>NC_050444.1:43624753-43937940 GCF_903995425.1 Onychomys torridus | reverse complement strand
ATGCCTCCATAAGTATGGCTGTAGGCAAGCCTGTGGGACATTTTCATAATTAATGATTGATGGGGAAGGTCCCAGCCAACTGTGGGTTGTGTCACCCCTGGGCTAGCGGTCCTGGGTTCTATAAGAAAACAGAATGAACAAGCCATGAGGAGCAACCAGTAAGTAGCACTCCTCCATGGTCTCTGTAATAGCATCTGCCTCCAGGTTCCTGTTTTGAGTTCCTGCCCGGATTTCCCTCTGTGATGGACTGTTAACTGCAAGTATAAGAAAAATAAACCCTTTTCTCCCCAGGTTGTTTTTGGTCATGGTGTTTCATCACAACAATAGAAACCTAAGTAATACAGAATTTAACCATCCTTTTTTACTTCAATTATTTTGTTAAGTTTACTAGCTTTCAGCACTGATAGAAATACAAATCCTTCTCAAAAAGTTCATGTTGGGAGAGCACATTCATGGTGTGACATCATTTTTCTATCTTATTAATATTTTCAAGTTGTTTTTCTGGCCCTTAGGGAAGAAAAAAAGTAACAATGGCCAACACTCTACACAAGTCACTTAGATCACTAAAGATTCTGAGGGAGCTGGTTTGCACTCCTAGTGGATTATTGCCCATTGGGTTGGTCTTACCTTTGCTGTTGCCAACTGCCTCCTCTTTACATTCATTGCTGACTGAAGGCAGCATTAATGTTCAAGAACCTAATCTCTCTAGGCTCTGAAATTCACTTTTCTGCCTGCTTCATGAAGCCTCTTCAAGACGAACTGTTCTGAACTGGTCCTAATCTCATTGCACCTGTTTGTTGTGCCCTGCTTTGTCTTGACGGGTCAGCATGGCTTCTGAACCTGCAGGCTGCCTCCCAGGTGCATCCTCTAGGAGGACAAACCTTCCTCATGTTGCTGCCTTGTTTCTTCAAGCCTCGTTGTTATTAATCTGGTCTTAGCCCCTGTCTCCTACCAGTTACCAATATTCTTCATCAGAACAGAGACACATCTGTTAAATTCCTCTAAGCAAGTGTTCATATGTTACTCTGACATGACACATGTACTCCCTATGTTCCTAAATCCTCAGTATTTGGATTAATATGAACAAAGAAATGTATATGTCACTTAGACTAAATAATTATAAGATAATTTTAAATTGAATAGTTGAGTTAGCACACAAACTATTGTTATTATCAGAGCTTTAGTAGATGATCAGGACTGTCAGAGTATCAATCCAATCAGGTGTTTGGTGGTTGATTATTGTAGATAAGTGAGAAACAGTTGGGAGACACAGTTAAAAGTTTCTTAAAATGATGCCAGATGTTCATCCATTTTCCAATTTTAGCTATAAAATTGCATAAAAATCACTTCATTCATAGTGAGAAGAGGCAGAGTGTAGCCTCTTAGGCTGATGGTAGATTTTGGTGGTTTGTGGACACTGCTTGTTTTTTATAGAGACAGTTTCATTAGAAAATATCTGTGCCTGTTTAAATATTGCCTATGATTGATTTCATGCTGTGATTATGGAATGGAGCATCTGTGACAGGCACCATACAGCCTACAAATCCATATCCATATGTATATATAAAATATATATGTATCTCCAGATAAATGTATACTTATCTTGTTGGAACATGGTCTAGAAATGGAAAAATAGAATCCTGTGAGAATTCTGAGTGCTTGTGAGAACATTCCAAGAAAACAAGAGTCTTGTGATTTTAATTTCTTCAAAACATGGAACTGTTCTTGGAATGGTTTTGTGTTCTTCCCAGGTGTAGCATATAGGAGTGAGTTTGTTTCAGATTACTTGTTATTGCTTGCTGTCATTATTCAATTAAATGCTTAAACTATCCTTTATATGCCTCTATGGAAAAGCATGTTTTTTGCTATGTGTGGCTTGTCCTTGTGATTGGATATGGATTGAACGCATGAGAACTTTACTCATGTGACTTTCCTTAACCCTCAAAGTATAAATTGTTTTCAAGCTCTGAATAAAGTTGGCTATTGCATGAGGCTTTAGTCCACCTCACTTATCGATTCCATTCTCCTAGGTCCCACTGCCTCTAGAACAGTAAATATATATAAAATATGATATAAATAATATATATTTTATACACATGAATTCTTATAATATGTGATATATAGCACATGTATATTTCATTATGAAACATTGCATTGCATAATGTCCCAGATATAATATTATTATCACAGATAAATCACTGAAAGCAAACGAGAACAAAATGTTCCTGGCAGGTGGCCTGGGGAATAGCAGGATATCCATGAGACATTTTGGTGAGGATCCAATATTGATGATGTACCAGAAGCCAGAGGCCTTGTACTAGACCAACAACTCATTGCTCTGAACATTTACAAATACAGCTATTTGGGCAAGAGGATATACTTTGTGACATACCACAGCTCCCAAGGCCACCATGACAAATGGATATGTGATGGAGAGGCGGGAAAGTTGGAGGATCAAAGTGGTTTTTAAAAATTTATTTTATTTTTTAAATTTTCTTTTTTTGTGTGTGTGGGGGCTACAAGAATAGAGGGCAGACACAGAAGGACTGGGAAATGAGTGGGGTTGGGGTGCATGATGTGAAATTCCCAAAGAATCAATAAAGAACTGCATTGATAAAAATGTTTCTGGTATTAATAAAAATAATACCTATTAAGGCTAGACAATGTTGTTGAATGTATGGAATGTATCATTTGACTTGACACTCAACATACATGTAAGCATGATGGAAATTTATGTCTGGTAATCCAGTCAAGTAAAGCAATGCCCACCAAATTGTACACCTTTTCTTCCTGTGGTCCTGCCACATGCACTGGCTCCATTCGCTCCTCCAGCAGGGCTGTCTGCTCTTCTCCCACATATTACTGATGTATTAGTTGGCTCCCACTCATTGTTTAAGGGAATGTCCCTTTCATTCTCTTATCATCCACCCATGGAACCATGCCCATCTTTCAAGATTCACACAAAATATTTTATTCCTAGAATTCCTTCTCTGATTATCCTTAAATTTAGCAGTGATTTCTGAGCTAATTGTACCTTTCTTTATGTGACAGTTCACAGATTCTTACATTGTTTTGAAGGAGAGAAAGACCTTTCTGCCATAAACTTACTACCTTTAATATGCACCCAAAATTGTCAAACTACTGTCTTACATTACAAAAAAATCTTGAAGTAAGTTAAAATTTTACTTCCTTCACAACTAGATAAAATATACTGAATCCCCCTTTTATATTCTTACTTGCTTCAGCTGAACCCTGCTCTCCTGCTGTCTTGGGAAGACTCATACACGTGTGAAAGCTATCTCCTACAACTCTGTACCACAGCAACTGCCCTAACACGTTCTGCTTCTGTAGACCAGCCATTAAACACAGAGCCATAAGTGCAGGTAGCACATACAGAAAGATTTCAGTGTTATTTAGCCTATAAAATCTGTCAGAAACTCCAAGTTGGGGCCAGGATTTTCAGAGCACCAATCAAGGCCCATGAAATAAGCTGAGTTCTCTCACTCTCCCAGTGCTGTTTGGTCCTTTGCTGGTCAGTTTTCCCACAGCAGATCCTTTCAGGAGGACAAGCCTTAGGTTCCCTTGTGAAGCATTTTATGGGATAGCGTCTAATGGTGGTCATCAGGTATAGTAAGTGACTGACATCATCACTTGACTCCTCCCGTTTTAACTTTGCAGAGTATTTATTTTCAAATATTTTCCTGTTGACTAACTCTGATGAAGGATTAAATCTTACCATCAGAAGGCATACGTCATAGATGCTCAATCAAAATGTGCTAAGTAGTGATTAAGTAAATGAACAGAGTAATGAATGTGTGGTTTCACAATGTTCCCCTAATACACTAACATAACTTTATTTGGTGATCAATAATAATTTTGATATACTAGATGCCCAAGTTATTTGTGAAACTACATTAGTATATTTCAGATTCCTAAATAATTTTATAAGAAATAAATGTAAAAGCAAAATCATTAATTCTTTAAATATGTTTTATTTTTATCTATAAGAAGATAGAAGAATTCATTATTATAAAATAATGGAAATTTCATAGATTGTATGCTGACACTAAAGTTCAAGAAATCAGACAACTTAGAAATTATATACCAATGCTTCCTCGTGCAGATCTAATCTAAGAGGGCACACTAATGAGCTACACTATTACTCATAAAAGTAAGATATGATTGACATGACATTTCTTGGCAATAATTCTTCTTTGGATATCTTAGAAGGTACTAGGAAGATAAAGGAACCATTTAATCATGGAAGAAAAGCACCATTTACTGAGAAGGGTCAGCTAAACTTTTATCATGCCTGAAAATATAAAAAGACATTTTAAACAGACAAATGCAGCAATTGCCCAAATTGACATGGCCATTGAGATGACAAAGTGAAAAGATTTCTGATCAGACATTTTATAGAAACTCATGAAAAATAAAAGTCCTTGGTTCACATTTCCCTTCATCACTTGCTCATTTTCTTTACTTGCTAAGTTAACAGTTAAATCATACCCATATGTTTTCACCTTAAAGTGCAGCCATATTTCTTACATCACTGATTTCCCACCTAAATAAAGGACTCTATGTCACTTTTAATACCTCCTTTTATGCTCACATTTGACAGAGAATACACATACTTAGAATCTATGTGGAATGGCAAAAGCTTTCAAAATAGAAAGGCATTTAGTTATTTCCCACTGCCAGGTGGTAAGTGAAGAAACACTCAGGCAGTAATCTTAGATTAGACAGATCTGAGTTGGAATCCTTGCTAAAAGAACTCAAGCTGTATATAGAGTTCATACACCAAAAATGGACTATAAAGTTGGGGGATAACAATGGGACTGATTTCGTAAAGCTGTGGTGACGTTGTGGTAGAGATAATCCATAGACATCCTAATGACTAAGCTTTTACAACAATTTCATTTAATGCTCACAAGAGCCTGAGAAGATCAGCTCTGTTTTATTCCCATTCTGACAAGGAGGGGGAGGAGGAGGAAGAGGAGGAGCAGGTAGGCTACAGCAAGCATATAGATTGACACAGATATCTTGATATACACAGAGTACTTGTATTTGTTATTTGACCAAAAATAGTCATTCAGTAAGCATTATACTGTCTCTATAGCTAGGTGAATACTTTACATGATTTTCTAAATTATTCTTAACATACTTCCTAAGCCACATGACCATCATCCCCTTGTGCAAATAATTACACCCAGAGATAAAGAAGTTAAGCATTATATTGTGATCTAAAAAGCAAAGAAATCAAGTATGTGTTTGAGAGTGAGAAATGAAAAACAGTCTGTGTTATTTTACAGCAACTTTAGTTTATTGCCTAATAATCTAGCTTATTAAATTGTAAAAGCAAATGAATTTGACACAGAAGTAGATTTGATAATAAGATGGAGATGGCATCCAGATATAATTTAATTTATGTCACATATTTTAATCATCTATACAGCATTTTTATCATTGCTATTCCAGGCAAGATATAGTTCATAATGGTAGGGAAGGTGTGGCAATCTGGAACATGAAGCCAGCTTATCATATTACATCCACAGTCTGGAAGCAGAAAGAGAACAGGTAATTGGTCAGGCTATACACCCTCAAGGCCTATCCACGTGACATCCTTCCTCCACTAAGGCTTCACCACCTAAAGGTTCTAAACTGTCCAAAACACCACCAGCACCTGGAGACCAAGCATTCCATCACATATGACTATATGGGACATTGCACATTCAAACACAACATATTTTTACTGGTATGACATGACTCTTTGTAACATGGGTTATTACTATTTTATTTATAACTAAGGAAAAGAATTCTCAATATGGAAGGGATCAAAAAATAAGAGGCCCCTACTAAGTTGAGATAAATATAAGAAACTAGGTGAGAAAGTAAACATGGTATAAGTAGAGAAGGGCAGGAGAAGTCATGTCTCCCAGTTTCACACATGGCGAGAGAGGGAAAATATGCCCGCCTGAAACACTTGGAGTCTGTGCTCAATGACCTTTGTGTCCTTCCGATATACGACACATTTACTTTATAGGAATTTGAGATTGGCAGTTTCTGACAGAAACAAACTCAATGTTCCCAACAGGAACTCTCTGCAATTCATCCTCTAATAAGTTTGAATTCTTGTTGATTGTAAAATACATATTCTAATTTCCGAGTTGTCAAAAAGTAAAGAACAATGCATCTCAGGATGGATGGAAGATGATATGAAAGCCAGTTCCAGCTGTAAACGTGTTTAGAAACATTTGAAGTCACACCACCACCACCACCACCACACCACCACCACCACCACCACACCACCACCACCACCACACCACCACTACACCACCACCACCACCACCCACCACCACCACCACACCACCACCACACCACCCACACCACCACCACCACCACACCACCACTACACCACCACCACCACCACCACCACCACCACCACCACACCAAACCACCACACCACCACACCACCACCACCACCACCACCACCACTACCACCACCACACCACCACCACCACCACCACACCATCACCACACCACCACACCACCCCCACCCCACACCACCACTACACCACCCACCCCACCACCACCACACCACCCACCACCACCACACCACCACCACCACCACCACCACCACCACCACCACCACCACCACCACACCAACCACCACACCACCACAACCACCACCACCACCACACCACCACTACCACCACCAACCACCACACCACACCACCACCACCACCACCACACCACCACCCACCACCACCACCACCACCACCACCACCACCACCACCACCACCACCACCACCACCACCACCACCACCACCACACCACCACCACACCACCACCACCACACCACCATCACCACCACCACACCACCACCACACCACCACACCACCCACCACCACCACCACCACACCACCACCACACCACCACCACCACACCACCACCACCACACCACACCACCACCACACCACCACACCACCACCACCACCACCACCACCACCCACACCACCACCACACCACCACACCACCACCACCACACCACACCACCACCACACCACCACACCACTACCACCATCACCACCACCACCACCACCACTACCACCACCACCACACCACCACACCACCACCACCACCACACCACCACCACCACCACCACACCACCACCACCACCACCACCATCACCACCACCACCACCACCACCACCACCACCACCACCACCACCACACCACCACCACCACCACACCACCACCACCACCACTACCACCACCACCATCACCACCACCACCACCACCACCACCACCACCACCATCACCACCATCACCACCATCACCACCACCACCACCACCACCACCACCACCACCACCACCACACCACCACCACCACCACCACACCACACCACCAAACAACAACAACAAAAACAAACCCCCCAATAGCATAAGTTAATGTGTCAAGTGAAAGGTGAGTGCTGCAGAGATATAGAGGGAATGAAGTAAACTTCTAGGACTAGTAGAGAGCCAGGAAGATGCAATCTTTCTGCAGGCTAAGGTGGGATAGGATCTACTGTCAGAGGCCTCCACTTGGTTGGAGTGAGGCAGGGGAAGAAGGACCTTTACCTAGCATACTGTGAAATCAGATCCAGGAATACTGTTTGTGGAAAGAAAGGAGGGGACCAACCCAGACGACAAGCTTATATTGGGTGGTTAGTTCTGAAACACCTCTCAGGGAGTCATAACACGTGGCTCTTAAAGGAAATGAAAACCACTCATGGTTTTTCACATTTTTTGTCAACCGAGCAGAGCTGCATAATCAACAAGCATTAAGTAGCTGTGTTGGATTCTAAGTAATAAGAAATATGATATCACGTGGAACAGACAGAATAGAGAGAGGATCACAATATACCAGCCACTGTGAATATGATTTCTTGAGTAACTATTAGTTACCAGGTTCTATGCAGGTAATCTGTTATATCTTGTATTTAAGAACAAGTTTAGTTTAGACATAAGAAACCATGAAGCTCAGTGATGTGGAGATTTCTCTGCACCTTTTCTTAATCCCATCAAAAATGGAATCTGTATTTATGGTATTTCATTGATTACATAAATTATGAGTAATGGAGATTCAGGAAAATTAATTTGGGTCTCTTCCTGCATTTGGGTGTGTGGTGTGTTCTTTTCAGTTTCTCAATTCCTCTTTAAGCCTGTGCTTACATCTATTAAAAATCCCCTTCCTAATAAACTTTACTTAAAATAAGAAAGTTACATTTTGTATTAAGTAAAACATACTAAGTAATGAAATTTTAAGTCAATAACTGTACCCCAACTCTGAGGTAGAATTTGGCCAATGTTATTTTAGCTAAGGGTGATGGGCCAATGATGAAACTGACTGCCTAGAATAATGTGTTAATGCTTATCTCTAGGTGGATTACATTGTAGTCATAGGATTATGGATAGAGAACAGTTGCTATGTCCCCTGCCCCCAAAGGCACATGTGACAAAGACTTGCTTGCAAACCTGTGGTGTTTTGGAATCTTTAAGAAATGAGGTCTTATCCAGGTGTGGTGGTACACGCCTTTAATCCCAGGACTTAGGAGGCAGAGGCAGGCAGATCTCTGTTTGAGGTCAGCCTAGTCTACAAATCAAGTTCCGAGACAGCAAGAGCTGCTACACAGAGAAACTCTGGCTCAAAAAAAATCATAAAAAAAGAAAGAAAGAAAAAGAAATGAGGTCTTGTAGGAGGGGCTGGTCACTAGGACTAAACCCTTGAAGGACATATGGGACCAGACAACTCTTAGGTAGGTAGTATTCTCCTTGCTTCCTAGTCTCCATGAGTGAGCAGCTTCTTTTAGTACATTCCCACCATGCATTTCTCATAGTGACAGTTGCCTTGCTACAGGTCCAAATGCCCAGGGGCTGCACCCTCCAAAACTGAGCTGAAATAAAACTTTCCTGTCTTTGATTGTCTTAGGGATTTTGGGAATGCTTCAGAAAGCTGACTAACATGACAATTTTACTCTAAAGTTATATTTGTGCATCAAAAGTCAAGTGAAAATAAGCTTGGCTAACAGTTACGACTGTATAGCTAAGAGCTGATATTCTCAAGTTCTCTGCATGCATTTTCATCCTAATGGCAGAAATCTGCAGCACACAGCTGAGTCTTTCCATGCTGTTACATTGGTACCAGAGTCCTCAAATCTCCAGCTTAGCCTGAGATGTAATGCATGTTCTTACCCAAGTCAAGTCAAGTGGGGAGTGCTCTGAACATTTTCAGGCAGAAGTTACCAAACACATTTTATTGTTACCCTTTCCTCATAAGTTTGCATAAAACCATCATTGCCACTGAAAATGAGTTGCAGTTAAAAATAAACCACTTACTCTTTAGGTCTGAGAATATGTTTCTAGTAAGGAAGGGATTCCTTTTCCTGTACTTCATTGAGAATACTGCTAACATTTAAAAAATACTACATAAGCAAGTCAACAATATTGTTGTGGAATATTTGTACACTGTGTGAAGATATGTTGCTGTGATTGGTGAAATAAATAGCTGAATGGCCAATAGCTAGGCAGGAGAGGCAGGTGGGACTTCTAGATAGAGAGAGAAAGAGGAGATAATTGAGGTGCTCAGGACATACCACCAAGACTCAGAGAAAGTCAAACACACAGAATGGAAGAGAAGTAAAAGCTATGTGGTAAATTATAGATTAATAAAGATATGAATTAATTTAAGTTATAATAGCTAGTGGGACAAGCCTAAGCTAATGGTCAAGCTTTCATAAGTCTCTGTATTGTTATTTGTGAGCTGGTGGCCCAAAGGAAAGTCCAAGTACACAATATTTTCCATTAAACCACCTCAATTTTTCCTAACTCTTCTCTGACTGGTACTTTGCCACTTTCTTTATCCTTCCGTTCTGTGTTTTAAGGGTCAAAATATGCTGTATTGTCACCAGTTAAGAATAAGACCAGTACCACAGTTTAAAATCAAAATTGAAGCAAGCTTTGATTAAATACTGGCCAGGTTGATGGACTCTTTGTCCAGGCCCATCTCTGGTTTTGCAGAAAATGGTCCTTGGTCATGATTTTCAGGAGCTTAAAAAGGCAAAGCCCACAATTCATCATATTTCTCATCAGGTCTAATCAGGGGCAAACTTACATCCTGATATAATTCCAGTCTGTGATCCTCCAGCCCACATGTGATGAAGCACATATGGTGTAGATGGGTCAAATAAACTTGTTTAGGAGTGAAAACATGTGGCTTGTTATTTTACATAAACAATAGCCTCCAGCTTTCAAGAACGATCTGTCCTTGGGCAAAGGGTTTACAGATCAGAGGCATTTTTGTTTCATGGATCTCTTAGGCACAGTAATTAAGACTTAAAACACAACTTTGGCTCTCACAGTATCTCTGATTCTGTTACTTTTTTGTAGTTGTGATAAAGTAGCATGGCTGAAAACAACCTATGGAAGGGATTTGTGATAAGTGTTCCAGAGTGGGACTCCATATTGACAAGGAAGGTACAGCAGCAGGAAGCCTGAAGAGCAAGCTGTAGATCACAGTTTGTCACAAGGAAGCAGAGAGAGTTAAGTATAATTGGGGCAAAGCTACAAACCTTCAAAGTCCATCCCCAGTGACATATTTCCTCAAGTAAGGCAATGCCTCCCAAAGGTTTTATAATCTCCCCAAACAGCATCACCAACTGGGACCAAGTTTCCAAATATATGATCCTCTGGAAGACATTGGTTATTCAATCCTCCATGTTCCACACCATGGTCATCTCAGCATGCAAAATTCATTTAGTCCAACTTTTAAATTTCCCATAGCATTTAACAGTCTCAGTGTTGTACAAAAATCCAACATCTCTTCTGAGACTCAAGGCAGTCTCTTAACTTCCTTTAAAATTAATCAACAAAACAAAACAAAAAAATGAACTACTTCTAAAATATAATTTACAATGGTTCAGAATATACATTTCCTTTCTTAAAGAGATAAATGCAACATAGTGAAGAAATACTGGACCAAAGCAAGACTGAAAACCCGTGGGCTCAAATTCCAAATCCTATAGCTCCACATTAAGTGTCTGAAACTTGGTTTCATAGGGATTACATGGTTCTAGTCTTCCACTTTGACAACATACCCCTTTCTTTTGAGTTGGTTTCATTCCTTATACTTAGCTTCATTGGGTAGACTTTTGGCTTTGCATCTTCAACATCTTGGGATCTCTCCCACTACTGGACTTCACCTTCCCTTCTTCAAACAATGGCCTCTCATGGACTCTGCCCAGTGATGCTAGTGCTGCCACATGTTGGCTGGTCTTAGTAACTCTCTGAAACCACAGAGGAAGAATCCATATTCCCCTCACTCTTGCATCTTTCATGACTGCCTCCAGTGCCATTAGCTTCTGGACAGCACTGCCAAGTTCATCTTCCAGCTCTGGGCAGACCCTCATCTTTTCAACCTAATTAGCTTTTGGTTGTCGAAGTGATTGCTTTCTAAGAGAAAACTACCTCTTAGGATTTCTTCTCTACAACTTGGAAGCTTAGCTGGGTATTGTCTTGCCTCCAGGGCTCTGTGCTGTTCCAGTCTAGAGCACAGGTCTCTCTGTAATGACACTAATCTCCTTATCAATCACTGTCTCTTTTTTAGTACCTGCCTTGGCTGTAACATGAAGCTTCTCAGTGTTCCTTTTCTCTCCAAACTCTACATTTTGTATTTCTTTCTGCCCCACTTATCATTTTTATTATAGACCTGCATAAGTGTTATCAGTAATAAACCCTTTGTATTTTCAATGTTAAGTGTTGTAAAATGATCTGTTTTAAAGAAATTCATTTATTACTTTTTAATTTAGCCAAATTCTTTGCCACAGTTCCACAAGACTGGCCTCTAGCCTAGTTGTTATCAGCTCTTGATTTCCTTCCAAGACCTCATGAGCTGGGTCTTTACAGTCCACATTATTATCACCACTACTGTTTTCTGGGCTCCTAATAGAATGGCCTATAAAGTTCTGCTTGCAAAATCCAATGGCATTCCTAGTCCAAAGCTCCAAAGTTTCCCATATTTTCCCAAGAAACAACCTATCCAGGTGTTATATACCAACACTCACATATTGCTCCCAACATTTTTATCACTTGCTTTTAGTTGCTAGAGTAAAATACCATGGCCAAACAACTTAGAGAAAGAGGAATTTATTTGGGATTAGTGTTCCAGAAGGGGACTCCCTAAAGGCAAGAAAGGTGTGACAGGAGGTATCCAGAGCAGGAAGCTGACTGGTTACATTTTATCATACAAAGAAGTAAAGCAAGAGTATAAACTTTCAAAGCCCACCACCCAGGGACATACTTTCTTCAGCAAGGCTACACTTCTTAAAGGTTCAATATTCTCCTAGACAGTGCCACCAACTGGGGAAATAAGTGTTCAAATACCTGAATATAGGGGAGATATTGCTCATTCAAATATGTCTCTCACTAAACAATAACAATGCATTTTAAAAGTGAATTAAAAGTCATGGTTTTTGAAAAAGCCATTAACTATATAACATTACTGTCTGAAAGTTCATCAAAGCTCAGACCAAATACACTCCAGGTAACTCATCAGATCATTGCAAAACAAAATTAACAAGAAACTCCCAAGACGCTCACAGAGGCTAGAGTGGCACACGAAGGGTGTCGGAAAATCTCCAGTGACAATAGCCACAGTTTTAATGCTCTGGAAGTTTTCTATTCTTGTTTGTCTCGGGTGTTTTGTCACAGCAATAGAAAAGTAATATACATAGACAACCACATATAAAATTTGATTAAAGACGATTATCAATAGTGGACTCTGTAATGTTTTATATATTTCACATTTTTCTATCATGCTTGGATTTTTATAAGAATTATAGTTCATTTTGAGCAAATTACTAAAGGTATTGAAGCCTATTTAAAAGATGTGTTTGAAAACAGTTGACTGAGAGCTAAATTTAGAAAGTAAACTTGCTGTATTCATAGTCTGTCAAGTGCATGTCTGATTTCCGGAGTCACAGCAACAGCCAGCACACTACATTCCAACTCATAGCCAAGTTTGGTTGAATATATTAACAATCAGGAAAGCAAAAATCATTTAAAGCCATGCAGCACTTACAACTATCAAAATTATCCTTCTACACAGCCCTGTGCTTGGCTTTTCTGTCAGATCAGCAGTTTATGCCAGCCAGTTTATTCAGGAAGGTAACCTTGTGTCTCATTGAATTCTATCATAAAGTTGGCAATATATTTATTTGCACACTTAATCCTTCTATTCTCTACCTTTTAGGTCAAGTGCAAATGGTGTTATGTACAGAAATAATTTTCAAGTCTTAAAAACACTTCAAAACTACTTTTACAGTAATCGTGTGTGTGTGTGTGTGTGTGT
Source organism: Onychomys torridus (assembly GCF_903995425.1). Taxonomy (NCBI): domain Eukaryota; kingdom Metazoa; phylum Chordata; class Mammalia; order Rodentia; family Cricetidae; genus Onychomys; species Onychomys torridus. The sequence continues at coordinate 43,924,551 of NC_050444.1, read as the reverse complement.
GTGTGTGTGTGTGTGTGTGTGTATGTGTTTGACTCTATGGCCTTATACATGCTAAGCCTATTTGTAGTTCCACAATATTACATAACTTTAATCTTTGCATTTAGAATTCAGGTGATTTCTATTACATACCCAGTTGATGTTTCCTGCAACAGATTTATCCTTCTTAAAACATCTACGGTTTCCCATCTTTATACCTTTTCTTCACTCGCACCAACCTTCTGTGGGAGTAGGGGAGTAATGTAAGTGACAAGTATCAAGAAGTTCCTGCCAACAAAACTATACGCTCAATTAAAGCAATTAAGAGTTACAGAATGAGTGGCTTTTAACTCAGGCCTACTGTGGTGGCCAATGTCCAATACTTTTTAATTATTAATTGGCATTGCTTGATGCACAATTAGGCCTCTCTAATTACTGTTACTTAAATAAAATAGTCATGATATAATTAGGAACAGGTCAACTCACAACTTTTTGCTAAAGAGTTTTCTTAGCTTTGCATCTTAGGAAGCTTATGCAATACAAAAGGAATGTAAGTACATTCAACATATAACAATTACAGAACAATTAAAATCACTACACAGAAAAACCAAGCAGAAGACCTTTGTACATTCTCAGCTTCTCTACTCTTGAAGTAAATTTTAGATCTCATAACTCAGTAAAATATAGGTCTGCAGCACTGACAAACACCAAAGCCCTTAGACTTCTTACAAATGTATTGCCAGCAACGACAAAAAGACCTGTGTTGAGTTATAAAGTGTATCTCATATATGTAGTAACCAAGCACTTTTTTCATTAGAGCAAATGGAAGTAAGAAAGATTTTCAAACATGCCCAAATGGTAGATTTTTTTCATCTGAATGGTATTGATTAAATGGTGAAAGAATTTCACTGGCTATACCAATATGCAGATATAATATATATTTTATAAAACAGAATTCACTGGTTACTTTGCATGTGTCAAAGTTACATGTCTAATATAGCAACCTTTTATGTAACATGTAAATTTCAGACACGCAATGTTCCATCTTTCTTTTCACAGATATATAGGGAATTGAATATGCTAAAATAACTTTTAAATGGTTACTTACAAGCAGCCAGTTAAAAAGAGTAATGTAAGAATGGAAAGATGACTCACAGGCTAAAAGTACTGGCTACCCTTCCACAGAACCCTGGTTTGATCCCTAGCACCTGTGGAGTGGTCCACAACCATCTGTAAACTCTAGTCCCAGGGGATCCATTCTCTTCTGGCCTCCTCTGGTACTACATACAAGGTGCACATACATACAGACAAACAACCCATGCACAGGAAGATTAATAAATAAAAGATTGAAACAAAATCAATAGATACTTAAATGAACCTTTACTTGGTTAAGATAATTTCCTAAGTTGTCAAAAAGGCATGTAGATTGGCAGAAAACATCAGCAATTATCTTTAAAAAACACATAATCAATAATTTTACAATGTAAATACACACCAAATTAAGTAACAAAGTATCTGATCTCATAACATTACTTGCAAAAAAATGTATTAGCAAATATGGTAATAGCAAAGTTAGCCTATCTTAATACTGTAATAATGAATGTGTATTTCATACAGCCAAAGCCCAGAAATCATGCACAAGCAATTCTTTACATAGGCCAGTCCTAAGGTTAAACAGCTTAGTAAGTTTGCCTAGCAAGAAGCAATTCAGAAACCTTTGCAGAGTTAACCAAAAGCATTATGTTTTGTAACCTGCTGTGGATATTGCTCTGTGTAAATAAAGTTCTGATTGGCCAGTGGCCAGGCAGGAAGTATAGGTGGGACGAGAGAGAAGAGAATTCTGGGAAGTAGAGGGCTGGAGAGACACCGCCAGCCGCCGCCATGAGAAGCAACATGTAAAGACACTGGTAAGCCACAAGCCATGTGGCAAAGTATAGACTAATAGAAATGGGTTAATTTCAGATAGAAAAAGTAGATAACAAGCAGCCTGCCACGGCCATACAGTTTATAAGCAATATAAGTTTCTGTGTGCTTTCTTGGTTGGGTCTGAGCGACTGTGGGACTGGCGGGTAAGAGAGATTTGTCCTGACTGTGAGCCAGGCAGGAAAACTCTAGCTACAAATGGCGCCCAACGTGGGGCAAGAGTTTCCACCTAAAACCTGAGAAAAAAGATTCTAAACGGAGCCAAAAACAGCTTCCTAGTTGTCTCTCTCAAGTTAGCGGCAGCCTGCTGGTTTGAGCTACTATGGCAAGTTCCTGGCGTGTGCGTCTGACCTGTACTGCGGCGGGAATGAGGAATCTACAAGCAGCACTTTACTCTGCTGCGTGGTGGATTTAGCCTTTGGTAGTTTAAAAGAAAAAAAAAAGTTTCTGGGCTATGCACTGCTTTGATAGAACTGCTTCTGATAGCTGATGGTACACATGGCTCCAGACCCAGAGCTGGTGGTAAACAGTGCCACCACCATGTTGGGAAACTGAGGTGGGCGGAGCCAGCAGCCACAGCAGCGTTTCAGTCTTACAAAGATGGATATTACACAGAGAATCTGGTTTATGTTGTCTTTGGGATTTTTAACCACAGAAAAATATTTGATCATAAAAGCTGTTGAGTTAAACAAATATGTAAATTTTAAAGGTACCTTGACTTTGAAATTTGGATATAAGGATATGTTGCTTTGGAAAAGAGTCTCTGCTTTTGTTTCCACAGAAAGCCAGAGGCTATGGATTTGTTCCAGATTAAGATACATCAGGTTTGATCAGCCAAGACCACCTGAAAGGTCTCCTATGACACCATGGCCCAGATGATCTGACATCCAGAATGGTTTCAAGGCAACTGGCTCAGAGGTTCACCCTAATGGACTACTCCATACTCCTAAAATTTTCTTTGTGTCCCCATAAGATACAGCGCCCCCCTCAAGCAGGAAGTAGTAAGAGAAACTACGCCCACATTCCCAAAATTATCAAGCTGGCTTTGGAGATGGAATTGGCTCACTCCTTCTCTAACCCAGACATATTGCTAAAAGAAAAGGTTAAGAGATTCTTGTGTCCCAAATCAGAAGAGCCCTCTGGTGTGGGACAGAGAAAAACCAATATTTTTATTTAAAGCAGTTTAATTATAAATGAGATCTCTTTCTAAAGAAGAAAAGGGGATATGATACAGATATAATAGGATGAAAGGGTAGATTAGGGAACTTACTTCTAAAGAGCAACAACTTGTTTAAAATATTTTACATTGGTATAGATTTTAGTTTATTGATACAAACTTAAAGTTAATTTTGTTATACTGTGTGTATATTTCTACTCCTGTTTAAGGTATTGTGTTTGTATAGCTCATTTAAAATTGTAATGGATAATTAAAAATAGATTAATAATTAATCATCTGTGATAATCATACTCATAGCCATGTTAGTTAAGTCTTCTAGGTATACATAGAGATATTTCAGATAGATAGGTAATCTTCAAATACTTCAAAGACCTTCAGAATATGGCATTTAAAATATTTTTAAAATTTAGACTTTCTGGACAGTGAGACATGTCTGCTCCTGGCAGCACCGATTTACTTCAGAGAGGAGGATGGGCATTGAAGACACTTCATATGGAGTTTATCTTCACCTTGGCAAAAATAGCCATTTGGACAAGAAACTGTTCTTGCCTGGACTGCTTGATCGACTGGACATGCAGGACCCATAGAAAGGTGACCACTAAACTTTGCTTGACAAAATGGTCCTTCAGGTTCCTGCTTTGCAGAGGAAACTGCCAGACATTCTACAGGACACTGAGAGAAGTGACCAAGGGACTCTAGCCCTGTGGGCTGAAGACAAATGCCCCAACTTTACAAAGGAACATTAGGTGACTGTCCAGGCTGCCAGCTGTCTCTGTCTACCCTGCAAGACTCCCGGAAGTTGCTTGCATCCTTCTTCCCGGTTCTCAGGTAATATTATATCCTTCTGAGGTCTTTGATGTGGTTGAAGACTAGATAGTTATAATTTCCTCAGTTATGATAAAAGATATGTTAGATATAAAACCTTAGACTCATAAATATAAGATAGATAGGATATCTTCTTTAATATTGTAACTGTAATTCTTGCTTGATAATTGTTTTGTTATATGTAATTGTACTATGTAAAAGTTAAAACCTTCCTTAAAAAAAAAAGAAAAGGGAAAGTGCTGTGGATATTGCTCTGTGTAAATAAAGTTCTGATTGGCCAGTGGCCAGGCAGGAAGTATAGGTGGGACGAGAGAGAAGAGAATTCTGGGAAGTAGAGGGCTGGAGAGACACCGCCAGCCGCCGCCATGAGAAGCAACATGTAAAGACACTGGTAAGCCACAAGCCATGTGGCAAAGTATAGACTAATAGAAATGGGTTAATTTCAGATAGAAAAAGTAGATAACAAGCAGCCTGCCACGGCCATACAGTTTATAAGCAATATAAGTTTCTGTGTGCTTTCTTGGTTGGGTCTGAGCGACTGTGGGACTGGCGGGTAAGAGAGATTTGTCCTGACTGTGAGCCAGGCAGGAAAACTCTAGCTACAGTAACCTTTGACTATTTTTTACTATTATTTTTAAATTTGATTAAAACTTTATTGTTAAAAAGTTGCAGATAAAAATCAACCACACATCAAAGTTGGTCAAAGTGGAATGCATGCAAAGGATACATGAGTGATGAAAAAGATCTTTAAAGCTAACTGATTTTCTACTGTCGACTCTGTTGTGAGTTTTCCATTTTTGGGTGGTATATAAGTGCTAAAAACCAAACACACACACACACACACACACACACACACACACACACACACACACACACACAGAGAGAGAGAGAGAGAGAGAGAGAGAGAGAGAGAGAGAGAGAGAGAGATTTGATAGTAGAAGTGTAAAATCTAGTGTGAGCCTCTACAGCTATAGAATGGCTATTCTAACTGTGTAAGTTTACTGAGATATGCTGTCAATATTAGAATTTCTAGAGACTCAGAGACCAGCCACCACCTCCCACCTGCCCTGGGAACTCCCATCTGGACCAGAGGTGAGTGTCTGGGGTTATAGTCAGAGTGGCAACCACCCCTGGCTCCCAACCCTGGGCACCATCCTGGTAGGACCTGCCCAACTTGGCCCCAGTTTCTGGCCAATCAGCCAGCCCTGTGGGAAGGCTCCCCTTTTCCAAGACTGCAAGCAGACCCTGCAGTCTCCACACCCTGCCCCCACAACCATTTGCCCGAGACCCCAGCCATTTCCTGAGACTCAGAGACCAGCCCCCAGCTCCCATCAGCCCCGGAACTCCTATCTGGACCAGAGAGAGACCCTCTGGTGGACACTACAACCTCAATGCCTTGCCCCCACACCCATCTCCTGGAGACCCCAGCCACTTCCAGAGACTTAGCGACCAGTGTCCAGCATTTCATCCTGCCCTGGATCTCCTATCTGGACCAGAAAGCCCCCAGCTCCCTTCCACCCCAGAACTCCCATCTGGACCAGAGCTTCCAACCTGTTCCGGAACTTCCATCTGACAAGAGGAGCTCTCATCTGGACAAGATAAGGAGACCCCAGGGACTTCCTGAGACTCAGAGTCCAGCCCTCCAGCTCATATCCGGCCAGCACTCTCATCTGGCCCAGGGCTTCCATCTGGACCAGAGAGAGGCTCCCTAAATCTGTCAGCTCTGTCTGGACCAAGTACACATGTAAGACCAAGAATGAACCCACAAGGAGATGGGCAGATGCCAAGGAAGAAGTACATACAACAAAATAAAGAGTAATACAGCATCACCAGAACCTAGCCCTTCTCAAACAGCTAGACCTGAACATCACAGAATGGAAGAAGAAGAAGAAGAAGAAGAAGAAGAAGAAGAAGAAGAAGAAAACAACCTTATAAGTAACATCATGAAGAGGCTAGAGCCTTATATAGAAGAAATAAAAAAATAAAGTGGAGGAAAAGACAAACAAAAAATGGGAAGAATGCTTTAAAAAACTAGAGGAAAGGACAATTAAAGCAGAAGAAAACAATAAGTCCTTGAAAGAAAATCATGAAAAAGCAAGGGAGACAGTCCAAGACATGAAGAGGGAAATAGAAAAAATGAAGAAGATTCTAGCAGAAGGAATGCTGGAAATAGAAAATCTGAGTAAACAAACAGGAACTTCAGAGGCAAGTATAACCAACAGAATGCAAGAGATGGAAGAGAGGATCTCTGGTGTTGAAGATACATTAGAAGAAGTAGATTCATCACTCAAAGAAAACACTAAAACCAAAAAAGTCATGACCCAAAATGTCCAAGAAGTTTGGGACACCAGGAAAAGACCAAACCTATGAATAATAGGGATAGAGGAAGGAGAAGAATACCAACTCAAAGGCACAGAAAATATATTTAACAAGATCATAGAAGAAAACTTTCCCAACTTAAAGAAGGAAATGCCTATGAAGATACAAGAAGCCTATAGAACACCAAACAGACTAGAGCCCCCCACCCCCCAAAAAAGTCCCCTCACCACATAATAATTAAAAAACTAAACGTACAGAATAAAGAAAGAATATTAAGGGCTTCAAAGGAGAAAGGCCAAATTACTTATAAAGGCAAACCCATCAGAATAACACCCGATTTTTCAATGGAGACTTTGAAAGCCAGAAGGACCTGGACAGATATAATGCAGACAGTAAGAGACCATGGATGCCAGCCTAGACTAATATACCCAGCAAAACTTTCAATCATCATAGATGGAGTGAACAAGACCTTCCAAGACAAAACCAGATTTAAACAATACTTATCCACAAACCCAGCCCTACAGAAAGCACAAGAAGGAAAATTCCAACCTAAGGAAGGCAGATACACCCATGAAAATATAAGCAATAGATAACACCCCAGCAGTAAACCCTAAAGAAGAGAAGCACACACACACTACCACCAAAAAATAAAAATAATAACAGGAATGAACGATCACTGGTCATTGATATCCCTTAATATCAATGGACTTAATTCATCTATAAAAAGACACAGACTAACAGAATGGATACGAAAACAGGACCCATCTTTCTGCTGCATACAAGAAACACACCTCAAATTCAAAGACAGACACCTTCTAAGACTAAAAGGCTGGGAAAAGACTTTCCAATCAAATGGTCTTAAGAAGCAAGCTGGTGTAGCCAACCTAATATCCAGCAAAATAGACTTCAAACTAAAATCAATCAAAAGAGATGATGAAGGACATTACATACTCATCACAGGAAAGCTCCACCAAGATGAAGTCCCAATTCTAAACATTTATGCCCCAAACACAAGGGCACCCACATATGTAAAAGAAACATTACTAAAGCTTAAATCACATATAAAACCTCACACATTAATAGTGGGAGATTTCAACACCCAACTTTCACCTCTAGACAGATTGGCCAAATTGAAACTTAACAGAGACATAATGGAGTTAACTGATGTTATGGCTCAAGTGGACTTAATCAATATCTACAGAACATTCCACCCAAACAAAAAAGAATATACCTTCTTCTCAGCACCCCATGGAACCTTCTCTAAAATTGACCACATACTTGGCCACAAAGCAAATCTCAACAGATCCAAAACAATTGGAATAACCTCCTGTGTTCTATCAGATCACCATAGTTTAAAGTTAGATTTCAACAACAGAAAAAACTACAGAAATCCTACAATCTCATGGAAACTGAATAATGCTCAACTGAAACACCAATGGGTTAAGGAAGAAGTAAAGAAAGAAATTAAAGACTTCCTAGAGATCAATGAAAATGAATACACCACATAACCAAACTTATGGGACACTATGAAAGCAGTGCTAAGAGGGAAATTCATAGCACTGAATGCCCACATAAAGAAGCTGGAGAAATCTCACACTAGTGACTTGACAGCACACCTGAAAGCCCTTGAAAAGGAAGAAGCAAAGTCTCCCAGGAGGAACAGATGCCAGGAAATTATCAAATTGAGAGCTGAAATCAATAAAATAGAAATAAAGAGAACAATAGAAAGGATTAATGAAACAAAGAGTTGGTTCTTTGAGAAGCTCAACAAGATAGACAAGCCCTTATCCAAAGTAACCAAAACACAGACAGAGAGTATCCAAGTTAAAAAAATCAGAAATGAAAATGGGGACATGACAACAGACTATGAGGAAATCCAGAGAATCATCAGGTCATCCTTCAAAAACCTCTACTCCACAAAACTGGAAAATCTAAAAGAAATGGATAATTTTCCAGATAGGTACCACATACCTAAGTTAAATCAAGACCAGATAAACCATCTAAATAGTCCAATAACCACTAAGGAAATAGAATCAGTCATTAAAAGTCTCCCAACCAAAAAAAGCCCAAGACCATATGGTTTCACTGCAGAATTCTACCAGATCTTCCAAGAAGACTTAATACCAATACTCTTTAAATTGTTCCACACAATAGAAGCAGAAGGTATATTAGCAAACTCCTTTTATGAGGCTACAATTACCCTGATTCCTAAACCAAACAAAGATGCAACAAAGAAAGAGAAGTACAGACCAATCTCCCTCATGAACACTGATGCAAAAATACTCAATAAAATTCTGGCAAACAGACTCCAAGAACACATCAAAACAATTACCCACCATGACCAAGTAGGCTTCATCCCAGGGATGCAAGAGTGGTTCAACATATGAAAGTCCGTCAATGTAATACCCCATATAAAGAAACTCAAAGAAAAAAACCACATGATCATCTCACTAGATGCAGAAAAGGCATTTGACAAAATCCAACACCCCTTTATGATAAAGGTCTTAGAGCGATCAGGAATACAGGGAACATACCTAAACATAATAAAGGTAATCTACAGCAAGTCAACAGCCAACATCAAATTAAATGGAGAGAAACTCAAAGGAATACCACTAAAATCAGGAACAAGGCAAGGCTGTCCCCTCTCCCCATACTTATTCAATATAGTACTTGAAGTTCTAGCCAGAGCTATAAAATAACATAAGGAGATTAATGGGATATAAATTGGAAAGGAAGAAGTCAAGCTTTCCCTATTTTCAGATGACATGATAGTATACATGAGTGACCTCAAAAATTCAACCAAGGAACTGACACAGCTTATAAAAAACTTCAGCAACAAAGCAGGGTACAAGATAAACTGAAAACAATCAGTAGCCCTCCTATATACAATAGACAAACAGGCTGTGAAGGAAATCAGAGATACATCATCCTTTACAATAGCCACAAATGATATAAAATATCTTGGTGTTACTCTAACTAAGCATGTGAAGGACCTATATGACAAGAACTTTAAGTTCCTGAAAAAAAGCAATTGAAGAAGATGTCAGAAAATGGAAAGACCTCCCATGCTCATGCACAGGCAGGATTAACATAGTAAAAATGGCGATCTTACCAAAAGCAATCTATAGATTCAACGCAATCCCCACCAAATTACCAACACAGTTCTTCACAGATCTGGAAAGAATCATACTTAGCTTCATATGGAAAAACAAAAAACCCAGGATAGCCCAAAGAATCCTGTACAATAAAACAACCTCTGGAGGCATCAGGATCCCAGACTTCAAACTCTATTATAGAGCTACTGTAATAAAAACAGCTTGGTACTGGCATAAAAACCAACATGTGGACCAATGGAATCAAATTGAAGACCCTGACATTAACCCGCACACCTATGAACATATAATTTTTGACAAAGAAGCCAAAAATGTACAATGGGAAAAAGAAAGCATCTTCAACAAATGGTGCTGGCATAACTGGATGTCAACATGTAGAAGGCTGCAAATAGATTCATATCTGTCACCATGCACAAAAGTTAAGTCCAAGTGGATCAAAGACCTCAACATAAATCCAGTTACTCTGAACCTGATAGAATAGAAAGTATGAAGTACTCTTGAATACATTGGCACTGGCGAGCACTTTCTAAATATAACACCAGTAGCACAGACACTGAGAGAAACAACCAATCAATGTTGAAACTGAGAAGCTTTTGTAGAGCAAAGGACATGGTCAACAAGACAAAGCGACAGCCTACAGAATGGGAAAAGATCCTCACCAACCCCACATCTGACAGATGGTTGATATCCAGAATATATAAAGAACTCAAGAAATTAGATATCAAAATGCCCAACAGTCCAATTAAGAAATGGGCTATAGAACTAAACAGAGAATTCTCCACAGAGGAAGTTCAAATGGCTGAAAGACATTTAAGGAATTGCTCAACATCCCTAATTATTCGGGAAATGCAAATCAAAACGACTCTGAGATACCACCTTATGCCTGTTAGAGTGGCTAAGATAAAAAACACAGAAGACAGCTTATGCTGGAGAGGATGTGGAGCAAGGGGAACTCTCCTTCACTGCTAGTGGGAGTGCAAGCTTGTACAGCCACTTTGGAAATCAATATGGTGCTTCCTTAGAAAATTGGGAATCCATCTCCCCCAAGACCCAGCTGTAGCACTCTTGAGCATATACCCAAGGAATGCTCAATCATACCACAAGGGCATTTGCTCAGTTATGTTCATATCAGCATTGTTTGTAATAGCCACAACCTGGAAACAACCTAGATGCCCTTCAACTGAAGAAGGGATAAAGAAAATATGGTACATATACACAATGGAGTACTACTCAGCAGAGAAAAACAATGACATCATGAGGTTTGCAGGCAAATGGATGGGTCTAGAAAAAAATCATCCTGAGTGAGGTAACCCAGACTCAGAAGGACAAACATGGTATGTACTCACTCATAGGAGGATACTAGATGTAAAACAAAGATGACTAGACTGATACACAACTCCAGGGGGGCTACCTAGACAACGGGACCCTAGGAAAGACACAAGGATCGCTCAATGACAGAGAAATGGATGAGATCTACATGAACAACCTGGACGACAGTGGGAGTAATGAAGGGCAATGTTTGAGGGAAAGAAAGCTTAGGGGAGCAGGAGATCCTAGCTGGATCAAGAACAGAAAGGGAGAACAAGGAATAACAGACCATGATAAATGAAGACTACATGAGAACAGGAATAGGCAGAGTGCTGGACAGGTCCCCTTAAATCCACAATGATATATCCTCTGTAGACTGCTGGCAATGGTGGAAACCTTGATATGACTTAGTCTGGTGATCAGATGGCCAAATACCCTACCAGTCGAGCTGGAACTCTCATTCAATAACTGATGGAAGTGGATGCAGAGATCCTCAGCCAGGCCTCAGGTTGAGCTCCAGGTGTCCAGTTGTCGAGAAAGAGGAGAGACTGTAAGAGCATGAAGTGTTGTGTCCAAGATTGGAAAAAGCACAGGGACAAATAGCCAAACGAATGGAAGCACATGAATTATGAACCAAAGGCTGTGGAGCCCCCAGCTGGATCAGGCCCTCTGGATAAGTGAGACAATTGAATAGCTTGAACTGTTTTGCAGGCATCCAGGCTTTGGGACCGGGACCTGTCCTTAGTGCATGAGATGGCTGTTTGGAACCTTGGGCTAACACAGGGACTCATGCTCAGCCTGGAAGGAGGGGACTGGACCTGCCTGTACTGAATCCACCAGGTTTAAATGAATCCCCAGGGGAGTCTTGGCCCTGGAGGAGATGGGAATGGAGGGGAGGGGCTGGGGAGAAGTTGGGGGGGGGGGTGGGAGGGAGGAGGACAGGGGAACCCATGGCTGATATGTAAAATTAAAACACAAATACAATAATAAAAAAATGAAAAAAATATTAGAATTTCTAGAATTTGTTTAGAAAGAAAATCCTTATGCAAACCCACACAGCTAATACAAAATTTTGTGCCTTAAAAACTCTTTCTCTGTGTCTACAGTAAATATTATTTTTAAATGAACAATCTACATTTAGTGAAGTATTTTAGATGTTATCTCTCTAAAACACATGTTTTAGAACAATATCACCTGTCTTGTAAATCTTTTAAAGAAATTTATTAAATTTTCTCAATTTCAGTTTCTTGGACTCTAGAGAGTGTCAAACCCAAGCCATTTCACCAAGAAGGAAACCCAAATTTAACTTTTCAATTAGTTTACATTTTAATTGCTAGTGTCTGATTAAAAAAAAGTATAACTTTATTTTCATTGCAGTTGATGAATTACTGTTGAATTCATGAATTTTAGCTAACTGGCTTTTATTTTTTTTCAGATGGGTCTGCAGAGGCAACATGTTCTACATACTAATGTAGTCTGAAATTCACACCACAAAAATCCACATTTTAAGTTGTGCATGTGAATAATAAATTAAAAAAATGCAACATGAAGCAGTTAGAGGTTTACTGCTCAGTTATTTTCAGGTACTACAGGGGCGAAGCAGGTTTTACCCCAGGATGCTACAGAAACCATCACAAATCTTCAAATGACTAGTCTGCTAGACTTCTCCATAGGAGGCACCAAAGTAGTGCCTACTTAATAGTTTCCATGGCTACACAAATCATGACTGTGGTTTCCTCAACATGCTTGCTCCTCTATTTCACATGGTTTAACAGAATCCTGAAGCATCAACAAATCTCCAAAAGAAAAATATATTTTACTCTTCCTTGTTATATGAGAGGTGCCCAAATAGATCACAGAACTCAAAATTCCTCAATAGAGCTTCCAAATGGGACAAAGTCTAATGATACACATGAAAGAAGAGCCCAGAAATTTCAAAATGATGAAACTATCTCAGAGGAATTCTGAAAGACAAACCTGGTCACCAAATGCCAGCTGCTGAAAAGATTCAAAGCTCAAAGGAGCTTCTAAAACTAAAAGTCAAAACCTGAAGTACAGTATCTTGAAGAAGGATAACAAGCATCACAGTTTCTCAAGTCCCACACACAGTCCAACTGCTCATCCCTCTGCTTTACCCAAAGGCAGCAGAAAGCAGCTGATCTGACTGACATAGGACAATGCCTTAGGTAGAGTTTCTATTGCTGTGAAGAGACCCCATGGTAATGGCAGCTCTTGTAAAGGAAGACATTCAATTGTGGTGGCTTATTTACAGTACAGAACTTTAGTCCAGTATCTTCATGACGGGAAGCAAGGCAGCATACAGTTAGACATTGTGCCAGCAAAGGAGCCGAGAGTTCTTACATCTTGACTCACAGGATGTGGTCTGAGACACTGGGCATGGTTTGAGCACATATGGGATGTCAAAGTCTACCTCCACATTGACACATTTCCTCCAATGAGGCCATACTTACTACAACAAGGCCACACCTCCTAATAGTGCCACTCCATTTGGGGGACATTTTCTTTCAAACCAACACTGACAATAAGAAAAAAAAAAAAAAACAACCACAGAATAAAATGATTCCAGAAGCTGCACGGAACTATTTCACCTTTCATTTTCATTTGGGGTCAACTTACAAAAGACAGTTAAAATATGCCTTTTCTCCTGGCCATGACCCATCAAAATTGTTACCAGAGTTGCTACAGTTCAGGCTTGGGCTCTACCATCCCTAAAACCCATACTCCTCAACAGTGTTTGAAACTGTGAAAATCACAGACAGAAGATTTAGTCAATGTGGCCACACTGGTGTCCTAACATGACAGTCAAAATTAAATAAAAGTCAAGATACATCCACAACTAGCCAATGATGGTCAAGGCATACTCCTGCCCACTACAGTTGCTTCAGTTCCCAGTCTTTCCTGAAAGGTGGTTTGATAAGTTATCAGAACTGTGTGAAATCCATGAGACAAGTTCCCATCCCACCTGACAGAAGGCTTCACTTTTGTCCTCCAAGTCTATTTTTTTTAAAATTCCTATTTCTTGGAGATCATTGTCTTAATAGTGCAATATCCAAAAGGAAAGTCACAAGTGTCTCTCCTTAGAATATGTTTATTCCTGCCAGAAAAGTTACATTTATAAGCTTTGCTGTATTATGCCTTCTTTTTAACTATTTATCTCTGCCAGACACTCACTATATGAATGGAGGGCACAGCTGTCAAGTAACAAAGCTACTTTACTAAATTAGGATAGGTTTGCTCCTTAGAGCCGTATTTCTTTTCTTTTTTTTCTTTTTTTTTTCAGAGCTGAAGATCAAAGTCAGGGCCTTGCGCTTAGAACCGTATTTCAACATTAGTATATTCTTGATAAAGTACATTTGAGTCAAATTTGTGCAATTAATTCAAAAGTTATATTTTACTTATACTGATAGAATTTTATATGTATTGAAGAATCTATTTCCAAATGGAAAATCAAAATTGTGTGCTTTTAAATTCTTTGGCATTGCAAACCACCAAGTTGACTGACTGTATTTCTAAAATACTTACGGCAGTCTACAGCTTTTTAGTTAATTCCCAAAAGGGAAGTGACTAATGAATTAACTAAAGGCTAAATTTAGGTAATAACTAAGAAGAGGGATCTCATGTGCTCAACTATAATCTTAATTGTGATTGGTAGAAAATGTTAAAAATCTGTAAGTTACTAGATCAGTGGGGGAAAATAAAACTGCCTTCTTTTTTTCCTGTTGCTCCTATCTGTCCAAGTTATCTGCCGATATTCTGCAGGGTGGGGGAAAGTGTGTTCAGTTGCTAGCCAACCTGTGTACAGCCAGATGCCTCTGGTGATAGTTAAAGGAAGATCTGGAACTAGAGGTAAGATTTGGGAAAGGAAGAAGTTTAGCTTAATTGGCACATCTGTCAGGTCTTCTCAAACAGATAGCCTGGATGTTTAAGTCTGTTTTTAGAGAGTACAGAGGTATCTCTGATGAGGTAGTTTCCTCCATCTGGGGTTGGACCTGGCAAGATGCTACCAATGATGATAATTAAAGGGAGGCTTGAACTATGTTCAGGCTGAGCATAGCTGTCAATGAAGAAGATTGTCTAAATATTCCTAGAAGTGGTTAGGTAAGAGTTAGAGGTATATAAAGTTAGTAAGGCTGTAAGAAAGGAGGGTCCGAGCTAAATTTTGTAAAGATATTACTTAAAGTCCACCTGACCTAGGTGGTGTCTCCTTGTGGAATTTACCTTAAATCAGGAAACTTGCATGTGGACTGTTATTACTGTTAGTCCTTAAAAATGACTAAGGGAGATATCTGATTCCAGACAAAGCCTTTCCTGAAGCTGTTCTCCAAATACCTTAAATGTATATGTCCAGAGAGTGATCAGTCCACAATGTTAGCACTTGTTAGGGAAAAGTCAATTGGGAAAACTATGAAGGCACACATGGTTTTCATAACAGAAGACAGCTGATATATAACAAGCCAGATAACACAAAAAGCTCCTTGGAATTTGGCTTCCTCTGAAGGAATTCCCTGATCCCTCCAGGTAATGACTTTGCCATAACCAGCTGAGTTCTTATGACATATTCCCGTGGCCCTCTTCAATGAATGAGTAAAATAAAGACTGTCAAGAGGGATGAGTTTAGGAGGAGCAGTAATATCAGTGAGCTCCTCTTGTAGAGTCTAATGAATGCATCTCCAGAAAGAAGAGCAAAGCAAAGGCCAGCAATGACAAACTAGAAGAAGACACCCCAGCTTCCATATGCTGACTGTGAGATCACAGCCTGCCAGGGGTCCTATGATGAGGTGACTTTTCTCTTTGCTGTGAAAAGTTAACCCATGGGGTTGGGGATTTATCTCAGTGGTAGAGCACTTGTCTAGCAAGCACAAGGCCCTGGGTTCAATCCTCAGCTCTAAAAAAAAAAAAAAAAAAAAAAAAAGTTAACCCACATAAGCAAGTTAAGAAAAGTAGGATACATATTGGTTTATAGTTTGAGGGTATAGTGTATCATAATAGAGAAGTCATGGCAGGAAGAGTTTGAGGGAGGAGGTCATACTCAAGCTATCTCAGAAAGCAGAGAGAAACAGATGACTTTGTTAAACTCACTTCCTTCTTCTTCAGTCAGGGACCTAACCTCATGGGATGATAACACCCTCAGTAGAGAGGTAGGTCTTCTCTACTCAGTTAAAAATTTCTGAATATAACCTATAGACATACACAAAGGAATTTTATATGGTGATTCTAAGTCCAGTCAAATTGGCAATGAAGATTGATCATCACAGGGACCCTTTACCACAGAAGAAAAATTTCTTCCCTTCTCCATCTCCAGCTTTCTCTCAATGACCCCTAGGAATTCTAAGGTTAAAATCAGCATCACAGACATAGATAATGTTTGTTGGCTGGCTTGATTTTCACCTAAAATTTCCTGAGAAATCATATCCAAGATGAGGACTTAATCCTTGCAATTACTAACCCATAGGCTACCATAAATTCTCACATCTCACAAAACATTCCTACTATGTAGCATCTTACCACCTGAAAGGGAGAGAATACTATGAACTTTTCTCTAAAATGTGGACAGCCTTTTGATTGTGGCACAATTCACTTTAGTGACTTCCAGGACCCGGATTCTCAGAGGCAGCATGACTGCAACACAGCTGCTTCCTCACAGGATGTAACACTTACTTCATGGCCTCCTAGAGATGTCTAAGCTAGCATCTATGCATCATTAGCCTAGCAAAAACATTTTTAGATAATTTCTGCCTTCCTGTATTGGGATCTTCTGCTTCTAGGTGGAAGGAAATAATAAGGTACTTCCTATTTCACAGGTTTTTCTTCCCTCTCTTGTCACTCATCCATGCTGTTGACCTCCCAGTCCTAATTAAAAATATAGTTGTTTTATATATTCATTGCAGTTTGGTAGTTGCTTATGTTAGTATTCTGATCTGCCCCTTGAAATCTCGTCCCTTGGGGCACCTTGTGTCCAGACATAGAAGTCTTTTCTTAAGGAAAAACTCAGCCTTCTCTCTCTCTTTCCCCACTACCACGAGGTGTCCACCTCTCTCTCTGTCTCTCTCTGTCTCTCTGTCTCTCTGTCTCTCTGTCTCTCTGTCTCTGTCTCTCTGTCTCTGTCTCTCTCTCTCTCTCCTCTCCTTCTTTCCCTATCTTCTCTCCATCTCCCTATTATAATAAACAATTTCTGCACAGATGTAACATCTGGGTTGTGAATGCCCACCCACTGCCCCAGCACCATGCCTGCTCGGAGTGGCTCACCCCCCAGCCCACCACTGTGTCTTCCCAGCATGCCAGCATGTTATACCCTTGGGGTCCCTGTGTAATGTATCATAACAGCTTATAATTCAAGTGAAGTCTGATCCCAAAGACTTCATCATAGTTCTGGTGAAAGTTGATTTTCTGACATATATACAAAAAATTTTAGCTTAATTTTAATATTAATTGATACTCATACAAATTTGTGAAGTATTGTAATGTTTTAGCATGCATACATATTGTGATGATTTAATCAAGGTAATTAACACATACACCACCTCAAAAATTTATCACTATTGTAGAGGAACATTCAAAACCTTCTGCTATCTGTTTTTAAATGCATAATCCATTTTTATTGATCATGATCACTGTATCAAACAGTACACCAGAACTTTTTCTTTCTGCCCAATAGCTTTTCTCCCACTGGTCAAGGCCTTCCCCTTCCATATTGTAGCTCCATTGGATATATACTAATTGTAGCTCTTTGTGAGATACAGTTTCATAATTCAACAATGTAGACATGTAGAGATCAAAGCCTGGAAATTAGCATTTCTATGTATCTTAGTTTCCTTACTATTGCAGTGACAGGATACTCTGGCCAAAGCGTCTTAAGGGAGAAGAGGTTTATCTTGCCTCACAATTTCATGGATATCATGGTAGAGAAGTTTAGCCAGCAGGAATTTAAATATTCTGGTCACATGATGTCCACAGTCAAGCGAGTAATGAGTGTGTGTGTGCTAGTGCTCAGCTCACTATCTCCACAGCGACAGTCCCACCCACACTGATCTGAGTCTTCCCACACTATAATCAAGGCAATCCTCCACAGGCATGTTCAGAAGCCCATTTCCTAGGTTAATTATAGATTTTTATCAAGTTGACAACTCTAACCATCATACTATCCCACTAAATATTTATCATGTTTCTTTGTGTTAGGAAATGTCAAGTTCAAGTCCACCCCCTCTAGTTCTGTGATATGAAAATATATTAGAAGTTGCTGTGGATTTCAGTCACAGTATTGTGGCACACTAGAAGTTATTTATACTAATTGCATTTCTCGGCATTCATTATCTAGTCTTCCTGTATCCTTCCTCCTGGCTACCATCCCTAACTTCTAATGACCACTCTTCTAATCTCTACTACTGTGAAATCAATGCTTTCAGCTTCCATGTGTGAGTGATGACTTATGTGGTATTTTCTTTCTGTGTTTAACATAATATCCTACCACTGCATCCACACTACCACAAATAGCAACTTCATTCTTTTTTTGTGGCTTAACAATGTTTCATTGCAAACATACTTTAGTCATTCATCTGCCAGGCAAATACATTGATCCTAAATACTACTACTATGAATAGACCTGCAATAAACATGAGGCTGTAGCTTTCTTATTGACACATTGATTTCTTTTGGATGCATCGATGCAGTGGAATTGCTGGATCCTGTAGTAATTCTCTTCTTAGTGTTTGGGGCATTTCATAGTGACTTTACTATATTACAGTCTCCCCAGTGGCGTGTGAGCATTGCCCTTTGTCCCATTCTCATCAGCATCTGTTATTATAGCATCCTTTCTGTGTGGGATGAGATGCTCTCACATTATGGCCTTGATTTGTATTTCCCTGATGATTAGTGCTATCAAGCATTTCTTCTGATATTTGTTGGCTAGTTGTGTAAATTCTACTAAGGAACATCTGTCCAGATCATTTTTCCCATTTTAAAGTCTTTTGCTGTTGAGTCTCTTACAAACCTTGGATATTAATCCTTTGTCAGATTAATAGTTTGCAAATACTTTTCTTCATTATTCAGATTGTCTTTTCATCCTATTATTTTCTTTACCATGCAGATCATTTGACACACTCTTATCTGTCGGCTTTCACTCTTACAGAAAATGTGTTTATTTATACCCCCCATTAGAAAATAGACATGTTACTTTGTTGGTGATGAAGCTGACAAATTCTTACTTGTGGTAATTATTGCATTATTTTTATTTGTCAGAATGCCATGCATATCATGTTGAAGAAAACAAAAATTTCTTCTAAAGCTTAGCTCCATATTTTCACTAAATGCAGTAGTGAAAGAAAGTTCTAAGCTATCAGCTGCTCATTCTTGGAATGTTAGCTGGTCCTTGGGAGTCTCCATCTTACAACATTAGTGGTCCCTGCTTCAAGAATGCAGTGCCACGGCCCAGGTTTAAAGCAACACTGGCTATGGTATCTTGAACTGAGTAATTTGAGGGGTACTTCAGTTTTAAATTTTATTTACAGATATTATTGTCTTGATTCAATGAATATTTATTGCATTTGTCTGGTTTCCCAGGAAATTCCTTTTCCTAAGGTTGAGAATTTAGACAAAATCCACCATTGCTCCAGGGGCTTGAAGAAAGTTCTTACTTGATAAAAAAAGGAGAGTCGTTCTCCTTATCTCTGGCCAGAGGAACTTGTGGCTCTTCAGTTAACACATGACTCTGGTGCCTGTTAACTTATCAAGATCAGTGCTCCCCCAGTCCCTGCTCACAAGCTTCACATTAGCTGTCAAACCCTCTTTCTTCAGGTCCCATTTAGCCCTGGAAATCTTTCCCATGTGGCTTCTCCTTGCTTTTTTGTGAGACAGCCGTGGCAGTTTGGAATAAACAACTTTCCCCTTTCCACCCCAGAGTGGCTATTTTAGTTTCTTTACTGCATCTAGATTCATTCAGAATCCATAGCCAAGATTTGGTAGTGAGAGACAAATGACATTCTTTTAGAAGAAGCAACAACAAATAAGTATGTAACTAGGTAATATATATAATTTCTGAGATGATCGTAAGTATTATGAAGGACATAACTCAAAATGAACAAATAGATTATAAAGCTGAACATATCAAAAAGCAAAAGATAGAAGTTTCCTGATGGAACATGGTCCAGGAATGGATGGTGTTAGAATTCCTAGCCACTTGCCCAGCTACATGACCTTGGTGTGCTGTCCAGTAGTGGGCAAGATGCTTAGTCATCCTAGGGCCTTATAGCCTACTTAATCTGCCTAAGTAAGTCCATATGCGTGTTCTCGGGCATGCACGTGTGTGTGTGTGTGTGTGTGTGTGTGTGTGTGTGTGTGTGTGTACACACACGCGCATGTGTGTGTCCTATATAAGCAGGTTCCACCTACTCCTTCCCTCTCTTCCTGCATGGTCATTCCATAGGCCTATGCACATCCTTTCTGTTCCCTTCCCTTAATAAACTCTTAGAGTGGGCTTTGTTGTGCCTTATGGCTTCTCTCATATAGTAAACAGTACCACTTAATAAATGACATTGCGCTGGTTAATGACTAACTGGTGGAGTCATATGAGGAGAATTTTGAGTGCCTGTGAGAACCCCAAGAAAACAGGACAATAGTCTTGTTGCCTCAGTGTCTTCAAAACTCGATTGTTCTTGGAATGTGTTTTCATGTTCCTCCCAGATGGGAGTGAGTTTGCTACCGATTACCCATCACCACTTGCTATTATTATTCAGAAATGTTTAAACAACCCTTTGTGTGCCTCTATGGAAAAACATGTTTCGTGTTTGTACAGAGCCTGAACTCACATGACCTTTACTCAAATGACCGTTCTTTACCCTCCAAGTATAAATTGTCCAAGGCTCTGAATAAAGTTGGCTATTGTATGAGACTTTAGTCTGCCTTATTCATCAGCTCCATTCTCCCAGGTCCCACCACCTCTGGAATGGTAACAGTTGCCAGGCACAGGAAGACTAACCTCACTTCCTGGCTACTCACCCCTGATACCTCAGCCACCACAGGTCTAGGGTCAAGTAGTACAAAGAATAGATTTCATTTCTTGTTGTGCCCTGGGCGTGAGACACCTGAAGGGACCACCAGAGATATGAACCCACTGACATGCAAAAGCAAGGTTTATTGAAGCAGTTCAAGCCATGGCAGGGCCCTTGTCAAGCCATACAACACAGTAGAGGCTGGAGGAGGTGCCCACTCCTCTTCAAACTCAGTTTTTAAAGGCAAAAACCTTAAGGTTACATCATTTAGGGGTGCTAGTACGGGTACAATTCTGATTGGCTCAAGTTTTAGGGGCTTTCCAGAATTTCTGTGTTATCTTACTTTGAAGTTTTAACTGGTTGTTTGTTAAACTTTATAGAGTACCTCCGGCATTGGGACATTCTGTGGTTAATCAATTGCTACCAGATAGTCCTTCAAACAACCTGACTTTATACTTTGACCATCTCCGGCATTGGGGCATTCTATGATTAATCAGTTGCTACCAGATGACTCTTCAAACATCCTGACTTTGTCCTTTTGTCAGCAGCTCTGAGAATTTTGAAACTCAGGCCTGTTTCAAGCTGGGGTGAGGGGCTTGCTTGAAACGGGTGCTTTGGTTCTTCACTTCTGACTGAAGACTATCAAGAACACAGAATGAAGGGCATTGTAACAATAGCCCCCTGTGGAAAACACTGCTAATGTGTACATGCCCTCATGTCTAATTTAATTGCTGACACATGGTAACAAAGATAAATTAATAGATACTCTATCATAACACATTTTGTCAGTGAAAAAATAAAATTTCAAAAAAATATGAGATTATCATTTACATCTAAATGTAGTGAGAAAATAAGTCAGCTTATTGTTTAAAGAGAATTTTCTTTTTAAAATTACATATGACAATTTGGGGAAAAAGTGGATAAATACAGTATTTCTAAAGTGTTAGATGAAAAGTTACTACTGTGCGCTTTTGTTTTTGAGACTATCTGAACTCCACAGACATCACTCAGTACTCCGTGTTTATGATGTTGCACAATATTAACCACCCTGACATTTGTCACTCACTCCTAGTATCATCGCCATGTGTTATAATTTGAAAATGGCACAAAACGGTGGGTCAGAGCAGTCAGGCGGGTGAGAGCAGACAGACACCCACGTGCCCCGGCTCACGTGGAGGGCCTATTGGGGGACGGGAAGGAAAAGACATAGAATGCAGCCTCTGGAGACAAGAGCTGAGGAGAGACGAGGGGGAAGGTGGGCGGGGCCTGCCTTTTATGAGGGGACCCAGAGCTTGCACCCAGACGCCACTGTAGCAACAAGGCACATGCGGAAGACTACCTAGTGATGTAGTGGCCCTAGGACCCAGGGCTGGCCAAGTACCTGCCTGAATGTTAGCAAGCACATGCGTGCAGGGAGTGGCTGTGGTTGGTGATACATCCTGCCAGGTCCCCAAGGGCAGGTTAGTGTAATGCCTGAATGCTAACACCATGTTTATTTTATTGTGTGTAAAATATATGATTATTGTAATTTAACTTTCCTGCAAAGATGCGATTTAACAAATAACTATTTAACTTTATGCAAGTCATTACGAAATTATTTAATACAAAGAATTAGAAAATAAACTTTGGGAGAAGGGTATTTTCAGACACTAATCGTGTCTCCTAGAATAAATCCTGTGAGTAGTTTAAAGACCCTGCTTTTTCAGTCAGACTTTGAATGTAGCTAGAATTGGTCCAATACTGTCTTTAACTTTATCTACATAATTCTTCTGTACCTGTATTCAATTATTCATTCGGTAATCCATTGATTCTCTCATTTATGTGATGGATGTTTACTCCTTGTCATAATTCTGTCATGAATAGTTATGAGGGAGAAGTCAGGGATTAATCAAAGCCTATTCTTGACCTTGAGATACTCACTGACTCGTTTATAAGGAATTATTTACCCACATAACAATAATTTAAAGGTAAAAGAGACATGGTCATTTTAAAAGTTAAGTTAGGTCAGGCCATTTCAGCACTTAAAACTTAACCATGGCCTCCTAAGAGATTTACCTTCAAACCTGGATTTCTGGATTTGTGCTGAACAGTCCTCAGTTTAGGGTTACTCCTTGGCGTCTGACCACCTGTATCTTCCCTGATTTTCTTGTCCACTATCAGAGATAGGGAAAAGGAGATTCAAAAAACAAAACAATTCAAAACAAACAAACAATTAAAAAAAAAAAACCAAACAAAGACAGCATCTATTCTTTCTGTTACTGGAACTTCTCTCCTTGTTTTATTCCTTTGGCCTGGGAGGTGGGTCCTGCCTGTTAATACATAGGCACAGAAAAGTCAATGAGAGCCAGTAGTTCCTCTGAACAATGTACATTTTTAAGTCATTTATAGACCATGTCTCTTTATACAAAAGAATCAGAGAAGGTTGAAGAGATAGCTCAATAAGTAATGTGCTTGTTATTCAATCACAAGGACTTGAACTAGATCAGAAGAATACATGTAAAAAATCCAGGCATGGTGGGGCATTTGTAATCCCAGCACTGGGGAGGCAGAGGCAGGCAGATCCTTCTGAGTTCATCATCCAGGCCCATAGGAGACATTGCTTCAAACAACAGGGTGGATAGCTCCTGAGAATGACATATCAGTTTGTCCCTGGCTTCCACACATGTGGACTCAGGTGGACTGTGCATGTGCACCAGCAGGTATTCACCTGCACATAAATACACTCATATACACACAAAAATTTAAAAAAGCATTGTGACCTCAAATTTCATAGCAAATAAATCATGGCTAGATTTAAAATGCTATAAAAGTAAGTATCTATTCATTATAACCACCCCCCCCTTTTTTATTTGTTTTGTTTTTCGAGACAGGGTTTCTCTGTGTAGCTTTGCGCCTTTCCTGGGACTCACTTGGTAGCCCAGGTTGGCCTCGAACTCACAGAGATCCACCTGGCTCTGCCTCCCGAGTGCTGAGATTAAAGGCATGTGCCACCACCTCCCAGCACCCCATTTTAATGTTTACTCAAGTATCACCAAACTGTGATTCCTCTGTTTAATGGATATATAAATTAAATACTTGATACAAAATATAATTTCCTCTGTAACCAAGGTGACCAAATTCATCAAACATCAACAGCTAGCAACTGGCATCAATTACTTATTATTTCCAACAATGGAAATTTAAACATATTTTCAAAATGGCTTTGGCTGTCCAACTTTCTTTTAAAAAACTAGTAGGTCCGACTTAGTCTCACTGACTTTCTGGGATCAAGAAAAGACATAAGACAACAAAAATGATCCAACACTTTCTCTTTTGTGTTTGCTAGCATGATTAGCTTTTCAAAATCATAGACAGAGCTTCTTCATTTTGAACTAGACTCTTCACTGGGAACTGCCTACATGACTTTAGGAAAAGTGTTGTATTTACATCCCTAATGCTGACTCTTTAAATACGTATTTCAAGTAGCTTGTAATGCAGCTAACTGAAGAGATTAAATCCTAGAAATGAGAGTCATCAAAAGAGGTGGGGGGTGGTGGAGATCAATGAGAAGAAGGGCAATGATTGGCTCTGGGATTTGTAAGGGAAGGAGGTTTCCCCCAAGGTGGGGGACTAGGGGGTGAGGCTCAATTTCCTCATCTAACCTCACAGGAATTGATTGATACCAAAAAAGGAGAGAAAACCCTCTCTCATGTGCTAAGCCTGATTCACAGGTACAGGCCACTGCCTGTGAAGATGATAGTCTGGAGAAAGTATCTCATCAGGTCAGAATGTCCAGGTAACTAGGTGAGGTGTACCAAAAGCCACAGCCATTGCATGTGTTGGCAGATGTGCCACATATTGAACATCCTCCCTGGACAAGGTTGTACTTGTTGGTGATGGATTTAGCCATCTTTTCTACTTTTATTTTTGCAAATCATGGTTATCATTGGATATTTTATGTATACTTACTGGCAGCATGGTTTTAAATTTCTTCCAATAATTTTATTCTCAGGTGTCTAGAAATGCCTGATTGTAGCTCCTGACCTCATGCAGCCAAGTGCCAGGTAGGGAGAAAAATTCTTGGTCAAGTAATTAAACAAATAGCTATATAGGTGGTATTCTGGGAAGCTCCATCAACCAAAACACAGTGCACAGCAAGTCTATCTGCACTTCCCCTGACAGATCCAAGAATCGTTGCTGTACCTTGTCAACAGAATTGGAGAGCTTCATATTTCTTGCACAGCTCCACAAATGACTGCTTCTCTGTGTGAGGTGTTCCTGAATATTTATGCATTAATATATTTCAAGCTCTTTTTATCTATCTATATATCAGATCTCTGTTCTTTGAAATACTGAGCAATATCACTTTATTGAGTGTGTTTCTACTGACATTAGCAATACACACCATGCATCATTCCCATACCACAGTAGTTTATAGTGGGTTAATAATGAAAGTAATTTACTGTTGTCTGTGAGTGACAGTATAGACACTGCAATAGTTAGAGCTGCCAACTGGAAAATGCACATAAATGAACTACCCAAAGCCACTGCAGAATCAAATAAATTCAGCAAGACAGTCAGAAAGAGCAGGCTTCTAAAACCAGTGCTGTTCCAGTTACTGTTACAAGCAAAATACATGGGAACAATTTCTGGAAAATAAACAGAGGAATTCTTTGAGTGTCTTGGTGAAATCAATGACAAATGATGGTGAATCTTGCTAATCTGTTACTTTACTGTCTTCTCTAAATCATAAATCCTCCGGCTCACTTAAATACATTTCAACATGTATTTGTGAACTGATGTGATAGCACATATTCAGATAAAGAAAAAACTCATAGCTTTTTGGGCTTTTGGGATTTAACTTACTAACATTTTACAACTTAAATGAAGTGGTTATTTATTTATTTATCTACCCATTAATTTATTTAATTTTGTTTTTTTTTTTTTCAGACATGGTTTCTTTGTGTAGCCCTGGCTGTCTTGGAACTCTCTATGTAGACCAGATTAGATTCAAACTCAGCACTCACAGCCAAGTTCTAGGCACATGCCTCAACCTCCTGGCCCAAGGAAGTGAATTTTTTTTTAAAGATAAAATTTAAGCAATTATTTTGCATGCATGTTTTGAATACAATGCTGGCTTGTTTTATATCAGCTTGATCCAAGTTAGAGTAACTTTGGAAGAGGAAACCTCGATTGAGACAATGCTCCCACAAGATTAGCCGTGGGGAAAACCTGTGGTGTATTTTCTTGATTGATAATTGGATGCACTCACTCACAGTGAGCAGTGCCTGCCCTGGACTGGTGGTCCTGGATGCTATGAAGAAGCAGGATAAGCAAACATATCATGAGAAGCAAGCCAGTAAGGGGCACTCCTCCATGGCCTCTGCTCAGTTCCTGCAGGTTTTCTGCCATATATTTTTTGCCCTGAGAGAACTAAACCCTTTCCTCCCCAAGTTGGTTTTTTCCTGTCATGGTGTTTTAAATTATAAAACTAATTAAGATAAATACTTTTTATTTTTTAAGGTTTTTTTTTCATTTATAAATTTAAAAAAAGTGTTTTTTTTTTTTTTTAATATCTGGGCCAGTTCCCCTCCCTCCTCTCTTCCCAGTCCCTTCCTTCAATACCCCTCTGTTCCCGCCCCTCCAATCCAATCCTCCTCTGTTTCTGTTTAGGAAAGGGCAGGTATCCTATGAGTATCAATAAAACATGGCATATCAAGTTGCAGTAAGACTGAACACCTCCCATGTATTAAGGCTGAGCAAGGGGACCCAGTATGAAAAGTAGGGTCCCAAAAGTCAGGAAAGAGTCAGAGACAACCCCTGTTCCCACTGTTAGGAGTCCTACATGAGGGCCAAAACCACAACTGTAACATATATACAGAGGGCCTAGGTGCTATGCAGGTGCTATGGAATTTTAATTTCCTAGCTCTTAATATTCAAATTATAGCCAAAAAATGAGTTTTACTATATCTTTCTGGGATGAATATAGTGGATCCAGTCTTGTACATACACTATCTGTATGTATCTTTTTATTAGCTAATGAGAGTTAAATATCTTCAGTGAGCACATGCACAGTCAATAAACATTTTCCTGATATTTCAGCAGCTAATATAGAACATTGCCCGTGTGTAGATTTTATGCCTACACCCATGAATTCAAATCAAATTCTGCCATTAGCTGTGCCATCCATTCCTCCCTGAATAAAGACCTTACTTAAATATTGTCACTTATAAAAAATGCTATTCATTTCAATTTAATATTTGTCTAAGCAACAGTGTTTCATGAAAGTCTGATTCTGAACACACACACATCTGATTGGTTCTCTTCATCTAGAGAACTCCACTATTGTATGGCTTTTATTGAAGAAAGGAGAAAATACCGGAGACATTTTGCTCTAGCTTCAAGATGGAGTGTCCTGTGATGAGGGAAGGCGCGGAGCAAAGGGGTGGATGTGGAGCTGAGCTGTGGCCGCGCTCATTTCCCTGAAAGCTGCGCGAAGCAAGTGAGGAAGAGCGATGATGTCTATTTGAACTTGGTGACTGGCGCCTATTTTCATTTACTGGACTCTCTGAATAATTAAAATCTGTCTTGAGTCCTATAAACAGGCTTAGGATGTTCCTACCCCCTCCCTTTTAAAGCTTCATCCCATTTTTTAATTGGAAATACATTCTTTTTTCATGCAACAAATTCTGGTTTTGGTTCCCTCTCTCAAAACTCATCCAAGATCCTCTCCTTCCTTCCCACCCATATAAACCCTTTCTTGCTCTTTCTCATTAGAAATGAACTAGGTATCTAAAAAAAACTAATATATTCTTTTTTTTTAAATTTTATTTTTCGAGACAGGGTTTCTAAGTGTAACTTTGGCTGTCCCAGAACTCAGACTGTAGACCAGGCTAGCCTCAAACTCATAGAGATCACCCTGGTTCTGCCTCCTGAGTGCTGGGATTCAAGGTGTGTGCCCCAACTGCCCATCTAATAAATTCTGTAAAGCAATTGTTTCTGAGTGTGTCAGACTCATGGTGAGGAGGCCTGGAATGCATGTTTTTAATTGCCTTATTAGAATGAAATAAGCTAAAAATTTAACAAGATATAACTTTGAAAAACTGACATGTAACAGGTAATTCACATAGATAAATTAAGGACCACTGTGCCTGTGAATATTATCAACACAAATATTAATACCTCCCCTGAACTTCAGGATGTCGGGTTGTTTAGAAACAGGGATTTATGTGTACTCAGGTGAGCTGAGGTCTTGCTGGGATAGAGTGGGCTTCTGGCATCCTCAGAAAAAAAAGAAATGCAGAGATCCCAAATTAAAGAAAGTGGGATCATTTGGGTGAAGACAAGCAGAAATCAGGGAGATAGAACAAGTTCTTAAAAAAAAACATTGGAGGATATGGTAGCCAGAGACAGGAGAAAGCAGCCAGGAAGATTCATTCCTGTTCACTAGGACCCAGGAGAATACATGGCCCTGCCCACACTTTTTTTCTTTCTTGATTTTGTAGATTATATGTATATGTACATATATCACACACATATATAACACATAATTCTTTATTGATTCTTTGGGAATTTCACATCATGCACCTCAATCCTGCTCATTTTCCAGTCCCTCAATATCCATCCTGACCCCTGCAGAATTCCCCCAAAAGAAAGTCCCTCAAAAATCTATTAAAACAAAACAAAATAAACAACAACAACAACAACAACAACAACAACAACAACAAACCAACCTCACTCCTCCATCTGTCTTTCCTGACTCTCCAACACCTCTTCATTGATCCCCATGGCCTTGGGTGCTGCAGTGTGTCACATAGTATACCTCCTTTTGTCTACTCAGCCTCACCCAAATATGTTCACTGAAATGAAGACCTCCGACCTCTGGCACATCATTATCACTGAATCCTCACTGACACGCTTGTCAACAATCCTGCTTTTGCCCTGAGTCGTGGGGAACCTGCTGCTGGAGTCTGAGGGCCATGTTGCTGCCAGGGCTATACTGATCTGGGTGACCTGTGCTGCTACCTGGGCCATGGTGATGTCTGGGCCAAGCTGCTGCCAAGGGTCATGTCTGGGTCTGTGGTCCCACTGCAGATGGCGGTCTGTTGATCTTCATGGCCTACATTATCAAAAGTGGCCATAGTATCCATGTGTGTTGAAATCCAAGGGCCATGCTGAGCTAGATCCTGCCCTTCACTGGTGTTGGGATAGCTAGGCCTGCCCTTCACTGGGCACTGAAGGAGGAGAGCTAGTCCTGTGCCTCATGGGAGAGCTGACTACCCACCCCTGCATTCAGGAGAGATGGCCTTACCCCTCACCACAGGTGTAGGAGAGCTGGCCCCTGTGGCATGGGCTTAGGAGAGCTGGTTCTTACCTGGTAGGGGCCTGGACTGACCAGCTCAGGCAAAGGTTTTTTTTTTTTTTTATTTTTAGCAAAATATTCATTTATTTATTTAAAATTTTTTCTACACACACACACACACACACACACACACACACACACACACACACACACACAAGGCTGTAACAATGGACATGAAATGTGGAACACATAAGACAGGCCAGTCTGGAGTCTTTGGCTGAAAGCTGTCTCATTAATGAATTTAAAAAATGCTCAAAGTGAATTTTATTTTCTGTGACTAGGAATGTATGGCTGATCATTAGTGATGTAAGTACTTAGTGTAGCCTAAGTAAATACCTCAAAAATTTCAAATCCTCATACACAGTTTTCATTTTCTTCAGTTACATAAACTTAGAAGTGTAGGTAGGAGAAAATATAGGCATGACCTGGCAGCCAGCCTACCTGGCACATTGTGCTTCTAAATAAGAAGCATGGCACATACACTCCTGGAATCAGAACACCAAATTCTGAAGTAGCATGAGTAGCTAGTAACTGGCCTGTGGTCAAGTCTGCACTCCCCACATCTCTTTTAATGTGCTTCTTCCCATCAAAATTCTGGTGGTATGAACTCTTACTATCCAATCTGTGGCAATGTGCTAACCAACCATAATCAGTAAGATTCCACTACATAAGTTGTTGCTCACATGTAACAAAGCAGATGCTGTGTCCTGAACTGTCTCTAGAGTGGTTTATCTCTGAGCCCTTTACTTAACTCATGGGCATTGCTACCTTGTTGAGAGATACCCCCATAACCAAGGTATAGAGCACTGGTTCTCAACATGTAGGTGTAGCTGGAGTTTTTCTCTCCAGCTCCTGCCAAGCCCCCAAAATCCCATAGCCCACTTATAAAATAATCACTCAGACGCTTATATTACTTATAAACTGTATGGCCATGGCAGGCTTCTAGCTAGCTGTTTTTATATCTTAAATTAACCCATTTCTATTAATCTATAAGTTGCCACGTGGCTCGTGGCTTACTGGTATCTTAACATCTTCTCATAGTAGCAGTTGGCAGTGTCTCTCTGCCTCAGCCTTCCACTTCCCAGAATTCTCTTCTCTGCTTGTCCCACCTACATTTCTTGCCTGGCTACTGGCCAATCAGCATTTCATTTACACAGAGCGATATCTACAGCATGTGGGTCATGACCCTTTCATGGGTGTTGCCTGAAACCATCTGTATATCAGATATTTATATTATGATTCATAACAGCAGCAAAACTACATTTATGAAATAGCAACAAAAATAATTTTATGGCTGAGGGCCACCACAACATGAGGAACTGTATTAAGAGGTTGCAACATTGGGAAGGTTGAGAACCACTGGCATAGAGGAAGATAGGACGTTTGCCCTGTACCATGAACCAGTTATCTTCAAGCGTGGGTGACATCTTAGGGGAGTTACCGTGTTAGGTTTGCCTGAGCAGAATTACAGACATGGCTTCCTCAGTGCTCATTGTAATGGAAGGCTGTTATGATGTTAAGAAAAAAATCCCAACATAAATCTTCAGGAAGGCAATTTTGAAATTGAATAACAGCCACTTAGGTAGCATACTCTATCTGCTGATACTCTTGCTAACTGCTGCCCTTAATTCATCTATTGTTCACATTAAATACCCCACAGCCATTCAGCAACTGTGAATCACATGGCCACATCTTCCCACTGCCAGAACAGTTAATTAGCTCTAGCAGCCCGTATGTCTGAGAAATTGCAAGGAGGATTTATAATTGCTCAGTGAAGTACAGCAAGTGGCTTAAATGTCTTTGTTCAGCACTTACAGTTTCTAGACCATTTGGATTCCCAGTCATCTGATAGAAACAGAACACTTCATTTCTTTCGCACCCTGAATGCAGCTTTAGCATCTTTTTTTTCTTGCTGGATAAAAAAGGGGTCTGGCTCTTATCAAAGCAAATAGCTCTATAAATTCTAAAGAAGGTATCTCTGCAGAGCCCATAACACAAAATTTGCTTTATTTTCTTTAAAGGACTCAAAATTGAGGGATTTGGTGACAAATCCTCTGTATTTTGTGAATAAAATAGTTTATTATAGTCACTCATTGCTTCTCTCTCCCTCTGCTGTCCAGTCTGCCCACCAACAGAGCTCTGCTCTCTGGGAACTCTCCTCCCAACTTGGGAGGGGCTGGGACATGACAAGCACCCTGCATGTGGCCTGATGACGTGGCCTCTGCCCTGTGTGTTGCTTTTGTATCCTTTCTTAGACTCCAATGAAAATTAAACAAATAAAGTTGTGCTCAAAAGCAATAGCCTTGTGGATTGATTTCCTGAAGAATAGCTTTAAATCCTGATGGGGCACTCTGACAACTTACTCAAACTCTGTGAACCTCCGTTCCCTTAACTATAACAACACTGACTTAGAAGTCTGACAGAGGACTTCAATGAAACAAAACAAGGTTGTCCTTAGCAGTGTGCTGGCAAATGGCAAGCAGTCATCCCCACTTGTTACTGTTCTGCTGTGGGCTACAGCTATGAAGTTGCCAATTAGACTAGCACTAGAACAAGGTATAGTGCCGAATTGCTATACATCAGCACACAATGAGAAGGCTTGAAGCTTTAGAGTAAGTGCCATAATCCTTATTTCATATGATCATTAGGCCATTGGGAAACAGACTTATGAAAAATGTGGAGGGAAGCATCGAGAGAGTAAAACACTCCCGTTTCCATTTACTTGAGACTTAGAAGAGAAAAAAAAAGTCTGCATTTAGAGATATATGTAGTGGAAGATGGGACTGCCTTCCAGACTGTTCTTGTTTAGACATTGCTGTGATATGGCCATTTTCACAATGGCTGAATGTTTTGCTTGTAGCTCTAAAAATACATAGTTATTTCTCTACCTCTTCCATTTTTTTCATTTAGTATTTTGCTTTTCTCTCTTTGTGGCTTTTCCTTGCCTTTGATCTCATAAATATATGCTGCCTTCCTGTGTCATTGCAAAGGAGATTCAGGGATGAAACTGCATTTATAGCTGAGCTGTACCAAACTAAATTGGTACAGCTATAAGTGAGGAAGTGAGAGGCAAGGGAATATGCTGTGACTTTAGGATGAAAAGATATATGCCTGACAGCAAAGACAGCTGCGGTTTTGATTGAGGGGAAACATGGGAAATGGTGAATATCACGGAGTGATTACACCTCTCCTGGGCAGAAGGAAAACCCAGTGCAGGTAGGGAAAGGTAGGGAAAAAGAGTGGTTACAACACTGGGGAGTAGCAGTCATGTGAGGAACATGAATGGCTCCTTGCCAGGCCTGGATGAGGGCCATGCTGAGCTTACAGCCTCATAATCTCTCGCATGTGTAATCTTGTATACACACTAGGGATTCCTGAATGCTAAGCAGGCATCTGAGCTCTGAGCAAAATACCTAGCCTCTTAGATGGGGACATTTTAGTCACTTCTAATCCAGTGTGTGCATCTGTGTGCATGTATGTGCGTATATGTGTGTGTGTGTGTGTGTGTGTGTGTTGTATGTGTGCAGATTGTGTGTGTAGGTGCGCTCAACTGTGTATGCACATGTGGAGGCCAGAGGCTGACTTTAGGTATCATCCTCTGTCACTTTACAGATTAGTTTTTGAGTCAAAGTCTCTGGTCTGATGTTTCAGACTGGCTGGCCAGCAAGTGACTAAGAGGCTCCGCCTCTGTCCTTCCATGTGCTGGGATTACAGGCATGCACTGCTGTGCTTGGCTTCTACAAGCACTTTGCCTACTGAACTATCTCCCACTCACCCTTCCTGGGTTGGCATAGAGCCCAATGTCTAAAAACATGAAATTTTACAACTTGACAGATAAATGTGGAGAAAATGCCCTACATTACATTAATAGAAATATGAAAGGGATGTTCTTCAATTTTCATAAGGGATTTCCAGCAGTAGGAATAGTAGTATCTGTTCCCACAATTGCTTCAGATGGTCTTCCCAGTAGTGATGACTGGTAACAACTTCTTCCAACATTAACAATAATTCTTTTAACATAATAATTTTATTGACTATTTGGGAGTTTGAAATCGTGCACCCTGGTCACATTTACTTCTTAGTCTTCTCAGGTTCATCCCCACCCTTGAAAGCCCCCCTCCCCCCAAAAAGAAGAAAAAATACCAAGCACAATTTGTTACCCGTATACTCCCTGGAGAATGGTCAAACTCCTAGTGGCCAGCTCCTTAAAGAAAACTGAATCCTTCCCTACCCACACCCCTGCCAAAAGTCATCAACTGGGAAGAGCTTTGCTTGAGGATCCCTATAGTAATTTTTTTAAAATGTTTTTTTAATTATCTTTGTGTCTTTCAAATCATGCATCTTGATTTTATTCATTTCCCCATCCCTTCATATCCACTCTCTGCCCTTGCAAATCCCGCCCCCTCAATAAAATAAAATTTAAGAAAAAAAAAAAGAAAAATGAAAAGAAAAAAAAAAGGATAAAAGGAAAAACTTCATCATGGAAGCTGTAGTGTGATATAATGGGTCACACAGTAAAACTCTTTGCCCAGGTACCTTTACTTGCAAGTGTTTATTGCTAAGAGTTATTGGTCTGGTTCAGTACCTCTGGATTTTGCTACACTATTGATGCTGGGCCCTCACTGGGGCTCCTCGTTGTATCCTGTTGTTAACCCATGTTGTGGAGATTCTGTAGCTTTGGGTCTACGGGACTGGTCTCTTCATAATTTGTAAGAGTTTTCTTCGGTGGCTTTTTTGGGGAGTGGAGTGGGGGAGAGAAGTTGTCACAGAAGCCTTCTATATCTCTCATTCTCAACTGCGAGTCTGCAGTCATTGATATCCCTGCAAAAGAAGCTTCCCTGCCCTGTATAGTCATTGGCAGCACAGACCATGGACATGCACATGGCCTCCAGATTCAGCATAGACCATGGGCCTCAACAGGGCCCTTGGCCACAACACAGACTGTAACATCCACATGGCCTCCAGCCCCAGAACAGATCATAGACATTAATACTGCCCTTTGCTGCACCATGGACCACTGGCTGCCGAATGGACCACTGGTGGCAACATAGCCTGTGAACATCAACATGGCTTCAGGTGACAGTACAGACCATGGGCATCCACATGGCCTTCATTGTAGCTGTAAACTGGAGGAAGGAAGGAGTGAGGAAGGCCCTCACTAGCACTGGCAGTAATTTGAAAACTCTACCCCTTCCATTTAGGTAGCTGATTGTTCAAGATAATGGTCTAGATTAGGAGGAACACTGATAAAATGCAATCATCTGGCCCAGTCCCAGACTGAGTTTCAGGGGTACGAAATCTTTTAATTTCTCATTTTTTTCAATTGAACCATTAGCCAGAAGACCATGTTCCTTGGCTGTGCTAGTTAAGAGTTCTCTATAATTAATTATAATAGTGGCTTAGCCATTCAAAATACCTAAAAGTGTAATCATTGTCCTAACTGAGAGAACTGGCCTGCATTTAGACAGCCACTTGGCAGTGGTGTTATAGCTGGGGCATGGCTGCAGTATTTAATGAGCTGGAGACCAGAGAGTCAGTTTTCTGAAGCACATATTCAGTTTCCAAGGTGATACAAATGTGCCAAGGGAGAGAAAAGATCTATGCCTTTCTTTCAAGCCCCATAAATGAAGAAGCATAAGAGGCCAGTGCAAAGAATGAAGGACATCAAGAGGTCCCTCAGGAAAAACAAGTGGATAAAGGCTTAATGTGAAGTTACACAGCAATGGCATATCCAGCTTATAATGGTTTCATTCATTGAAGAGTGATTTCTAAAACACAAATACACGTTTAAAAATATTAAAACCATATGTGGTAGTATATCCAGCAGCCACAGGGCTCAATTTGCAGAAATCAAAATGAAGCTGTCATGATAAGGTTGGCTGAATTACAGAGAAAATTCAAGTCTCAGAGTCAGGTCTTGATGGTTAAAGAAAGGGCATTCGTTGGTAAAGAATGGGATCCTATAATTTGAAATAGGGATGTATAGGAAGACCTTGCTGAAGCTGAGAACTTTGAACCCTCTGATTCTCAAGGGTTTATCTTACCTGAGGAAGTAGTGCCCTCATCCCAATCCCTTGAAATATTGCCCCTTTCACCTTTGACTGAGGAAATTAATCCTTTTTCTGTCTGCTAAACCAGCAGTGACTTCCTCTGAAAGAGATGCCAGGCCAGACAATACTGATCTTCCTCAGGGTCCACCAATATTTACCTCTAGACCTATAATCAAACTTAAGGCAAAGCATGCCCCCAGTGGGGGAATAGAAAGTGTAGTCCATAA
The DNA here is from genome assembly GCF_903995425.1 of Onychomys torridus. Taxonomy (NCBI): domain Eukaryota; kingdom Metazoa; phylum Chordata; class Mammalia; order Rodentia; family Cricetidae; genus Onychomys; species Onychomys torridus. The sequence goes on along the minus strand of NC_050444.1, from coordinate 43,889,288 downwards.
GGAAGTGCACTATACTACTAAGGAGCTTAATGTGTTTGCTAATTTGTTCAAGCAAAAATCTGGGGAATATGTGTGTGAATGGATTTTAAGAGTATGGGTGAATGGTGAAAGCAACATAAAACAGAATCAGGCTGAGTTTTTTGATATGGGTCCACTGAGTGGAGGGTCTATGTTTTATATAGAAACTTACATAGTTTTTAAAAGGTGTCCAAAGTTTGTTTTAATGGTTGGCTGAAGCATTTGTCAAAAGATGGCCCATGGAAAAGGAGTTGGAGATGCCTGATATCCCTTGGCTTAATGTGGATGAAGGGATTTAAGACAGGGAAATTGCAATGCTAGAGTGGGTGCACCACATCCTCCACAATGGGAAGACCCAGAAGACATGTTCTTCTCTAATCCTACAAGACACAGGGTGGTGAGAGGGATAGCAGCACATTTGAAGAGTTTTGTTGTCACTCTTTTCTTCTACCAGACTTTAGGACTGGAGATCATTTTCAAGAGAATGCATTAATTTGGCTCTGAGGTAGCGGGGGCCAGGTGGTAGCACTGTATCACTAAAGGCAAAGTAATGTTAGTTATTGAAATGGGTAGTGAAGATGAAACAATGTTCCCAATGGTCTAACCTGTAATGGTCAGCACAGGCAAAATGAATTTATTGTGATATGACTTGTATGGACCTTTGGTACTGGCTAATCAATCATGGTGTTTCCAGGCATGTCAGAGATAAGAAGTCTACTGAATTTTTGTTTGATCTGTTTAAGTGAAAAAATCCTCAAAAGAAAGAAAGAAAGAAAGAAAGAAAGAAAGAAAGAAAGAAAGAAAGAAAGAAAGAAAGAAAGAAGAAAGAAAGGAAGGAAGGAAGAAAGAAAGAAAAAAAGAAAGAAAGGAAGGAAGGAAGGAAGGAAGGAAGGAAGGAAGAAAGAAAGAAGATAGGCTACATTGGATCATGACAAAAGGCAATCTCAGCCTAAGAATAAATTTCCAGACTTGAGCTAGTCTGCAGGCCCAAAACCCCTTGAATGAAGGGATGGCCAGTTTTCCTTGAGAAAGGACCTTGGTAAAACACCTTAAAGTTTTATTGTTAGCCTTTCTCCAGTCCTTCCCCAGAGAGGGACATATGACCTTTTACAAGGTTAGCTGCACAGTGAAGGAAAGGAAATAATCAGACTTTCCAGAGTCTATTGGATACTGGTTCTGAATTAATGCTGATTACAGGAGATTACAAAAAACTGTTACTCCAGTTAAAATAGGGGCTATGGAAGTCATGTGATTAATAGAGATTGGACTGAAGTCCCACTCACAGTAGGTTCACTGGGTCCCCAAATTCATCCTGTGGTTATTTCCTCAGTTCCAGAATGTATAATTGTGTTAGATGTAGTCAGATGTTGGCAGAATTCTCACATTGGTTCTTTGACCTGTGGAGTGATGGCTTTTATGACTGGAAATGCTGAAAGCCTTTAGATTTGTCTTTGACAAAGAAAATAGTGACTCAAAAACAATATTGCATTCTTGGAGAAATTGCAGAAATTAGTGTCACCATAGGGGCTTGAAAGATGCAGGGGTGGTGGTTCCCACCACGTCTCCCTTTAACTCTCCACTCTGGCCAGTGAAGAAGACAGATGGAGAGTGACAGTTGACTATCAAAAACTCAACCAGGCAGTGCCTTTGATTACAGCTGCTATACCATATGTAGTGTTCTTACTTGAACAAATTAATACATCTCCTGGTAAGTGGTATACAGCTATTGATCTAGAAAATGACTTTTTCTTATTACCTGTACATAAAGACCACCAGAAACAATTTGATTTCACTTGGCAAGGCCAGCAGTATACCTTTACAGTTTTACTGCAAGGATATATTAACTCTCCTGCCCTGTGTCACAACATAGTTAGAAAGGATCTCAATCGTTTGTCTCTTCCACAAACTATCACATTCATGTACTATATTGATGACACTACACTTATTGAACCAAGTGAGCAGGAGGTAGCAACCACTTTGAATTCCTTGGTAACACATATGTGCATCAGAGGATAGGAAATTAATCCAACCAAAAATTAAGGACCTTCTACCTCAGTAAAATAATTGGTGTCCACTGGTGTGGGACATGCAGGAATATTCCTTCTAAGATGGAGGATAAGTCATTGCACCTGACCTCTCTCACCATCAAGAAAGAAACATAATATTTAGTGGGCCCATTTAGATTCTGGAGACAAAACATTCCTCACTTGGGTATATTACTTCAGCACATATACCAAGTGACTTGTAAAGCTGCTAACTTTGTGTAAGGCCTGCAACAGAAGGCTCTTCAACAGGTCCAGGCTGCTCTACTACTTGGACCATGTGATCCAGCAGACCCAATGGTACTTGAAGTATCAGTGACAGATAGGATTGCATGTTTGGAGACTTTGGCAGTCCCCTATAGGTAAATAATAGAAGAGTCCTTTGGAATTTTGGACCAAGGCTCTACCATCATCTGCAAACAACTATTACCTCTTTGAATGACAGCTTTTGGCCTGCCATTGGGCCATAGGGGAAACTGAATGTTTAACAATGGGCCACCAAGTTACCATGTGACCTTCCCTGCCCATCATGAACTGAGTGTTATTTGACCCACCAACTCATAACATAGGGTGTTCACAGCAGCAATCTATTATTAAATGGAAATAATGGATCCAAGCAGGTCAGGAAGACACATGAAGTTGACCAAATGCCTGTGATTTGTACCTTCCCTTTACAATGTCATCTGCTGCCAAGTATGCATCTATAGCCTTATGGGGGTGTTCCCTGTGATCAGGTGACCCATAAGTGGACAGCTGATGCATTACAATTCCTTTCTAGCACAACCCTGAAAGATGCCAACACAGAGAAATCTTAACAGTGGGTAGAACTTTGGGCAGTACACATGGCTGTTCATTTGTTTAGAAGGAGAAATGTCCAGATGTGTAGTTGTTTATTGATTCTTGGGCTGTACCAATGAGTTGAATGGATGGTCAGGGGCTTGGAAAAATTGAAAAATTGGTGAGAAAGACATATGGTGAAGAAGTATGTGGATTGATTTCTCTAAATGGGTGAAGGATACAAAGATGCCTGTGTCCCATGTAAATGCTCATCAAAAGGTGACTTCAGCTGAATAGTTCAATAATAAAGTAGATAGGATGACCCATACTGTGGACAGCCTCTTTTCCCAGCCATTCCTATAATTGCTCAATGGGACCATAAACAAAGTGGCCATAGTGGCAGAGATGGGGGTTATTCATAGACTTCACAATATGAACTTCCATTCACCAAGGCTGCTGCTGAGTGCAAATCTGTCAACAGTAGAACCCAACATTGAGTGCCAGATATGGCACCATTCCCCAGGGTAGTCAACCAGTGACCTGGTGGCAGATTGACTACAATGGACAATTTCTTCCATGGAAAGGACAATGCATTGTCCTTATTGGAGTAGATGCTTATTCTGGTTATGGATTTGCCTTTCCTGGATGTAATGCTTCTGTCAAAACCACCATCCATGGACTTACATAATGCCTTATCCACCTTTACAGTATTCTACAAAGTATTGCTTCTGACCAATGGACTCACTTCACAACCAGAGAAGTATGACAGTGGACCCATGATCATAGAATACATTGGTCTTACCATGCTCCCCACCATTCTGAAGCATCTTACATGAGATAAAGATGGAATGGCTTCAGCGTGGAGGGCTGGGGCAGGATTCTTTAAAATATAGTCAGGATATATTTTGAATCAGCACCTGATATAGTACAATTTCTCATATCAGGGTCTCAGAGGTCCAAGAATTAAGGGTAGAAAAGGGAATAGTTCCACTCACTATCACCCCCTAGCGACTCAGTAAGAGGACTTTTGCTTCATGTTCCTGCAACCTTAGGTTCCGTTGGCCTAGAAGCTTTGGTTCTAGAAGGGAGAATGTTCCTGCCTGGAATCACAACAAACATTCCATTTCATTGAACTGGTAGCTCAGACATCCCATGGCCAGTTTGAGCTTCTAATGCCTTTAAACCAACAGGCCAAGAAAGGAATAACAGTGTCAGGAGGGGTGACTAATCCAGATTTCCATGAGGAAACTGGATTTCTTCTCCACAGTGGAAGTAAGAAAGATTATATCTGGAGTGCAGAAGAGCCTTTAGGAAATCTTTTGGTGCTATCATGTCCTGTTATTTAAGTTAATGGGAAACTACAACAGCTTAATCCAGATAGGATGTCAAAGGGCATAGATCCACCAAGAATGAAGGTATGGGTTACTCCTCCAGGAGAGGAGCTGAGACCTATTGATGTTCTTATTGAGGGTGGAGGAAATACAGAATTAGTAGTAGAGGAACTTAGATATAAATACAATCTAGAGCAATGTGACCAGTTGTAGAACTGAATTATAGATGGCATGAGTGCTTCTGTTGTATTTTGTTAAAGATGCATTTGTACAGATATTTGTTTTCTTCAATTTCTGTATCATGTATTGCAATATCAATTAAGGGAATATTAATGATTTTCATATTTGTTTGTCCTCCAAAGGACCTTGCCACTTATTCTAAATTTATAATGCATTTGCAGTTGTACAAGAGATAGTTATGTCATGTTAGGCATAATTATGACCTAGCTAAATATATAATGCATTTGTGATTGTATATGAAAGTGTTATAATGTTTAGGAGTTATTATGACTTGGTTATTGTTTTCATTTGGAAATTAATCAAGACATAAGGAGATATGATTGTGGGTCAAGTTAACAAAAGGTAGACTTGTGATGGCTAGTCTTGGTTGTCAACTTGACTACATCTGGAATGAACTACAATCTAGAAATGGAGGACACACCTGTGAGATATTTTTTGCTTGGTTTGAAGTGGGTGAATCCACTTCTAGTCTGGACCTTTGAGGCAGGAAGACACACTGTTAATCTGGGCCAGACCTCTTGCTGGAAGTCTATACAAGGTATAGAAAAAAGGAAACTTGCTTTTTGTCTGCATGCCCTCACATTGCTAGCACATTCCTTCCCTGGCATTAGAACATACTTCTTTAGGATTCTAGAATATACTGAAGACCACCTGAGACATCCAGCTTTGTGGACTGAGCAACTACTGGGTTCTTGGACCTTCTGTTCACAGCAGCTAGTGTTGGATTAGCTGGACTACAACCTAAAAGTCATTCCAAGCAGTTCCATTTATTCACTCTATATAATTTTGTTACTCTAGAGAATCCTGATGCATACAGTTGTTTTTCAAAATTCTCTAAATTTATTATTTAGCACCTGATCCCACCTTCCATACCCTGTGTTATTTATTGTTATCCTTAATTATCAAGTTACACAGATGGCTAGGTCCCAACATACCCTCACCACATATCACCTTGTGCCACCAATATTAACTGCATGTGATCCTAACTTTGAAATATTTGTCATGAATTACTGAACATGTGAATAGCTAACTTAAAATGCTATATATTTGGAGTTCTGTTCTTTCAAAATTCATTGGGAGAATTGCTAAAGCACAAGTCTTTCATAACATGGAGCAAATTGAGAAAATTGATTAGATAAGATTTGAGTGACAATGTCAATCAGCTTTCTGTTACTTAATTGAATTGAGAAGATAATTTATAAAGAAGTGCTGGTGGCTATGTCAGAGGAACAGCAGGTGGCAGTTGAAGTTCAAGATGTCAGCCCACCAGGAGGAAACTCCCTGATGGATGAATCTCAGTTAGGCAAGGCCCCCGAGACCACAGACTCTGTTATATCTTTTGCTTCTTCTGTGCCTTTACATATTTGCCACTGTCTTTCTCTGGCATGATGTGATTGGGTGTGGGAAGATTCCCACTGCCTGTAATGTAGTGTGTTTATCTCATGGAAACATCTCATTCTAATGGACATTTTTACCTTATGATTTCTTCCTAAGCAGTACTGTCTGATTGATAATAATAATGTTAGTTTATACAGAGTTTTGAAATATAAACAAGGAAGTATCACACAGCTACAACACATGAGTTTCTGTCAAGGAGCCATATAGACTATGGCTTAGGTCAATGATTAAGAAAAAGCAAGTGAGTCCCAGTTAGCCCAGCTAGCTTAAATTCTTTTAACTTTAATGTTGGGAGGTGTGTTTACAGACTTTGGAGGGCATCACAGCTGAAACAAAGCTTTAAACATAACTTAAAGTTAGACTAAGATGTTTTTTGGTCAAATAGCTTTGAGATGAAAACCCCAAGAAGATAAAAACTCAGGAAGTTTTAGAAAGGCACATAGTTGAAAGCAGAACTCTTTAAGGTCAGGGAACAAGAACAAAGCAGCCTAATTATTACTAGCTGAAGCACCTGTCCCCACAGTTCTCTCTCTCCCCAGAATCTACTTTTCTTTTTTCCAGAGTTCTTTCTCTTCCTGGAAGTCCCACCTATTCTCTTCTGCCTAGCTAATGGACATTTAGCTCTTTATTAAACCAATTGCAGCAATATATCTCCACACAGTGTACAACTATCCACAACAGGTAGCATGTCAAGACAGGAACACTCAGCTGATCATAGGAAATCAACCAGCAATTCCTCAGAGTGAATTACATCAGTCAGTACACAGTTATCCTTATGATAGCATCTATAATACATAGTGTATAATCACATTAATATATAATCATACTTTCATTATTAATCAAATATAACTTAAGGTATAAAATGGCACTTTAAAAGAATAAACAGTATGTATGTATAAGGATTCTGTTTCCATGTAAATGTGAAAGGTTAGGATGTGACCGCTCATTGTATTCATTTTATCCTGGGATGTGAGAATGCAAGTGATGCCTTCACACATGTCAGTGGCACTGAACTGCTAGTCATCACCATAGGCGTCCTCTGAATTGTCTCCTCTCACACCATGGAGATTGCTGGACTGTCTCTGCCTTCAAGTTCCCTGACTGGAACATATTTTCACTGCAGGAAACACCCTGCATGCTGATCCTAACCTCATATTTTGCCTCTGAAGCTTTGCTTGTTCTATATATGTTTTCAGCAGAGTGTCCTTTAGCATTATCTCCCAATTATGATATGAATTAATAACTACTTGGCCATGTTCTAGCACTCCAGAATAGCCATTTTTGCACACCTCTGTGTCTGCACTAACATCTTGTGACTAATAGATAAAAATCATGTCAGAACCAGTAACTTACCAGATCACTGGCTTATACCAACCCCAAAGCTAGGAATGGCATCAGGTAACATTTGAGCACCATGCCCTCCATCTTGATGTATCCACCTCTGATATACCCACCAATATATTTTAAAATTAGCTCAACTTATTGTCTTTGGTTTGTAAAACATTAAAAACTTCAGAAAGCACTTCCATGCTGAAACATGGAATTTGGGGTGACCTAAATCTCTGTTCCCAGGGTCACACAAAATGACTCCAGAATAAACTACCTCTTATTTCTCTTTGAATAAAATAAAAGACATATTCTGATTTAATGTGTATATACAATTTCTAATCCAGATTAGGTATCATTCAGATAAAAATGCTCAGAGACTTCGAGGTGAACTTGAGCAGGCATCTGGCTGTCTTCCACAATGGACTGACAACTTCTCTCTGTTTTCCTTGAACTTCTGTTTCATTTGGAGGCTGAACTAGTTTGTACTGTTTTGATTCTGGTTGTTGGAAGTGGCTATGTGACTTGCTACCTATACTTTTCCCTTGACATAATGCCCTGTGTCTGTAGCTATGTAGATGCTTGAATGCTTCTTCTTCTCCTTCTCTTCCTCCTCCTCCTCCTCCCCCCTCCTCCTCCTCTTTGTCATCCTCCTCCTTCCCCTTCCCCTTCTTCTTCTTTCCCCTCTCCTTCTCCTTCCTCCCCAGATAAGTTTATTAGGCTTTGAGACAATGGAAAGTGACACAGAAAACCAGACCATGTCTCTTGCTCACACTGCATTGACCAGAAAAATCATATGGTCACTCTTGAATTCAACAGATACTTAAATCCTAACACAGATGGGTGTCTCAAAGGCTATCATTTGTGGTGATATTCTGTCCCCCAATATATTGTGCACCCTAATAAACTTATCTGGTGTCAGAGAACAGAACAGCCACTAGATATAGAGGCCAGAAAATGGTGGCACACACACCTTTAATCCTAGCATTCTGAAGGCAGAGATCCATCTGGATCTCTTTGATTTCAAGGCCACACTGGAAATAGCTAGGCATGGTGACCTTTAATCCCAGGAAGTGATGGCAGGAAGCAGAAAGGCTTATAAGGCATAAGGACCAGGAACTAGAGCCTGGTTAAGCTTTTAGGCTTTTAGCAGCAGTTCAGCTGAGATTCATTCTGGATGAGGACTCAGAGGCTTCCAGTCTGAGGAAACAGGCTCAGCTGAGGACATGGCAAGGTGAGGTGGCTGTTGCCTGTTCTGTTCCTGTGACCTTTCAGCATTCACCCCAATATCTGGCTCAGGGTTTGTTTTTATTAATAAGACCTTTTAAGATTCATGCTGTAAAGCCATGAGATGATACATGCCTTCCACAAACTAGGCCCCTGTATGCCCTACGACAACATAGAATTGTAGTTGTGAAGAGACGCTTCTTTGGACAATATGCCTGGAGTAGACTATTCATCAAAAATGGAAGGAGTGGCAACTTGCTGTTCCTTGGCTAACAGTAATGGGAAAGATGGAAACTTCACATATTTGTGAAAAAATAATATGTCATTAATATCCTAAATGAAGTTACAAGGTCTTTGTTGTGTTGCTCATTGATGCCACCTAACAAATGTCACAGATGTTTCCAACACTGAAGCTGTGGGATTATGGAGAAAGCATTTCTGTTTTATCTTTCATTATAACTGAGTTTATGTCATAAATAAAATATTAACATGTTAAATACACTTCACACACCAGAATGGTTGATATTTTAGAACTCTAAGAGTTCCCAGCACTGTGAAGCTACAGAATAAATGAAGTTCTCCCACACTGCTGGGTAGATGCAGAATGGTTCCACTACTTGCAAACAATTTTCAGTTTCTTATACACTGTAAGAAACAACAAAAACCCATTCCTAGGACTCCTTTATCATCTTTATCTAATATACAACAATATTTTGCTTGAAGACTTCTCTTTAGAACTGTTGTCTCTTTTGCTCTATTCAGATCTGCTCTTTCTATTTCCTGAAAAGTACTAGACCTTCTGTTCATTCGTAGTTTTTTCACCTTGCTTTTCAAAATTTCAAATTTTCAAAGTTATTGTTGGGAATGGATAATGGCTCAGTCAATAAATTCTTTGCTGAGCAAGCATGAGGACTTCAAGTAGATCCCTAGAACGCAGGCCAAAAACCAGATGTAGTGTCATGGAATTGAATTCCATTGCTGGAAAGACATGGGTGAATCTCTGGGTGTACTTGCAACCAGCTGGCCTAGCCTAGTCAGCAAGCCCAAGTCCCACAGAAGAGTACCTATATTAGTCAGGGTTCTCTAGAGTTACAGAATTTATAGAATGAATTACTCTCTATATATAGAAAGGAGATTTATTGGAATGACTTATAGGCTGCAGTCCATCTAATCCAACAATGTCTGGCTGTGAACAGAAGGTCCAAGAATCCAGTAGTAGTTCAGTTCATGAGGCTGGATGTTTCAGCTGGTCTTCAGTATATGCTGGAATACCCAAGAAGTAGGCTGTAATGAAGGAATGGACTTGTTAGCAAGAAAGAGGAAAAGCAGGCAGTAAACAAAAGCTCTTTTTTCATGTCCTTGCATAAGCTTGGGCCAAAGGTGTGGCCCAGATTAAAGGTGGGTTTCTTCCTAGCTCAAGATCCAAATTAGAAGTGAATCTTTCTACTTCAAATTAAAGGAAAAGCTCTCATTGGTGTGCCCTCCACTTTTGAATTTTAGTTAATTCCAGAAGTAGTCAAGTTGCCAACAGAGAAGAGTCATCACAGCACCTGTCTCAAGAAACAAGCTTGATGGCATCCAAGGTACATCATCCAAGCTCACCAAAGGGCATCACATACCAGTGAACACATGTAGATGTGCACACACTTGTGGGTATACATACACACATGTGAAATAAATTTTACTTTCTGGTTTATTTTTGGTTAGTATGTAAAATGTGCATTATTGCTGTTGTTTGTATAGCTTAATATTGAGACCAATAGTTTATAGCCTTTGCTTTTTCTTTTATTATGGTATCTAAAATGTTCTTTGTCTAGGAGATATTTGTTTTATGATCACTGATTTAAAAGATGAATTTCAGATGCTTCTGCAATACAGGCAAGTTATTAACCAATATCTAATATTTGCCCTTTCAAAAAGTGCCTGATATTATTCACATTCATAGTGCCATCATCTGATTGAAGAGGCATTTCAGTATTTCTTCATGATGTAAACATGATAAACAGTGAGTCATGTCTGAGAGACAGTATTTCTTACAGACATTTTACATGGCAGAATAAGTAAAAGTAAGTAAAAAGTAATGCCTACATTATAGAGGGTTTATATTGTCACTATTTTCTGGGGTTGTCATCCAGCTGCTATACAGCTCTGCCTGCAGCCAATTATGACAAGCCACCTTTCTCTTACTCTTTTCCTCCCTCTTCTTTCTTCCCTCTCTCCTGTCTTCCCTTTTCATTTCCTCCTCTTTTATTTTTGATATGTCTCATGATATATCTGTTACACACCCATGAATCTTCATCATAGTTCATAAAGGGGAAAATAACAAATTAAAAAAAATCCTTAATCATGGCATAAATACTCCCATTTTCCATTTTTTTTTTTTGGTTTTATGAGACAGGGTTTCTCTGTGTCCCATTTTCCATTTTGCTCATTGACAAAAATCATGAATAACAAAGGCTTACAATCCTCACTGAATCTTCATTCCTTAGCAGTCTAAAGAATTGCTTCTGAGCTTAAGAGTCTCTGATCCCTAAGCAGTGAGTGTTATATTCAACCACTCCTTAACTGTGCAGCTTTTTGGCTAGTGAGGTTCTGTAGACCCTCAACATTACATGATAGTGTTATTAGCAACTCTTCAGAAAATCACAGTAAGACCTATTGATGAAGATAGCACATCCTTGAGTCATAGAACATGGAGAAATTAAGCTAGTACTCACCTGGAAGCTTCATCCATACTGGCTAGCTTTCATAGCTCTGGAAAGGGCTACCAAACGAGAAAAGTAGTCATTGATTTTATGTAGCTATGAATCTTAACAACTACAATAACAACTGACATGGCATGACATGCCCTTGGGTGTAATACTTGCACAAAAACAATGAGAGTAACCAACCACTTATTTACTGCATTTAAAGCCTGATCACCAGGATTAAACCCATACTTGGTACCATTATAAGGGCCAAAATCTTGTGACTAGATAGGTTATAGGCCCTAGGGGAGAACATACTACTACTATTCCAATAAATGGACACAGAATTAAACTGACTTCTAATGACTTATCATTATACCCATAGATTAATGTATTTCTCAATCCTTTTCAGAGAAGCTTCTATTTGGAATAGGTGGCAATTAACACAGAGAACCACAAATGGCCACAGAATGTCCAGCTCAAAATGGAACATATGCATCACATCCCCTCCTCTCATGACTTAGGAATCATTTGAGGAAGAGGAGTCAGAAAGAGTAAAATATCCTGAAGCAGTGAATGACTACAATGGAACAGTATCTTCCAGACACAGCAGGAAAACTTCACATGTGAACTCATGGTGGTTGTGATGCAGAAGCTTAGGATACAGACCAAATCTCAATGTGGAAAGGGAAGGTAGGCACAAAGTTCCATGCCTAGCCAAGGAGCTATAGGGAATTGACAGCTGTTGGATGAGGGAGGTTGCTATTCTTTAAGAATGTATTCCCTGGTAAGTGCACTATGATTCAGTGAAAGGCCACACATCCAAGAATGCATGGGCAGCACAAATTGGACTTGATGGCTGTAAAACAACAATATCAAAAAACTAAAGCACACAATTTTGAATGAGTGAGGAATGGGGTTGAATATAGGAGGAGATGAGTGAGGAGTGAGTATGATCAAAACACATTGTACAGAATTCTCAAAGAACTATTTTTTAAATGCAGAACTTTCCCTAAATCTCACAGTCATATGACATTCTACAGCTTTTGGCCCAGCTGACCACCTGGTACTTCCTGACATGCTGCTTCTTAGCTTTCTTAGTCTATCCCATGGTGAATGGCATTAGAGTTAGAAGTCAAATTTCCACAAGAGTTTTGATGGGGGGAAATTATGGCATAATTTTCTGAAGGAGTGCCACTGACCTCTTAAATGCTGTCCCATGTCATGTTAGCCTCTATCAAATTTCAACATTTGTTTTTTTTCTCAAGTAATTCAAACTTTTTCCTGTAATTCTGGCTTTACTAGGCACTGTTACCTCAACCACAACCTTTTACTTGACAAGGATGCTACACTCATCCCTAAACTCCAACTTTTCAAAAAGACAGTGGATGGTAGGGTGCACAGAGCATGTACTTTAGACTCAGATGCCCTTATACTAGCTAGCTTTCTCATTGCTGTAAGCAAATTTACAACATGGAACATTTTCAGGGAATGAGGTTTTATTTTGGCTTACCTTCTGAGGATATAGTCTGTCATGGTGGAGAAGGTACACAAACAAGAAGGCTCTGGTAGTGGGGGGTGAGGCTGCCTATTCCATCCAGGTGGATCATGATGCAGAGAAAGAGATGGCCTGGAAATGTACTGGGATATCATCTTCAAGGCCTACCCCCTAGTGACCAAGTTCATCAAGCTAGGCTCCAAAATTCTGCAACCTTCAAAAACTATGCTACCATCTGAAGACCAAGTATTCTAACACACTGGCCTGTGGGGGACATTTTACATACAAAACTGTAAGAACACCTGAGTTGATGTGTTAGCTTGGACATTTGTCAGATATGTGCCTATAGGGAAGACATTTAAAAGATATATGCAGCTAAAATTGTAGAAATTCAGCTTACCTCACAGAACTGCAATGAATATTATGCATCTAACACACTTTCTGAAATATGGGAATGATAGTGCATGTTGATATTTTATAATGTGACTCTCTCATTTTGGAACTTGATTTCCTGAAACAGCATCTTAAACTCATAATGAATTTCTACCCCTCTCCAACTTTATATCCTAATAGTTACCAGGTCCTGTTGACTTTATTTCTTTGTTGGTCTTTGAATCTGTACTTGTATTCCTTTGAATTTGCCCTTATTTACAGTTGGATTACTGTGAAATTTTTAAACTGTTTCTCATTCACCAACTCTTACCATTTCCTTCAAACCCAACATTTCCAAGCATTACTGCCCTTATATTTTTCCCCAAATAACTTGTGTGACTAACACCTGTACATTATAATAATCAAACCCTTCACCTATCAGCCCCCACCCTCCCTTTTGAGACCTTTAGCTCCTTTTCAGTTCCACTTCATTTTATTGTTCTTTTTGAACCATGTTCTAGATGCTTGGGTAGTTAATTAAACACACTATGGGGGCTCAGAACAGCTCACTATCTTGAGTGTGTCACTTCCCTTAACAAACTTCGGCTACACTCAACTGCTTCCTCCTCAGGGATTGGTGAACATGTTGATTGTAGCATTGTTATAGAATTTTGTGTTTTCTTTCATTTCTCATATTGTTAGGGTATAAGTTTCTTTTCTCAGCATGCATTAAGCCCATTGGAAACAGCAATGACAAGTCAATAAAGAAATGAGATAAAAATACAAATGTAAAACCAGGATTGAAAAGAACAAATATACCAAAATTATTGTTGCAGAATATTTGTTTATACTGTAAAGATATGTCTCTGCCTAAGGCACCTTCTGATTAGTTTAATAAAGAGCTAAATGGCCAAGAGTTAGGCAGGAGAGACTAGGCTGGACTTCTAGGAGGAGAGAGAACTCTGGGAAGAAAAAAGGTGGAGTCACCAGTCAGACACGGAGAGGAAACAGGAGGTGCAAGATGGAAGAGAGGTTAACGTCATATGGTAGAACACAGATGAATAGAAACAGGTTAGTTAAGTTATAAGAGCTAGTTAGACAAAAGCCTATGCCAAAGCTAAGCTTTCATAATTAGTAATAGGTCTCCCAGTAATTATTTGTGGGCTGGCAGTCCCCTTGAGAAAGCTATTTAATTAAGTAAGTAAAATAAATTACTGTTTAAGTAATTGTCAGCCATCTAAATACTTTAGTAAATATGATTCAATTATTTACTTTTTTACTACATAGATATAATTTGAATGCCTTCCCTATGTTCTATACTGTGCTATGTCCTTAGGATACAAATGCCTAGACCATAGTGTATTTAATAAAGGCAGGACATATACATCAGATTTTCCAAAAGAAAGAAATTTGGTGCCCTTCCCCCAAAACAAAAGTCCCTTCAGTTGTAGTACTTGACATAAACGTGTTTGAAATTTTATGAAGAACTGCATTAAATAATGGGCAAAGGTCTTAACAGTTCTCTCATAAAGGTAAAGGAATCAATCACTCTCAATATCTTGAGGCCATCTTTATCCCTATATAATAATGCCCAATATCTTTGGTAGCCTCCTTGTTCATTGGTATCATCATCAGATTGAGGCAAATTAATTAACACTCTTTTGTACATTGTGCAAACTGATCCTGTGCATCCACTTGATATTCATATCCAAGTGCTCTTAGCTGTGAGACTTTACCACTGGCGTTGACCAATTTATCCTGTAACTTATGAGTGAAAATCCTATTTAATCATTCAAATTAGCAAACTTAAATAAATCTACATCCATGTCTGAAAAGCATCCTGCTCTTCTTTTAATTTACTGTTATATACACCTATGTGTGTCATTTAAGAATTTCTTTCTGACATTTGACACTCTTCTTTGGAACTAGGATAAAACATCTGGAGTGCTCTGCACTGCTTTTCAGATTACATACTTCCCCTTCTTTCACCTCTGTTTTTTCCTGGTTTTGTGAAATTTTCTCTTCTGATGTGGAATGAGTAATGGGTTGCGAGTATCTATTTTATTTCTGACAGAAACAAAGCAAAAAGTTATACTACTGTATGCCACCGAAATCAGCCCTCATATAAGCAACTGATGGTTATTTTTATATAGCAGAATGGTTTTCAGCTGGGAACATGTTGTTCCTGTGATCTACTGACAAAAGAACAGAGTGTAAGAGGCACATGCCTCCAAGCTTGATGACCTGAGTGTGATCTAGTTCCTGTGAGTACAGCAGAAGGAGATAGCTGACTCCCTCCAGTTGTCCTCTGATCTCCATACACTCATCTTGACACACATACACAGAGAATAAGTAAACATGAATTTAGCTCCCTTTTAAAGGGTATACATAGTCAGATGCTGCTATTGTGAGTTGACTGATTTTAATTTCTTAAAATTTCAATAATATTCCAAATTGTGCATAAAAAGCCTGTTAGATGGAAGATTTTTGTCTTGGGTTTTTGCTTTGAATATGAGACATATTTAAAACTTATACTGTCACTGTCTCTGCTACTGGCTAGTTTTGTGTATATAGCCAGGAAGGCAGGGAATACTCAATATATATATTACAGACCTATTTCTACTCTTAATTTCATCATTATATTCTGTGCCATTTGAAATTCAAAACCATGTGGTGGTCACTGATTCTGATAATTCATTTTTTTTTTTGGAGAATGATGCAATATATTTGTATATATATTTATTATTATGATGTGTTTTAATTTTATACATCAGCCATGGGTTCCCCTGTCCTCCTCCCTCCCGCCCCACCCCCACCTTCCCCCCAGCCCCTCCCCTCCATTCCCATGTCCTCCAGGACCAAGACACCCCTGGGGACTCATTAAACAGGCAGGTCCAGTCCCCTCCTTCCTGGCTGAGCATGTGTCCCTGTGTAAGCCCAACCCCCAGCTGGATCAGGCCCTCTGGATAAGTGAGACAGTTGAATAGCTTGATCTATTTGGGAGGCTCCCAGGCTGTGGGACTGGGACCTGGCCTTGGTGCATGAGCTGGCTGTTTGGAATCTTGGGCTGATAATTCATTTTAACACATCACTAAGCTTTTCATATCATCTCTGAAGCTAATGGCTGCACTAAGACACCATTTATTATTCTATGTTATTTTATAGAACAGAGTTCTTTTTTCTCATGGTCCTTCTCTAATCGGGAAATGTCTATGCATAGTATATAGGTGCATTAAGTAGGTATACAAGTCAAACATTTACTGATAAAGAATCACAAAGAAATGTGTTTTTGAAACTCTTCGTTTTTTTTTAATTACCATTTATTGATGATGGGCACAAATTTGCACAGTGAGTGAATGTACTCATTTATTTTTAAACAAAGAATTAGGAGCCGAAAAGATGGCTCTGTGGTTAAGAGAAATTTCTATTCTTTTAGAGAACCTGAGTTCAGGTCCCAGTACTGATATGGTGGCTTACAACTATCAATAGGTCCAGCATGCAGTGGACCTCTTCTGGCCTTTGTGAACACTGCATGCAAGTGATATACATATATACATGTAGGCAAACACCATACACGTAAAATAAAAATAAATAGTACAATGTTGTTTAGAAAGAATTAATTAAATCTTGGCCCAATATCTGGTACTTTAGGACATAGATCACTGTCAGTGTTTCTTTGGAGTTGTTGATATGCTGTTTTTAACTGCTAAGGCAGCAGAAGTAACTTTAAATGTCCGAAGTATGTTTAAGTCCATTTTAGACATTGTTGGAAATTATCTCTTAATCCTAATTCAAAATTGCTTTAATGATCTTTTTATGAAATTCAAGACAGAAACTCAAAGAACAATTTTAAAATTATAACACAAAATAATCTAAAGATATGCTAATTTGATATTTACATGCTATGAATGATAATAGGAAAATATTGTCTTTAAAAGTGTTAAACCATTATGCTCTTAGAAAAGCAGAGAATTTTGTGCAGTAGAAACCACTGAAATTTATAATACAGTATTCTTGAATATGGTTTGAGGTGTTTCAGGCAGTGTTGGTTGGTGATGTGTATTGTGATTGCATGTAGGTGCAAAGGACACATGGGTGTTCAGAACTCAGATTGTAGTGAACCCATGTGATATCTATAAGACAGTCTCTTCTAACATTTGGAATAGGCTCTCAAGTACAAAGTCCCTTTGTTTGCTTTTGCTTTTGTGGAGGGTGTGGGGAAAGTATTGGCCATTAGTTAAATGAAGGATACCATATTAATAATTCTATTTCTTCTTTTATGCTGGATTTTACTTACAATTGTCATAAAACTACTCAGGATGCTCAATAAACTCAGTGAGTCATTGAAAAAGCATGATGCCTATAATCAAGGGACCCTTTCAAATGTTAGGAGAGACTATCTTACAGAGAAACTCATTGAAGAGGAGAGGAGCTGAGAGTAAAATTATCTTTCTGGCTTACATGGCTGATATCAGAAAAGATCAGGTTTAAGTTTTGTAGCAAAGGATGCTGAAAAGACATGCTGACAAGCACAAGACAGGCTCAGCTGAGATATCTCAGCTTTTCTTCACCAGCCAGACTTGCTGAAGGGGAGACATTATTGTTTCTAGGGAGTAATTTCCCTGTGTCCTATTCCTGAGAGACTCCTTTTCAAAGATGCAACAGAACATCAGGGGACATGCCCTAGATTCCAGTGTCAGTTCTTTGAATTGAGTAGAAGCTCTAGATCCCCATATTCACTAGCCATCTATGATCTGACATTTAAGAAGTCACTTAGCTGTATCTGAAGCAGAATAAGAGACCCCCAAACACCCATATTTCTGCTCATGGATTTCTTTTCCAATTCCTCACAAGAGAAATATATTCATTTTCATCGCTGAGTCATCCTTTTCAGTCAAGCTGTCCTAATCATATTCGTTCCATTTCATCTCTTCCCTGCTGCTGACTCTCTATGTGCTTTTCTCCCCCCCCCCATTTAGATATCATCTCTAACCTTGCAGCTGCTGTTTTGTTATATATATATATACATAGTTTTCTTTTGCAGCACAAATAAAATCCTGACCACTCCCAAAATGGCTGTAGTATCTGGAACACTCTCCTGAGACATTCCTTCATTGCCATGCTTGTTAGAAAGGGACAGCTAAGCATGCCTATCCCATGCATAGGTTTGGAGGATTTTACGAAATACCATCTTTGAATGAGGTTGTCAAGCTTTGAATCACTGGAGGTAAACTTCCACACAGACCTAGTGACATACACTGAGTTGACTTCCTTCCTCTGCTCTCAGTCAGGCTTTTATCTTTGTGCATATGTGTGTTTGTACATGCTGTGTGTTACATCATCTATGGTGTATAAAATTAGTATGTAATGTATAAGGTTGTCATTGCGTCCGTTTTTATCATTTACTTATAATAAATTTATCCTATTGAATTTAAAGTACATTTATTGTATGTAATGTTTTCAAATCCACTGTGTCAATGTGTCTTTCTATAGATAGATTTAAATACACTCACAGTAACTGTGCTGGCTAGTTTTATGTCAGCGTGACACAAATTAGAGTCATCTGAAAGGAGGGAACCTCAGTTGAGAAAATGCCCCCATAAGAAACGGCTGTAGGTCATTTTCTTAATTAGTGACTGATGGAGGAGGGCCCAGCCTTTTGTGGGTGGTGCAATCCTTGGTCTGGTAGTATTGGGTTTTATAAGAAGGCAGGCAGAGCAAAGCCACAAAAGGAAGTCAGGAAGCAGAACCCCTCCCTGGCCACTGCATTAGCTCCAGCCTCCAGATTCCTGCTCTGTTTGAGTTTCTATCCTGACTTCCTTCATTGATGGATTACAATGTAGAGGGGTAAGCCAAATAAACCCTTTCCTTCCCAACTTTCTTTTGGTCATGGTATTTCATCACAGCAATAGGAACCCTAACTAAGACAGAATGAAGGTCATGGAGAACAGCTGAGGCTTCGTGTTGTATGACAGGGCTGTAATTCTGAAGAGAGCCCATGAAAGGCTATTGGTGAAATGCAGCCCAGTTGCACCAGAAGACCTCAACATTTTGGAGATTCTACTACCATGGGATGGACACTGGGAACAGCAGCAGGTGTGAGGTGGATCCAGTCTGAGCCTAGAAGACAATCAGTGTGTGTTGCAGATAGCTGAGCTAGAGATGTGCTCCAAGTCCTTTGGATGGGCCCAGAAGATCTTGAGTGAATCCCAGATAATGGGCATTGAGTTATTGAACTTTTGTAGTTTGGTTTTGCTTTGTTCAGATTGTAACGTGCCTTCATTATTTACTCTCCAAGTAAGAATGTATTAACTTATTTTTATTTTACAGGACCCATAGTGGAGAGAATGAAATTTTAAAGAGAATTTTTTCATTTTAAAAGAGACTTTGAATTTTTAAAGTGTTTGAGTTTATAAAGATTGTGAGACTTTTGAAGTTTGTAAAATGTTTTATGGAATCATGGGGATGAACTAGAAGGAGTCGTTATGGCTTAACCATGATTTGTTTGTGTGTCAAGTTGACAAGGGGTCAAATAAACCATTTCGTCACCAACTTGCTTCGAATAATGGTGTTTCATCAAAGCAACAGAAACCCTGACTTAGACAATAACTACTGATTGCTATAACCTGAGTTGCCATTTTATTATTTATTCTCTTTGCCCCTCCCCCACATTACTTATTCCTCTTTTTTCTTTATCTTTCTATGGATTACTTAGAAAAATTTCAGCATTTCATCATGATATATGCAGTGGTTTAAATAGAAATGGCTCAGAAAGGCTCATGGATTTGAATGCTACAGCATTAGGGAGTGGCACTATTTGATAGGAATTAGGAAGTGTGAGCTTGTTGGAGTACATGTAGACTTATTGGAGGAAGTGTGTCACTGGGAGTAGACTTTGGGGTTTCAAATGCTCAAACTAGGCCCAATTTCTCCCTCTTGGCCCTCTGCCTGGTTAGCTGGCTGTAGAACTGCCAGCTACTTCTCCAGCACCATGTACGCCTATGCTTCCCACCATGACAACAATGGAATAAACCTCTGAAACTGTAAGCCAGCCCCAATTAAATGGTTTACTTTATAAGAGTTGCTGTGGTCATGATGTCTCTTAACAACAATTGAACACTGATTAAAATAGAAGTTGGCACTAGGGACTTAGGTATTTCTATAATAAGCCTGACCATGCTTTTGCTTGGAGGTATATGGAACAACTTGGGACTTTGGAATAGAAAAATGACTAGACACTTTAAGCAGGGCTTAATGGATCATTCTAGTAGAAGGATGGAAGACAGTCATTCTGAGGGTAATTTGAATTGTGTAAGCCAAGATCAAGAAGGTTTAGGAGGGAAGAATATTAGTATGTGGCCTAGGGATCATTCTTGTGATACTTTGACAAAGAATGTGGCTGTTTTTTTGCCCTTGTCAAAAAAAAATCTGCCTGAGCCTAAATTGGAGAGTTTTTGATTAATTGCATTGGCAGAGGAGATTTCAAAACAGCCTACTATTGGTTGTGTTGCATGGTTATTAGTGGTCAGTCTTATGTAGATCTACAATGAAAAGGAGCAATGTGAGGAAGAAAAAATATAAAATGTACAGTTTGAGGAGGAAAGGTGCATAAGGAATTTAATGGAGCTAAGTCCTTGTTCAAGGAGATAAACAGATTAAATAAAATCCTGCTGCTAAATGGAGTAAAGGAAGTGGTGACCACAATGTAAGAACCTACCCAGATAAGCTTCCAACTTGTGCAAAGAAATTAAAGAAAAGCTTAGGGTGAGGTATGGTGCTGCACACCTTTAATCCCAGCACTCAAGAGGTAGCGGCTGGTGGATTTCTGCAATCAAGTCAGTCTGGTCTACAGAGTGAGTTCCAGGACAGCCTAGCTTAGATAGTGAAGGAAACCATTGAAAACAGAAAGCTGGTGAGGATGTAGTTGTATAAGGGACAATGTTCAAGTACCAACAAGCATCAGAACTTGGCAGCTTTGGACACATAGCTCTGGATTTAGAGTAAAGGATACAAGAAAGGGCTTATGAAGCCTATCTCCATGGCTAAGGAAAGTTGCTGAGGCCAGGCCTATGTCAGGGGCATTCCTCAATGGAGGCCTAGAGAGGTCATTGGGTAAGCTATGAAGGTGAAGCTTGGAGAACCCATGATGATAGAGATGCCAGAGTCATGGGATACCTGCCAAGGAGAGCTGCAGACTGGATGTGGAATCAGCCCAAGAAAGATAAGTATGTTTAAGTTAACAGGGCTGAAAGCAGTTGGAGCTCTGAAGAGTGTTTTGCCATCCAACATAGAGATGCAGAGTTGTTTGTTTTTTCCTGCTAGTTTTTGGGTCTTGGTTTGGTCCAGCATTTCCTCACTATTTTCCCTTTTTTGCCTTATGGAATGGTAATGTATATTCTGCTCCATTGTATATTGGAAGCATGTAATCTTCTTTTTGGTTTTGATTTTATAGGGGGTTATAGTGGAGAAATTGCTATGTATCTCAGAAGAGAGTTTGGAATGTGGAATTTTTTTTTCAAGACAGGGTTTCTCTGTGTAGCTTTGTGCCTTTCCTGGAACTCGCTTTGTAGACCAGGCTGGCCTCGCACTCACAGAGATCCACCTGCCTCTGCCTCCTGAGTGCTGGGATTAAGGCGTGCGCTACCACCACCCAGCTGGAATTTGGAATTTTAAACAGTGTTGAGACTGTAATAGACTATGAGGACTGTCTTAGGGGTTTTATTGCTGTAAAGAGACACCATGAGCATGGCTACTCTTATAAAGGAAAACATTTAATTGAGGCTGGCTTATAGTTTCAGAGGTTTAGTCATTACTGTCATGGTGGGTGACATGCAGGTAGACATGGTGCTGGAGAAGGAGCTGAGAGTTTTACATCTTGATCTGCAGACAGCAGAAGAAACTCTGTCACACTGAGCAGATCATGAGCAAAGGAGACCTTAAAGCTCACCCCTATAGTGATGCACTTTCTCCAACAAAGCCAAGCCGCATCTCCTAATAGTGTCACTCCCTATGGGGGTCATTTTCTTTCAAACCAACACATTCCACTTTCTGGCCCCCATATGCTTGTAGCCATAATCATAATGCAAAAATGCATTTATTTCAACTTCAAAAGTCCCCATAGTCTATCAGAGACCCACAATGTTTTAACATCCAAAGTTCAAAGTCTCTTAAGAGATTCATGCAATATCCTAAATTTAATCCCTTATAAAATCAACATAAAAAGCACATCGCATACTTCCATCATATAATAGCACAGGATATACATCACTATTCCAAAATGTAGGGAAGGGAGCATAATGAGGAAATAGTGGACTAAAGCAAGTCAGAAAACCAGTTAGACAAACTCCAAACTTTGCATCTTCATGTTTGATGTTAAAACCCTCCAGATTTTCAACTCCTTTCAGCTTTGTTGACCACAACACACTTCTCTCTCTTGAGCTGGTTGCACTCCCTGTTAGCAGCTCTCCTTGGCAAGTATCCAATGACGCTGGAATCTCCAACATTTTGTGGTCTCCAAGGTAATCCAGGCTTCACCTTCACAGCTTTGTGCAATGGCCTTTCTAGGCCTCCATCTAGGGACACCCTTGACACATGCCTGGCTGCAGCAGATTTCCTTAGTCATGGAAGATTCTATAACACCTTTCTTCTATCATTGACTCCAAACCAGAACCAGGTGGCTGAAAATTGTCAAGTTCTGCTTCTTGCTGGGGCTGAAACCTGGTCCCCTAATTCAATTGTATCTTCACCAACTTTCAATTTGGTGTGGTTTCTCTCACTGCCTAAGCTTGGCTGTCCTAAAACTGGACCAGGCTGGCCTAAAACTCAGAGATCCACCTGCCTCTGCCTCTGGAGTGCTGGGATTAAAGGCATGCACCAGCACACCTGTGGGGGCCCACAGAATTTCTCTAGTAAGACCTTACTTAAGGTTAGAAAGTTTGAGCTTGCTTTACTCAGCAGGGTTGATTTGGCCAAGGGTGTGGTTATCAGGTATTTTGAAGGGTCTACATTTGGTTGTACATTGTGCTTTGATCTTGAAAGGGGGAGGTCTTTTGCTCCTCTCCTTGCTGATGGATAAAAAGCCCATCATGATTAGACTTGAGGAAGTTGGGTATTGACCCAGAGCCCTCCCAAAGCTATCCTGTGTCTTTGTCTTTCTCTTCATCTAGGCCTATATTTCTTTCTTTTTTAAATTAAGAAATTTTTTATTCATTTTACAAAGCAATCATTGACCCCCCTTTCCTCCTCCCACCCCTTCAGCCTCCCCCCTTCCCTCCTATAAGAAGGTAAGTATTCCCATGGGGACTCAGCAGAGCCTGGTCCATTCAGTAGAAGCAGGTCAAAGCCCCCCACCCCCCACCCCCACCTCAAGGCTGTGCATGTCCCACCATAGGTAGTGGGCTTCAAAAATCCAGCTCATTAGGCCTATATTTCTATCTAATACTTCCTCATTCCTCTCTCCTCCCCTCAAGAACCCTTTGAGAGGTTGGAGCTGGTCTCTTATACACACCCAGCTCTAAGCTTTTCTTTAATTCCTTTACACAAGTTGGAAACTTAACTGGATGCAATCTTGCCCTGAGCTCACCACTTCCTTTAATTCCATTTTTAAATTTGTTTATCTCCTTTAACATAGGACCTAGCTCCATTCCATTTCTTGGCGCTCCTTTTCTCCACAAATTGTACATTTTATATTTTTCCTTTCTCAGCTTGCTCCTTTTCATTATAAACCTCAATTAGAGTTACCACTAATAATCACACAACAGAGTCTTTGAGGTTTTCTTTTGCCAAGTCTAAGAGATTTAGAATAAATCCAAATTTACTCCAAAAAAGGGGCAGACTATTCAGAAAAGGGCTAAAGCAGCCACATTCTTCAGCAAAATATCATAAGAATGATCTCTAGGCAACATACTAACAGTCTTTGCCTCTGAAACCCCTTGAGCCAGTCCCCCACAATTCAAATTACTGTCAGCAATACTGTCTTCCATGTTCCTACTAGTATGGCCCATTAAGCAGGACTTGAAGCACTCCACTGCTTTCCTAGCCTGAACTTCCTAAGTCCAAATTTCTCCAAACAAAATCACAGCAATAACCAAGTCCTTGGTACTAACTTTCCTCTTAGTTTGGGTTTCTATTGCTGTGATCATGACCACAGCAACTCTTACAAATGAAAATGTTTAATTGTGGTTAACTTATAGTTTCAGAGGTTTAGTCTGTTATTCTTATGGTAGGTGGCATACAGGTAGACACTGTGTTAGAGAAGGAGCTGAAAATTCTGCATCTTGATCACAGACAGCAGAACAACTGTATGTCACATTGAGCATAGCTTGAGCAAATGAGACCTCAAAGCCCCCCTCACACACACATAGATATGCTTCTTCTAACAAGATCATACCTACTACAACACAGGCATGCCTCCTCATAATGCCACTTCCCGTGGGAGCCATTTTCTTTTGAACCAATACAGGGACTTTGAACTTGGACTGAATGCATTCTGCATTTTGATATGGCTGCAACTCTATGGAGCCAGGGAGTGGAATGTGGTGGTTTGAATAAGAATAGCTCCCATAGGATTATAGATTTGAGTGTTTGGTTATTTGGGAGTGACACTATTTAGGATTAGGAGGTGTGGCCTTGTTGTGGTAGATGCGGCCTTGTTGGAGGAAGTGTGTCTCTGAGGGTAGGCTTTGAAGTTTCAGAAGCTCAAACCAGGTTCAGTGTCTCCCACTTTTCCTGCTGCCTGAGAATTTGTATATAGAATTCTCATATACCTCTCCAGCACGATGTCTGCATGTGTGCCACCATGCTACCCACCATGATAATAATGGACTAAACCTCTAAATGTAAGCAAGACCCAATTAAATGCTTTCTTTTATAACAGTTGCCATGGTCATGGCATGACTTCACAGCAATAGAACACTAATACTATATATATTTGTCTTTCCAGTATGTTCCTTTGCATAGCTTTTGTAAAGACTGTACTGGATCTCCCCTAATCTGTCTGTCTGTGATCAACATTTCTTTCCTTCAATTGGAGTGTGTAAATATGTCTATTTAGTTCATCTGCCAAACCCACATATAAATATCACCTTTGGCATTAGATGGTTTATAATTTTTATTCAATTGCCAGAGGATAATCTACTATATGTAGCCACTTTAGCTCTGTTTTCTTTTCTGTGTTCCTAGATTTTTGAAGATTCTTTTTGAAGAACTTTTAGTCACTTTTAATTTCAGTTATAATTATGTTTTAATTTTTTTAAATTGATTTTTAAATATATTTTAATTCACAGGTGAAATTTTCTTTCATTTATTATAAATTCCCATGAAAAATATACAAAGCCCTGTGGTTCCAATGAAGTTTTCCCACCATATTTCAGAGTTCTCCTTTGTCTGTGTGTTATATTCTTTTCATCCTTCATGGCTGTATTTACTAAGGAGACATAGAATAAATGGGTAGGAGCTGGCACCAGCTTGTTAGATCAGGATCCCATTATTAATGTGTAGAGATCTGTGCAGAGTTTAGATAATAAAGGGGTTGTTGCATATGGCAACAATTGCTTCAGACTTTGGATACAGGATGCAAAATCATGTTGTGTTGTATTGAGCTAGAAGCTTCCTGTCTCAGTGTTCTACTGCTGTGAAAAGACACTATGACCATGGTAGCTCTTATGAAAGAAAGCATTTAATCAGGACTTGCTTATTGTTTCAGAGGTTTAGTTCATTATCTGTTGGGATCATGGCTGGACACAGGCAGACATGGTGCTGGAGAGTAGCTGAGGTTTCACATCTGGAGCCCATAGGCAGTAGGCTGAGAGAGACACTGGGCCTGGCTTGGCTTCTGAAACCCCACAGCTCACCCCCAGTGACACACTTCCTCCAGTGGTACCATACCTCCTAATCCCTCAAGTAGTGCCACTCCTTGAATGACTAAGCATTAAAATCTGTGAGGCTATGAGGGCCATTCTTGTTCAAAACACCACATTTTCTCTCTACTGGCTAGTGTTCATAGTGGAAAAGGTGCTGTATGGGCTACGGTGTGAGAAAATCCATGAACATGTTGAAGTAGCTGTAGAACTTGAACATTATAATACTGACATAGTACATAAGATATGCCCACTGGTGCAATAGTGGAATCTCTGTTTCGAAGATTCCCAATTGTTTTCTTGTTGGATTTGAGGCTGCTAAGTGGGAGAGAAAATATGCCTGTTGTCAACCTGGTCAAAAGCCTACAGCTGGAGAGATCAGAAGCCCTTGATTGAAGCAAGGGAGGGGAAACCTATTGTTGTTTTGCTAAATTGACATGGTGTCAAACTGCTTTCTAAATATTTATTAATGTGTTTATACTAATTAACTAGTGATACTCTCAACCTTCATGAGCTAAAGTTTTTTGTTTTTTGTTTTTGCAGTGGCTGATAGTTAATGCAGAGACTCACAACTGACCAAAGTGATGAGATTAAGTAATCAAGGAGTAGGACATTGATATCACCCCTTCCAAGGTCCTGAAACACCACTGAAGAGGGAATACAAAAGTTTTTATAGCTAGAGGTTAGGGAGGTGTGCTTTGAAATTTTGTATTTTAGGTAGTTCATGGTCATTGCAGTTGCCACACAGCAGCTGTGGCTACCTACAGGAGACTTGAACAACAACAGCAACAAAAAATACATTAAAGTAGGAGGGAAGATACATTCGTGTCTTTCCACAATGGAGCATGTATTGAATGGCAATACATTCACAAAG
Organism: Onychomys torridus; assembly: GCF_903995425.1. Classification (NCBI taxonomy): domain Eukaryota; kingdom Metazoa; phylum Chordata; class Mammalia; order Rodentia; family Cricetidae; genus Onychomys; species Onychomys torridus. The sequence continues at coordinate 43,862,641 of NC_050444.1, read as the reverse complement.
TATATAAGTTTCATTGGCTGTAATTTTCTGAGAAGTTCCAATTCCCTTGTCAGCTGGACAAAACAAATAGGTTCTTTTGATTCTAACCACTAATATTAACTCTCAAATCACACATTAAACATAACGCCATAAGTGTCTATATCTACATCTCTATGTGATATATATTTGTATCATCTAAAGGAGGTTAATGAACTATGCCTTCAGCCTCACTTCCTTGTTGTGTGAATATTTTCTCTGAAATGAAGCATCCCCTTCTGGAGTTCATAAGCTCTGAAAGCTCATAATGCTTAAGAAGGCTCTGAAGTGCAAATAGTAACAAGAGTTCCAAGTTCCTATCCAAGTGTCCTAGCTTGCTTTTTATTGAAATGATAAAACATTGAGAAAAACTAACAAAAAAGGGTTTGTTTCATCTTATAGGTTGCAGTCCATCCTGAAATGAAGTTAGAGTAAGAACTCAAAGCAGGAACCTGGAGGCAGGAACCAAAGCCAAAGCCTTGGAGGAACATTGCTTACTGGCTTGCTCCCCATAGCTTGCTCAGCCTGATCGTATAGACCCCAGGACCAACTGTCCAGGGATGGTACCTTCTATAATATGCTCATTCCATCCACATCAATCATCAGTCATGAAAATGTCCTGAAGATTTGCCCATGGCCAATATGATGGAGACAGTTCTTCAAGTGAGGATCTCTGTTCCCAGATGACTCCAATTTGTGGCAAATAGACGAAAATCTAACCAGTCCACTAAGGTTACAAAACAACAATCAATTGCCTAATAGAAGACTGTCTTCAGTGGAGATACCTGTAAGATGGAGAGGGAGCTCTAGCGATGTGGCTTCTATGATCATCCCTCATACTGCATTTGACTTTTCAGTGATGCAGCTACCTTTGAGTCAACCTTTCTCTTGTAAGTAACCCCTCTCTAATGCTCCAGTAAGGAAGAATAATACACTCAATGGCTCAGTCGGAGTAATTATTTCTTTGATCTATTAATAGCACCCTATCAGAGATGAACAGATGTTTGCTCATAGCTCCTAAGGACTAGCCACACAGCATCATTTGTGATTTATGTGTAAGGACATCTTTATCAGTGTTTAGCCCTACTCACAGTCCCTTTTCCACCTACAAACTTACTAATTTGAAAATTCTGCTCTCAAAATCAAAATTCTGTGTATAAGAAAAAAAGCATATACCAGCACATACTTTCCTTATTATCTGAACTAAGTGACAGACTGGGTGTTATTGAACTTGGAGATCACAACCTCTATTGCAAGTCAGGCCCACCCATCTATCCTCAATGAATCATTCAAAAAAGCCAAATTAAAATCACAAAGCAGAAAAGGGAGATTTAATCATTACATCCATATTGAGAAGGACAAAGAAGTCCAGTGAATTCCCATGAGTCCATTTTGGGGGTCCAGAAATGAGATTAAAGTTTGACTAGAGGGCCAAAGATATGTACATCTATGTAGTATTGATCAAGATGTGTACCTGGGATTCAGTCTCATCCTGTAATGTAGTCTGCTATAATATTAGAACTGTATGAAATCTCTTTCAGGGAGACAAGGCTCTGCTCAAGCTATCACCTTCTCCTTCCAGTATGAAAGTCATGGGACATTTCTGTCTATTTGGGGTCCATTATTTTAATAGTCTGATAGTCAGACTGAGAGACACAGTTTCTCTTTAAACTACCTTCATTTCTTCCAGTCCAGTTACATAAGGAACTTAAAATCCTCCAGGTCTATTGCTGAAGCACTTGGAAGCATTCCTCTTTTAAGGCCTGCAATTGGTTCCCTTCAAGTGTGTCTTGTCTTTGTATTTAAGCAGTAACTTGACTAATTTTGCTTACTCTGACTCATCTGCAAATTCTTTTCTGCTGAACAAATTCAAGAACTGAGCTGTCCTGAGTAGAGGCCTCCCAGAGCTTTAGGGGAGAAGTTTTAGCAGTATCTAGATGAATGTTTGGCTGCTAATAACAGAAAACAAGTAGAAGATAAGAATAAGTGAGCTAAGTTTGCATGTAGAGAGTAAAAGATCAGTCAAACGCAGTCAGGAATGGAATGGAGCGGGAAGACAGGAGACTTTGCCACAAGCTCAAAATTGCATAATCACACCCCCAAGGAACGCCTCTTTATTGTTCTACATCTCAGGCTTTCTTTGTTGTACTGAAAAATAAGAAAAAAAAAAGGGCCCACCACTTATCTGACCCAGAAAGAGTCCTATCTAGATCTGTGGCCCTACTTCCTTACCCTTTCTTTGATTCTATTGTTAATGTGGTCCTCCATATGTTCCTTTTCTTTGTTGTCCATATTGAGCATCTCTCACTGGACAAAAAATAATCTTGCATGTAAATATTTTTATATACAGACCATTTGGGAAATCCAGCAGTGATTGAAACTTCATAGTTCAGGTCCTTATGCATCCATGAAGCAATGGCATAATGTAATAACCAGGTTGCTGTAATATCTGGGCTTGAATTAGAAAAATGTGTCATGTACTTTTAGCTGGTGCCACCATCTTAACTGTTTTGATAAGAATTTCTTATTATATTTGTGATAAAATCATATTATCTATCTTCATATACATCACCATAAATATATTTTTAAATGTTTTTACTCTGAGTTTGTGAAGATGAAAGGAAAGGACATTTTGGATAGGCAAAACCACATGACTAACAGGAAATTTCTAGGACTAGCAAGGGAGCTCAGAGGATAAAGGTACTTGCCACAAACCTGTTGATCTGAATTCAATCCTTCACAACCCACATGGTGGAGGTATAACAAGATTTACATAAATGAAGATATTCTAAACAGATACTTGTAAGCTGGGTATGGTGGTTTATACCTTTAATCCCAGAGTTGTAAGCCAGCCTGGTCCATAGATTGAGTTCTAGGACAGTCAGGGCTACACAGAGAAACCCTGTCTCAACAAAACAAAACAAAGCAAAACCCCACAAGCAAACAAATGAACAAAAGATAAATTGGCATTTATGTCTCTCAATCTGACTATCAGACTATTAAAAATGGATCCCAAAGAAATGTGGATTTCTCCAGGAACTTCTGACTGGGAGAAGGAAAAGGAGCTAGATCTCTTTTTCCCTCTTCCCAATGCGGCCACACTAAATAAATCTCATTTTCTGATTTCCACTTTTAATTTGAATCTTCTAATTGTCTTACTGAGGACAAATGGCTGAACCTGACCTGGAGCATAGGCTGTGACTCCCAAATTCAATAACAAGGAAAAAAAAATCAGTTCCCACAATGAGTTGTCCTCTGACTTTCCACATATACACTGGGCCATGTGCATGTCCATGGACACATGAACACATGGACACTGAATAGATAGATCTTATAGAGAGAACATTAATAGCAGATGAATTTCAAATGCACAGCCATAAACAATAGGGAACCTTACTGGCCAGAGGTATAAGCAGGATCTTTGTAGTGTATTTCCTGGAAAGATGAAGGCAGATGTGACTCAGAACAAGTCACTCAGGCATCATCACACACCTGGGAAAACGTCATCTTTCTGGTCTTGCACTTTTTCTATGCTGGCCTTTATTCTTGACTGTATTTTAGAACTGAGTTGCACATGTTCTTAGATTGGGAAAAGAAGCAGAAAAGCCCACTGCTTTCCTGTGAAGCCCTAAGCTAGGTATGCTGTTTGCCCAACAGAAAGTAGCACTGCATTAGGACCATTCAATAGCTCAGCAGTGTGTAGGAAAATCTCAGCGGCAACTGATAGCTGACTTAGACACTGGTCCCTAAAGTTTTGAGGTACACTGGTCAGAAACTTTGGGAAAATGTCTTGGGATAACCTTTATTGTTCAATTCTGTGGTCATGTCTCAGCTTTCTGCTACCTGACCTCTGTGGCATTTTATCATATTGATTCTTCCTTTTGCTTTTTGAATAGACATTTGACTTTTTTTAATACTTGCCCAGTATTTCCTTCCTCCTCTTTGGTTGTTTCAGTGAAATTCCTGTTTCTTCCCGACTTCCCACAGACCTGTAAGGGTTTGTATTTTCTGTGTAAGGCCCTTGCCTCTTCTCATTCTTCTGAAGGAAGTCTGAGCGCTTCTTATTGATTGCTGCTCTGCTCTTCTGTTGCTTCTGGAACAAGCTGCAGATTCTTTCTACATTTATACTTATTCCTGCCTCCACAGTCCTTCAATCTTTTGTGTTCTAGGCCTTCACTCAAATGATTCTATTTAGAATACTCTCCTTCTCCCCTTCTGTCCAATATATCTGTTCTTATTTAGGCCTTAGTTCAGGAGACAGCTCATCAGAAAGTGTTTCCATAGTCTATTGATCATTCTCTGGGCTGTCTGATATTCATATTTTTAGTGTAGCCATTGTTTCTATGGCTTCTTCTCTTTCTCTAAATATCTTTATTTTCCATCATCTACTACCATGATCATTTCCATGACCCATTAATATCATTGTGTCATCTTTGATAATTTTGATAACCTAACAGAATGATATTTTTTCAAGACAAGGTTTTTCTGTGTAGCCCCGACTACCCTGGAAATCTATAAATCAAGCTGGCCTTGAGCTCAGAAATCCTCCTGCCTCTGCCTCACTAATTCTGGGATTAAAGGCATGTATCACCATGCTTGGCTTCTTTTCGGAACACAGACAAATAACCTCCTTGTTTACTTAAAGTTTCCAGGTGTCCTCTTATCTTGGGAATAAAGACCAAGGCACATCATGGGCCAGAGTTGCTGTTTCTTCTTTAAGCCCATCTCACATCTGCACCCTCTTGTTCTTCGTTCCATAGTCTTGTAACTCCCCTTTCATTTCCCCAAACACTGAGTAGTTCTATGATCAAAGGCTCCTTTTGCTCTCCACCTTTACCAAATAACCTCATATTTATTCAGAGCATCACTTGCCAAGGGCATCCCTCACCACTGCAGTTGTGTTTTCATGGGACTGTCCATTTATTCTCTTAGCTTTGTTGAATTGTTGTGTCTGTGTCACCATTTGAATCAGTATGTTTCCATTGGCAAAGAATAATCACAACAGAGAAGCACTCATGTATATATGTGCCCATCTTTTATTCACTGTTTCCTATGGTCACTATCCTCAATTGCGCATTGGTAAAGATTGTTACATAAATGTGTTGGCTAAATCATAATTAATAAATGATTGGGATTTCTGATTTATTGTATGAACTCTGTCTTTGTGTCATATTTATACACAAGAGTAATGAGTTATTATTGCATGTTGAATTAATGAAGTCTTGGCTACCAGAACCACTGGTGAATCTGTGGTTAGGGAAAAAAGGTATGGCCAAAGTGTTTGGAATTCTAATTAAGTAAGCCCTGAAAATCATTTTCCAATCATCTTCAGAGCTACCAACATACAAAATGAGAAAGACGTTTTTATTTTCAAGGTTAAAAGTACTCCAAAACTTAAGTCATAACAGGAGTGTAGATAACAGGAATGTTTCAAAAGCACCCATCCACATGGAAGCTCTGATGGGCAGGGAAGTCTTCTCAGGCTTGTGACCAGAATATGGGACCCTTAACACTTTTCTGACCTTTCAGACATTTAGGATGGAAGGGAGATGTCTGCTCATTAGTGCAATAGTAGATTTCTGGAAAGAAATAGTCCTACAAGGCAAGAAATTCACAAGACTGGACATCACAACTATACCAGGAAACAAAGTTTCAAGACTGTATCTGATTGTGACCCCCAGGGCCCTGCCTAGCTCTGCCTCCACAGTAGCCCTCAGTTTTAAGGCAGCATCATTTAGTCTAACCTCCAGAGACTAGGCTTCTCTAGAGCTATCTGTAACCTAGCCTCTGTGTAGGCTAGGCCTTTCTTCTACTTCCTTAAGAGGAGCAGGACACCAAAAACCATTATCAGTGCTGGTGTTGTCCTTGGCCATGCCCAGCTGAGCTCCTGTTCTGGCAGAACAGGGGTAGGAAAGGCTAGTCCTCAGTGTTTCCGATGCTGACTTGCCATCATGGGTGGCAAAAGTGTTCCAAGAACAAGCCACCTCAGTTACACTAGTCACTTATGCACGTCAAGAACAGGGCAGTCAAAACACACAATGAAGCCACCTCCACAGCCACAATAAATCAGGAAGCTCAGTTACTCTCATATGTAGGTGTTTATTTGATATTAAAATCCTCCAGTGACCAGATGAGACTGGACTCTGGCAATCTAGGCTGAATTGAGCTGCAGAGCTAGTGGCTGCATCTCCATAGCTAATGAGAGGGCCAAGAAAATATCAGGCTTAATTGAGAACTAGATTCTACTAGGCCTACAAAGGACTATTAATCACTGATGTCCCTGACAGCAGGGACAGGGAAGACAACACGTACACAGGCTTAAGGAAATGACTTAATAAGAACAGAACCTAGGACTTAGGCTTAAAAGGAGCCCTCACTTCCTTCTCAGGCTCTTCACCATATTGCCTTTGTTTTGGATGGCAGACCCCAGAAAACGTTTTTGCTTAATCCATACATGGATGGTAGTCTTTTGTGGGACTTCTCCAGGACTCCAACACTTACAGGAGATGGCTACTTATTACTGGTCATGCTGATTTTGATACATTTTCCAGTTACACATTGTGACCACTGCCCTCAGAAAACAGGCTCTGGCCAGGGACCAGGGGTCCTTTAGGAAATATGTGGTCCTGATGTTGTCCTTGCACTCCTTGGCTATGTTAATGTTTGCAAGGCTAGCAGTAGCTACCATCTCATTCCTGAACATCTGTACTGACAGGAGGAAGGATGGTCCCAGTTTGCCTCTGACCTTCTCAGGAATGGTTAAAGATGGTTAGAATTTCTTAAGTATTACCATGTGCAAACAACAACAAGCTTCAGTTAGCAATGATGTGCACAATCATACCTCACTTTATTTCTTTCTTACTTTTGAGATTATAATTACAACATTTCTCCCTTCCTTTTCCTCCCGCCAAACTCTCCCATATACCTTTCCATGCTTTCCTTCAAATTTATGGCTTCATTTTTTTCATGAATTGTTTTTGTATGCATATAAATATATCTTCCTAAACAGAAACTGTTCATTTCATATAATATTACTTGTACCTATGTTTTCAGGGCTGACTGCTTGGCCCTGCCAAACCAACTTTGGGCAAGACTACCTCTTCCAAATTTCCTCCATTGCCTATAGTTCTTTGAATAGGGTTGAGGCTTCCTTTTCCCAAAAAATATTTTTAAAAGAACTTTAAGTAGTTATAAAAAACTAGAACACTAATATTGGCCTGGTCACATCTGTTGAAAACAGTTATCATTTGGGATTGGTGCACACATATTTACTATGTTACTGAGAAGGGTTGTGTGTTTCTGCTTTTTACCTACCAGAGTGTCCTGACACACAGAGTTACAAACAAATTGTAGTGCTTACCACAGAGTCGATGACCAGGACTTGTCACTGCCTTGAAACTTCCCCCTTTACCCTGCTGCTTCCACCAACCTCCACTAGGTATCATGACTAGGTTGCTGTTCAAGGCCTCCTGTTCCTGAAGATTCCAGGATACATTAGGTCTAGGAGGTGATCCTGGGAACAAGAGCTCCCCCTGTCCTGCAGACTGACCCTAGTCTGAGGCTTACTGCTGGCCAGTGCCTGCTATCTTCCATCCTGAGCTAATGTAGATTGAACACAGACACATGGCAAGCTGGGTCTCCCAGAAGGCCTAAAGGGCTGGGCCCTGAAGAAGCAGCCCAAGCTGGGGCTACAGAGGCCAGTCTGCTTATCCGTAAGGAAATCTTCCTGAAGTGGGAGAGCTCAATAGAGAGCATGGGAGATAATCCTGGGAAGGGAAGGCTCTCCCTAGGCACTGAGGTGAGGCTGGGTAGGCCTCTAGCATGCCTCAGCCCCATTGCTTTCTCACCTCCAAAGACTCTGATTGTCACTTTGTTCTAGTTTGTGACAGGCCTGCACTGAGGCTGAGCAAGCTCTGGCTGCTGTGGAAGTGGAAGGTACTCAAGATGCTTGAAGTCCTGGTACACACTTTGGCTCAACTGGATAGCTAACACAAAGCACTTTCTGCCATGTCAGACTAGGCCTCTGTGCTCTGGTCCTTGTGAACACAAAAACCTGTGCTTACTGAAGGCATTTAGGCAGAGCTGGGCAATGCCTGCTCACTTCTGCCTATGACAGAGAGCAAGGGAGGGGTGTGTGTGTGTGTGTGTGTGTGTGTGTGTTAACTTTAACTTAGCACTAAGTTCCAAATATTTTCTTCTATATTTTTTTGTAAAAGATTTGTAGTTTTACCCCTATATTTAAATATATGATCCATTATAAGTAATTTTTTATATAATATATGCAGTTTTACTTTGAAATAGAATGATCTCACACATATCTGCAAAAGTAAACAAAATAATACAGTTACCTACCTAGACTGAAGCAGAACATTCGAAGGAAATCTGGTCCTTGGAACCACTCTACCCCTTATCAGAGCAGGATGTGCCCTGAGATCACTAGTTCCTGAAAATACTGAGCAGTGCAAACAGTCACTCAAGAGCTGCGGGTCTGTAGCCTCAGGGATCACATCTGAGCTCTACACAGCCATCTCCGTTTCATCTCTAGAAACAGGTTTCTATTGAGTGTACGGCAGAGTTAACATGAAGCAATAATTAGTCACCACATGGAAGCTGTGGACTGGAAGGAGCAGACAGGGCGTTCTATCTGCAGGTGATCCCATCTCTGTGGTGACAGCTCACAGAGGACCCCAGTCCATTCAACCCTCATAAGTCATGAGACGTTCTGACCCGATGAAGTACAGAGCCCTTAGAGCATCAGGGAGCTCAAACAAGGCAATGCTGCAGTCTGCCCACCTCAAACCCTAGTCTGAGATCGTACACTTACTTGACTTTATCACGGGAGGTACTTCCCAGCTGCAGGGACACAACAGAATATTCCCACAGGAAAGCCTTTAGTTTCCTTGAACAGCCTGTAGGCTCAATAATTGTGTTGATATTTGAATTATTTCTTCAATCACAGAGTGTGGCTTTGAACTAGGGAGTCTATTTGTGAAACCATATTAATAGAGTTAGGTTAATTCCTGATTGTAACCTCATTTTGACTTCCTTTTTATTTGATTGTGGTACTACATGTGTGTATAGTATGTGTATATATGTGTGTATATGTGTGTGTGTGTGTGTCATATGTGTGTATGTGTGTGTGTGTGTGTGTGTGTGTGTGTGTGTGTGTGTGTGTGTCCCCTATGTGTACACATGAAAGGCCCTAAGGAGAGCATTGAATATCCTCTTTTACACTTTACCTTTTTTCTTTAAGGCAGGGTCCCTCGGTGAAGCTAGGCTGGCAGCTTCCAAGCCTTAGAGAGCCTCTGTCTCTGCTCCTCATACCCTCCCCAGCCCTGTGGTTACAGGATGCACATGACCTCACCGTGCCTTTTCTGTGAGTGCTGACGAGTCTTACTTGGGTGCTCGTATTTGTGCAGCAAGTGCTTTTATCCAAGCCACCTCCTCAACCCTCATTCTCATGCTTGTTTCATCAGACATTTTGACTGATTTTTTTAACCTTCTCTGAACATAGTACATTACTATCAATTATTTGGGAATGAGTAGAAAGTTCTAGCAACAAGTTTACAAAACATCATTATGTGAATCGCTTAATCACATTGTTGCTCCGTATTGTTATCATGAAAACATACTATGAAAAGTACAAAATGTCAAATGAAAATGATTTGGGTACCTTTATCCAAGATCATTATTGGAGGAAAATAATCTCTTCTTGTCCAAGTATTGGTACAGTTAGACAAAGGAACTCACCAAGTAAATAACTGAAATGCATTATGATAAATAGAGGCCTCATAACTAACCAAGAGAAAAATGAAATATTTCATTGTAATTAGTTATGATACAGATTTTATTTCCATTTCTCTCATATTATATTTTATCACATCGGCACACACAGCATCAGACTTAACAAAGGCAGGGAATGAGAATATTTATGTGTAAGGTAGGTTGTCTTCAGCACACTTGTGAATAGAAGCTCAATGTACACGATGATATTTTTCTATTCTGTGTTGATACTTCCCTTTTCCTATGGGAAATAACTAAACGTATGCACAGTGAGTTCTGTATATTTCATTCAATAACTTGTTTTTTACAGCGACAATGGGGGAAATCTAGGTGTATCCTATTAAAGTAGTGACTTACAAAACACGCTGTCTCACAAATCTAATAGGAACAGGCTAAGGTATTATTAGCATAGTTTGTTCATTGTCATGTGAACTCTTGAAGAGGAAATGTCCATGTTCTTTTTGTATTTGTATGCTCAGGAATTTGGTATGTAATAAAGCTTTAACTAATTAAGAACTTAGTATATACTGACTAGAAAATTTCAATCCATGAACTGTTATTTACGAATGACTTTTAATTACAAAGAAATGTTTCTACTGAGGAATTTGAGATAAAATTCAAAAAGAGGCATGTTGCTTCGATGAATGGTTACCCTTTGAACCTTTCTTATCTCGACACACTGAGTTTATTCCCACCACTGTCCTCTCACTGTTGGCAATAATACAAACTCCTTGTCTTTGAAGTCTGTCATCTGTGTGTGATGATATTGAAGCAGTCAGGGTTAAGAAATCCCACACCTCTCTTCCCTTCCTGAAAACAATGAATCTAGGACTTTCCTACACTACAGACTCCTTGTCTTTGAAGTCTGTCACCTGTGTGTGATTATACTGAAGCAGTCAGGGTTAAGAAATCCCACACCTCTCTTCCCTTTCTGAAAATAATGAATCTAAGACTTTCTTGCCCTACAATGTTTGGCCAAACCTTTGTCTCCCACAGAACCACTGTCCAACCACAGTCATGACTCTTTTGTCTAGTAGTTTATTAGATAACAGTTTGCCACACTGAAGAAAGTACCTGACATAAACAACTTAAGTGTCTAAGTATTTACTTCCATATTCTTGATTCAGAGAATTCAGGCCATAGTTTTTGACACCATTGATTCCTAGACATGGTGAGACAGAACATCATGCTGTAATGAGCATGTGGCAACATTTAATTACCCTGCAGCAGGCAGAAAGTAGACAGAGAGGGAGAGAGAGAAAGAGAGAGAGAGAGAGACAGAGACAGAGACAGAGAGACAGAGAGACAGACAGAGAGAGAGAGGAGCAGGAGGAAGAGAAAGAAGAGGGAAGAAGAAAGAAGAAGGAATAATAATAATAATAAGAAGATAAAGAGGATGATGATGATGATGATGATGATAATAATAAGGAAAAGAAGAAGAAGAAGGAGAAGAAGAAGAAGAAGAAGAAGAAGAAGAAGAAGAAGAAGAAGAAGAAGAAGAAGAAGAAGAAGAGAGAAGAAGAAGAGAGAAGAAGAAGAGAGAAGAACGAAGGAGAAAAAGGACAAACAGTTTTGAAACATTCTTCTAGTGATACACTTTTGCAGCTAGGTCCTTCTTAGCTTCTAGAATTTCACAAAACAGATCCACTATATGAGATCTTAGCTTTTAATTCACAAGGCTTTTGGAGGGCACTGCATATTCAAAGCACAAGTGCCACACTGGAACTACAGGTTTTCTCTTCCATTGATACTTCACGTTAATGAACACTCTCCTGTATCTTGAATAAAAGGATCTCATTAAGTGCATAGTTCACATGAGAGAGCTTTTGGAATGAAAAAGAACATGATTAGGATAAAGAAAACAAGATAAGTGATATTAAAACCAAAAAAGCTATGAAAGGAATTATTTTTCAAACTATTCACACAAACATTCAATGTATGTATTTATTGATGTATCTTAGGAAGAAAGGTGAAATTTAGTAAATTACTAAATTAAAGGAATATCACCTAGGCTGTCCTATCTTTTGTGTTTAAAATAAGTCACCGCTAAATGTGAGTTTGCAACCTTTTAAATCCAATTATTACTTAAATATTGAGAAATACTATTTCAACCACTCTTTAACCTACTTCCATCAGGGTGGGGTGGCACACACCCGTAATGTACGTGCTCAGGCATTAGAAAGTAGGAAAACTGTGAGTTACAAACCAGCCTGAACTACATATAAGACTATTTCATAAAACCCCCCAAATATAGCAAATCAACAGCAACAACAACAACTAAGCTTACTTTTGGGTACTATTGGCTCTGGAAGAGATTTCCATGAAGCTAGTTTGTGATTTAAAACACACAGATGAATTCTGTTACACTACTGGAGAATAAAATTCTAGAGTGGATCTCCCTGGGCTAGGTGTTCACAGGGCTGAGTCCCTTCTAGGGGTTCTAGACTCAAGTCTACCCTGTTGCCACTTCTAAAAGTAGCCCATACTCTTTAGCTTCTGACCACTTCCTCCATTTTTAAAGTCAGCAGTAGTGGGTTGAAGCTTTCTTTTTGGCCTTCCACTTTCTACTATTCAATTACCTTGCTCCCAAATGGAAAATCTCAAGAAAATATCCCCAGGTCACCAATAAAAACACATAATTAATTTTTACATACAATACATACATAGAATATGGAGTTTGGAATTAGCGCATCTCTAGGTATTTTGTCTGCCACAGACAGGACAGATATGTTACACAAGCGGAAGTTGCTAAGTTCCTTTAACAGGAGTGTCCCTAGGGGAATCCTGCTCTGGATGAGGTTCATCTGCTCTTGGTATAATTTTTTCTCTGCTTTCCCCAGCCTTGCCTTGCACACCCAAGGCTTTTTGTCTACTATTCTCTCTCTGCACTATGATTCCTCTACACAAACTTACTCTCAGGGAAGTACTTGGTCAATGCTATCCCAGTAAAAGTGTGTCACATGTAGACTAATTCATGATGGATTCTCTCCCCTCACATTTTAGAGTTCAATGGGTTTTGGTCAACACATGTAACTTAGGAGATAAGTATTGAGAGGAAGAAGTCACATTGTTGACCAGTGTGCATCTCAGAGCCCTGAGCTATCTACAAATAACAGCTGTGATCCCTTGTTAAATTTGTGTTCTCTTGTGACTCTTGTTAAATTTGGGAAGGAGGGACCTACATTCTAGATCTTAATAAGAAAGAGCCAGATAAAGTTCATATTGTATGATTCTGTGTCTGTGAAACTCAAGAATGAACAAAATTTGTGTGGATAAGACTAAAATTATTTGGTCTGTTGGGAATAAGGCATGAAAGAATGTTTTTGGGTAATGAAAGTGTTCAATATCTTCACAGAAGTGGTGGTTACCTAGATATATAAACCCTCAAGACAAATAATTGCTCACTTAAAATCTGTACATATTGCATATATAGATCCCCAAATTTCCAAAATCCACTATATGAACTTCATAATTAAAATTAGAGAGGAACATAATACTCTAAGCCAATGATTCTCAACCTTCCTAACACTGCAACCCTTTAATATAGTTCCTCAAGTTATGGTGATGCCTAACCATAAAATTATTTTCATTGTTACTTTATAAATGTGATTTTCCTACTGTTATGAATCATAATGTAAACATCTGATAGGCAGGATATCTGATATGTGACCCCTGTGAAAGTGTATTTTGACCCTACCAAAGAAGTTGTGACCAACATGTTGAGAACCACTGTTCTAAAGAGTGTTAGCTAGTATAAAACTATTAACATATGAAAAATCAAACTAATTTCTAAAATTAGTCTCCAAAAGTTCCAGCAGTGAGGACTGGGATTCTATTCTTAGTCTCATTTTATTGTTCACTTGGTTTGGGATTTGGAAATGACCTAACATGCTTGAACAATGACTCAGTGCATGAAACCTTAACACACTCCAATTCTGATATTGCACTGTCACCTAAGAGTGTTCAGATTTTCCCCCTAAGTCACTTATACATCATATAGAATACTTACATGGTAGATATGAAAACAGTATGAGTTTTACATGAAAAAAAAAAGTAAACTGAATACAACTAGCCTATAAGAATTAATGATTTGTGGGGGAAGAATATAAAGGAATATTTTGGCATGATAATTTTTTTTTAATATTATAGGAGTTTTTGACCCTGAAGATGCTCCAGAACTCATGAAGCAAAAGCTTTACAGTGTTAATTTTCTACAATATAAAACATTTATGGTATAACAATACCTCCAAAAGGCGGCACAGTGATAGACTGGTTTACAAAGCTTCTCTGAAAGCTTCCCTGGTAGAACTGGAACTTCCCTGCTAGGACATTTTATACTTACTCCTGATACAGTTTCCTTTCTGTTGATGTGATTAACATTATGCCAAAAATAATTTAGGAGCAAAAAGGATTTATTTGACTTAATGCTTTTAGATCATCATTCATCATTGAGGAAAGTTTCAGCAGGAATTCAGCTGGAACTTGAGACAAAAACTATGGAGGAATGCTGTATGCTGGCTCCCTCCAGCCTCATGATTAACTAGCTTTCCTTTTAAAAAATGTTTTTGCATTTATTTTATTTTATGTGCATTGGTGTTTTTCCTGTATGTATGTCTGTGTGAGGGTATTGGATACCCTGGAACTGGAGTCACAGACAGTTGTAAGCTGGCATATGGGTTCTGGGAACTGAACTTGGGTCCTGTGATGGCTATTATTGATTGTCAACTTGACTATATCTGGAATGAACTACAATCCAGAAATGGAGGGCACACCTTTGATCCAGATCATTGAGGTGGAAAGACAACGTGCCTTTGATACAGACCTTGAGGCTGGAAAACACAGGCTTTTGATCAAGATCTTGAGGTGAGATGATACAAGTTTTTAATCCAGATGAAGACACACCTTTAATCTGGGCCACACCTTCTACTGGAAGCCTAGATAAGGACAGTGGAAGCACATCCATTCCTCCACTGGCTTGGAGTCTACTTCTTTGGGATTCCAGCATATACAGAAAACCAGATGAGACATCCAGTCTTATAGGACTGAGAAATTACTGGATTCTTGGACTTTCAATTCACAACTATCCATTGTTGGATTAGCTAAACAGCAGCCTGTAAGTCATGCCAATAAATTCACATATGTATATATGGAGAGAGAGAGAAAGAGAGAGAGAGAGAGAGAGAGAGAGAGAGAGAGAGAGAGAGAGAGAATGAATTTCATTCCATAGGTTCTGTGACTCTAGAGACCCCTGATTAATACAGGTCCTCTGGAAGAACAGACAATGCTCTTAACGACTGAGTCATCTCTCCAGTACTACTAGCTAGATTTCTTATGGAGTACTGGATCATTTTTGCAGGGAATGATGCCACCCACAATGCATCAGGCTTTTTTTTATATAAATTAATAATCAAGACATTCCCTCTAAGACATTTATTTCATTCTATTATTTATTTATTGCACCTTTGGGTATACCTTGGTTGCCCAAAGGAAAAGAAATCTTGAAGGTATTTTGTTTAATAAAGTCAGACAAATGAAAGGACAAATTCTGCCTCATTACGTCTACATGTTCTTCCTACAGTCACCAAAACCAGAGAAAGAAAGAATTGTCGTTTTCCACACATGGGGAAAGGGAATGAACAGTGTTTTGTTTTTTATTGGCAAGAAGTTTGAGTGTGGTTTGAGGAAAATGTTTTGAAAATGTATGACAGTGGTGATTGCACACAAAAGTTATTCATGCTTAAGGATAGTGAATTGTACATTTAAAAATGGTAAAATTGGCAAATTACGCTGTAGATATTTTACAACAATAGAAAATGAGAAAATATATTGGCATGATTGCACAATTCAAAGTTCACTGCCTTTAATATCCAAACACTGGAGTGCTTGTAGGACATTTTTAATTGACTGGCAACCTTATACTGCAAAGCTTATACCTAGAAGGAGTTTATCACTCAGACAGTGAGAAGAAAGGCAACAATTTTATACACTCAGCAGGGAAAATGTACATGAGAGTACCACACATTGCTATAGTGGAAAGAAAACAAGTGAGGTAATGAATATGGATTAGCACTTAGTTTAAATAACTTCTATTACAGAGTTCCAAGATCATAGATTTTAGTTAGTCTGTGTGCACAACTCATTCAATTAGGAATGCCTATATTGGAAAAATGCTGTCTAAGAAATAGACATTATTATCCCAGCATGTTTAGAGCCCTACTAGAAAGTAATTATGTACTGTAGCTTAGATCTTGTGTTAGTTACTTTTCTGTTGTGATAAAAGACAATTACCAAGGCAAATTATAGAAGTTTACTTGCCATAATGGATGTCAGGGAAGTCAAGCCATCAGTGCCGGGAACAGGAAGCTGAGAGATCACATCTCCAACCACAAGCAGAGGTTGAACTAGAAGTGGGGTAAGGTTATGAACCCTTAAATCCTTACCCCAGTATTGTACTTCCTGCAGCTAGTTAACACCTCCTAAAGCTCCCTAAAATAGTGCCATTAACTGGGTACCATGTGTTCGAATACCTGAGACTATGAGAGACATTTTTATCAAATCAACACAGATCCTAAATGCTGCCCACAGGCCAGTGTGTTAAATGCTATTCTTTAATCTGGCCTCATTGGAAGGTGATGGAAACTTCAAGAGATTGGGCCTATTAGGTTATGGGGTTACACTGGTTAATATCAATGGCCAACTTGAAAGGTCAATTTAGAATCACCTCAGAGAAAAGCCTCTGGACATTTCTGTGGGGATTACCGGGACTGGGCTAGCCTCTGAATCTTTCTGTGAGGGATTACATAGATTGAGTTAACTGAGGTGGGAGAACACACTCTAGGTATGGGTGACATCACTTGTTGGCTGGACTCCTAGGCTCGGAAACAGGAGAAAGTGAGATAAGCAGTACAATTCCTATCCTTCTACTTTCTCCCTGAAGGTGTGACGTCACAGCTGCTTTGAGCACGTGATGTTGTGACCTTCCCACTGTGGTGAATTGTACTCTGGATTTGTAAGCCAAATTTAATCCTTGTTTTAGTGGTTTCTCCACGTATTTGATCACAGCCCCCCCCACATCCCCAGAAAATTAATATAAAATTAATATAAGAATTGTGGGTTATTGGACTCCATTTCTCTTTATTACTCTAGCTCATAAGGAAGTTTTTCTCTCATAGACTCCCTGAAATTGTCATCTAGAATCCCATTAGAAGCCTAAAAGAAGTGGACTTACTCTCTCATGTACACAAATCTGTATAAATGGTCAGATTAAAGATGCATGCATTGAGCCCAACTAGTGGTGCATGTCCTTAATCCCAGCACTCAGGAGGCAGAGGCAGGTGGATCTCTATGAGTTTGAGGCCAGTCTGGTCTACAAAGTATGGTCCAGGACAAAGAAAAAAAGGCTACATTCATTGCTTGTGCATTCATTGATAAAACATGGCTGAAGGATCTATGCAAAAAAACTCACACATAACCATTTATTGCCATGTCAGCCTTACTTCTGCAGAATTCCCCTTGGGAGGATGAAAGGTACAGATCAGCTGACATGCACTCTTTAAATATCAGCAGTGATTTCTAAATCCCTTCTCTGAGCCATCAGCTCTACTAAGATTGGGTTTAGTGCAAAGTTGTATGTAAAGAATCCTGCTACAGAACCTCCTAATTAGAGTTGATTATGTCTTTTTCCTAAGGCTTACTAAGGGAAAACACAGTTAAGGATGAAATGATATCTTTCAGAATTTGAAATGGCAAAACTAACTGAGGAGTGGGGCAGAATAGCAGAGTTCGCAGTGGAGGAAGAGCTCTAAATCTGTAGAAAAAAAGGCTTCACAAGAACTATGAGCCCCTGGTCAGCATGGGAAAGCATTGCATGGGGCAAATGTCCCCTTAGTACCCCGTTATCTCAGCTCTTTCTTTACTCCTTCTGAGAGCACATAGACTCCATGACTTACCTGATTTACCATAAAAATGTATAATTTATAGTATTTCTACAGTTATTTATCACATAAGTCTTTATGAAATATTTTGTATGTTTTATTTTTGACCAAATAAATTATTAATACTTGAATCATTTTTTTAGAATTCAATTTACCTTAGTGAGTAGTCAGTTTTAACATCCTGTATAGATTTTTATAGATTAGGACACTTCTCAACATTCCTTAAAGCAATATGTGTAAAAGATAAAGTTTGCTTACAGCTCTTCTCTCCTTTTAGTGCCTAGACTGAACTTGGAAATGAATCTCTGGTATGCCCAAATCAAGATTTTGGGGGGAATGCCTCCTCTTTAGTATATGGAAGTACATGGATATTTTCATTCACCTAACTCTGGGTTTTGGCACAATAAAAATTTAAACTTTACTTAAAACTTTAGTACTTAAACAATACATGGAGAGTATTATAATTGTTAGCATAAGAAGGAAAGTTAAAAATGATGGTGTCACATCATATTGTAAAATACAACATATTTCTTCACATAGAGGCTTCATTGAAATGTCAGTTACTACATTAGCATTTAATAGGATTTAAGATGTTTTCAATTTTCAGAATGTTAAAATAAACAAGTAAGTCTATAAACACTGAAATAAGTAAGGCAATGCTAAAATATAGCCTAAATACATACAGTGCATGTCTTCATTTACTGATTATAGATTCCCACCCCCAAAACCACAACAAAACTGGACCTGAATCCCTATCACTAGTTACCACACACTTAAGTATAGTGACACATGAAAGCCTACCCTATCCAAGCACTGCTTTATAGAAAATTCACTCACTAATATAGTAACATAGGAATCTGTCAAAAGCCTAGATATATGCTCCATTTATATTGACTTTCAGAAAATCCTATGAATCAAATCTCTACAAGTTGAAATAAAACTGCAGAGTAAAATTATTTATTCCTAAAAAAAATAAATAAAAATGATGGTGTCATCAATGAGTAGCATTTGCACCATGGGGAACAGTGGGGATGTTAGTGACTCTGAGCAAACTCTTGGTGATGGCTTTGGTGAAGGAAATGTCTGTTTTCAAACACTTAAATTGTGACTGTCAATCACCAATGTCATTTCTAATAGAAATCTGAAGAATAAGATTCCTTACAATCTGCCTATCACAGCACTGTTTCTTCTTTCAGAGGTGGAGGTAGGTACTTGTATGTAAAGTCACATGGGAGAGTAAGAAATCTCACCTCTTTGTCAGGACCTTGGAATTTTCGAAGATTAAAGAGCACTTATTTTTGTGGAATCTCGTTCAGTTGAGGTTTTTTTAAATTTTAATTTAATTTTATTATTTTTTTGAGACAGGGTTTCTCTGTGTAGCTCTGACTGTCCTGGAACTTGCTCTGTAGACCAGGTTGGCCTGGAACTCACAAAGATCTGCCTCTGCCTGCCTCTGCCTCCCAAGTGCTGGGATTAAAGTTGTTCAGCACCACCGCTCAGCCAAGTTTTGCTGGCTCTTTCAAATGATTGTTTTGAATTTATTTATCTTTGTTAGAGGTATAACAGCAACATTTTTGCTTTCTACTGCATTCTGCCTGGCTACACCCACTTTCTTATGTGTAACTTGGCTGATAATAAAGGGAATGTCATGGTCCATTGTACAGTTACTCTTTTCTCTATAATCAAAAAGTATTTCTTGGGAAGCAAGTTGGTTTTATGTGTCAACTTGACTAAACTTTAGTAGTCAGTTATTTCATTAACTACTAGCTGAGGTTTTGCTGTGCATATATTTCACAGCTGTGGTTAACATCTAAACTTAGTTGACTTTGAGTAAAGAATTATTCTTGATAATGTGAGTATATGTTATTAAAATAGTATAAAATACACTTGAAGGAAAAAACTGAAGAAAAATATCTTCTTTAAGACTAGAGCATTATCTGGTTATGGTGGCACAAGCATTTAATCACAGCACCAGGGAAACAGCAGCAGGCAGATCTCTCTGAGTTCCAGGCCTCATATACAGAGCAAGTTCCAGGACAGCCAGGGCTACACAAAGAAACCTTGTCTTAAGGAAGAAGACAAAGGATGAGAAGGAGAAGGAGGAGGAGGAGGAAGAGGAGGAAAGGAAAGACTAGCATATCAACTTCTAAGTTTCCATTCTGCTGGTCTGATAATCACATGAACAGATTCCTTGAAATAAACCCCTGAGTATTTACCCAATAAATGACAACCACTAATTGCTAAGGTATATATATGGTGATAGATGATATACATAGATGATGGATAGATAGTAGATAGATAGATAGATATGATAAATAGGGTTTTATTTCTTTTACGGAATAGTCTGGCTGATATTTTATTGAAGAGTTATTCAGAAAAACCTTTTTTATCTAAAAAAAAAAAAAAACTATTATGTGTACATTGGCGTATACCATATGTGTGCCTGGTCAGAAGAGAGTGTCAGATCCCTTGGGGCTGAAGCTCAGAATGTTGTGAGCCCCTTTGTGATGCTGGGAATCAAATCTCCATCCCCTGAAAAAGCATCCAATGTTCTTAACTTCTGTGCCACTTCTTCAGCCTCAGGGAATAGAATCTTAAGGAAAATTTTCTGAGCTAATTCTATTGACATATTTTAATACTATTAAATATCTTGTTCCCCATCACACTACGAGTGATTTGTTCTTTCATTCATATCACCATGGGCTCATAATTTCTTTGTTTTTCTTTTAGGTAAGGAAAAGTTCTTGAATAAGAACTTTTTCTTGTCCAGCACTGGATAATGCCCAAAGATGAGCTGGCCTTGAATAAAAGGTTGCTCTAACTTAGATAAATTTTAGGTTCCTGCATTTTGCATGTGATGTCATCCATAGATCTCTTTTAGGTCTCAGACCAAGGTTACACTTTGGACAACTAAAACTTACAGGAGACTCCAAGTCTTGCCACTTAGGCGGATGAAAGATTTAAGCAAAGACATTGTCAGAATGAGTTTAAGTACCCCATTGCTGCTGTTGCTCTTTCTTTTTTAATAGCTGTTATCCAAGGTAATCTTCAGGCAGAATTATGCTTTTTTTGCAAGAAGAGAACTGGGGGCTTTATAGCAGGCTAGGACTTAACAGTCGTTGTGACTCTGGCTATCTCCATAAGTTGTCTGTTAGTGTCATGTTCTGTGATATGAGGATGAACCTAATGGCTGGTGGTAAGTCAAAGTTGTCTCGGGAATGGGGCGTAACTGCTGGTCAATACTGGTGAACAAACATTTACATCCTAAATTTTGCTTATCTCTAACAGATCTGGTTAGCATAGAAGTTATTGTGTGGGTAATTTAGAGGCAACACTCTCTTAGCTAAATTCTGCTTTGTGTGATTTAATGTCTCCTAATAAAATCTATCAGTATCTCCTTTATAACTTTACTTCTATCACTTTAAGCTTGTTCTACACTACTACCTAACTCTTCAGGTCTAGATATGAAGATTCTTTGTTCATTGGTCAGATGAAATAGAGTTTTAGCATATAGCCTAGGCTAGACTCAAGTCTAATTTTTTTTTATTATTTTATGTGTATGAGTGTTTACATACAGGTATACTATGCATTACATGCCTGATACACACAGAGTTCCAAATGATTGTAAATCACCATGTGGTTGCTTGGAACCAAATCTAGGTCCTCTAGAAGAATAGCCAGTGCTTATAACCACTAAGCCATCTCTCCATCCTTCATAATTTCTTGATTTATTAAATGATTTAAAATTGATTCCCTAATAGTTTCAATGAGATATCTTGCATATAGTAGATAACTCTGTTAAAAGAAAAAATTCAGTTATTTTAGCATATTCATGGAATTGTGCTATGACTGAAATTAATTTTGAATGCCGTTTTGATTATGAAGCCTTATACAGTTTTAGCTTTTGTCCCCCAGCTCCCTTATTTTATTAAAGCCTTACAATCATTAACCTAATTTCTTTTTTCAAAGATTTGCCTATTCCAGATAAATTGGATGGGATGGAGTCACAATCTATGATACAGTCAAGAATAGACCACATACTCAGTAGTGGTCCTGTAAGATTATAATGCAGCTTGAAAATTCTAGCACTAAATGGTACTAGCCCCATTGTGTTATTACAATGCCATGAGTTACTCATATATTAGTGTTAACATTGGTGTAAACAAATTTACCATCATATAGTTAACCTCAATGAATGTAAGCTGGATTAGATGGAGAATCACCTGGGAAACTTAGTTCTTTGTGTGTCTATGAATGTTTCATCACGGAATATTGACTGAGGAGGGAATACTCACAGTGATGTGAGTTGGCACCATTCCCATGGACTAGAGACCTAGGCTGAAGAAGGGAAGAAAAGGAGAAAGCCAACTGAGCACGAACATTTATGTTTCTCTTCCTCTTATTCCTCCCAAATGGGAGCAAGTAGTTTCATGTTCTCTCTTACATGCCTTCCCCAGATGGATTGTATCTTCTCAAACTCCAAAGCAAAATTAATCCTAACAATAATGAAGTCTTACTCCCTTAAATTAATTTCTGTCTTGTATTTAATAACAACTGTAAGTAAAGTAACTAATGTTCTTACATGCTCCTAGTTGAACAAAGATATAGAACATATAGCTATGTGTAACACATAACACATACTAATAATAAATCAGTTACTGGCATATGTATTTAGTTTGCTATATTTTATTAATATAGTATAGTCTGATGGGAATGTTGTTCTGTATGCTGTGAATGTGTGTTGCTCTGATTTGGTTGATAAATAAAACACTGATTGGCCAGTAGCCAGGCAGGAAGTATAGTATAGGCAGGATAGGCAGAGAGGATAATTTTGGGAACAGGAAGGCTGAGTCAGGAGTCACCAGCCAGACACAGAGGAAGCAAGATGTGAAGGCAGAACTGAGAAAAGGTACCAAGCCATGTGGCTAAACACAAATAAGAATTACGGGTTAGTTTAAATGTAAGAGCTAGTCAATGGTAGGCCTGAGCTAATGGCTGAGCAGTTTTAATTAATATAAGCTTCTGAGTGATTATTTTATAAATGGCTGCAGAGTCTGTGGGGCTAGATTTATGACAATCTTCTTGCTTCAATCTCACAAGTGCTGATGTTATAAATGTGAGTCATCACATACAACTTAAAAATACTAACTGTTCCACAGCTTCCAGTGAGTCCAGTAGGGGTTATTCCAAAAGAATCCATGGAATCTTTGTGTCCCTAGAGCTTCCAGAGGCATACAATGCCAAGATGTCAGAGAGTGATGAAGATCCAAGTGATGAAGGTTTAAGCTATTCTGTGAATTCTAGTCATCATGTTTTGATCATATTTATTTCCCTCACCATATCCTCTTAGATACCCGCCCCCCCCCCATTTTATATCCGCTGTCTTAAGGTTTCTAATGCTGTGAAGACACACCATCACTATGGCAACTCTTATAAAGGAAACTATTTAAATGGGCCTGGCTTGTGGTTCAGAGATTTCTTCCACTATCATCATGGCAGGAAGCATGGTGGTGCACAGACAACCATGGTGCTAGAGAGGTAGCTGAGAGCTCTACATCTGGATTGGCTGATCATCAGGAAGAGAAAGCAACACTGGGCCTGGTTTGAGCTTCTCAAACCCCCCACAGCCCACTCCCGGTGGCACACTTCCTCCAATAAGGACATGCTTACTCCAACAAAACTCCCAATATTGCCATTCTTTATACGCCCATGAGGCCACTTTCATTCAAACTACCACACCATTAAACTTTGTGCTTTTGTTTTTTTTTCAAAACGCATTGAGTTTACTAGTGCTGCCAACATACTGTTACATGTATAGACATCTCCTGGGAATAGGACACATGACCTGTCTACCCACAGGCCCTTAACCTCAATAATTACAAATATTGCTTCCATCTGGATTAAATGTGATTAGAAAGTGGTTGGTTACTCCTGTGCCATTTATCTAACTATTGTCCCGGTGGATCTATTTTGTCAGGCAGGTCCTTATTTTAGCTCACAGGGGTCACAGCTGATGACATTGATGATGACTCTTCTCTGATATCATGCAGAACACCTTTCAACACTAGCTAGTAGAGATGAAGCTTCTAGGTCAATACCAGCATGATTCTCCATGTTCTATTAGTCAAAAATGCGGCATTGTCAGTACTTTTTCTAATGTTCATTGTATTATGAGACACAAGCAAGCCTCAATAAGTGTAAAACATGAAATAATTTCTTATATTTTATCACAAAACAATGAAATGAAATTATAAGTCAACAGCAAGAGAAGCTATAGAAACTACAAAGATACTAGTAGACTGATTCTTAGAACCAAATGAAAATGATAGCACATCCTGCTAGGGACTCTAGGGTTCAGTTTAGGCAGTTCTGGGAAGAAATAATTCTTTTGTTAATATACAGTGGCTCTAATTATCTCTTCTGGTTAGTTTGGCTTGCGTCTACTTTATCAGATGAGCAAGTTTGTATGCTAGTTTTTCCAGTGTCCATTTGTTTGCCGCTTGATTTCCATCCTTTAGTACTTAACTTTTGGGTATCTTTATTAGTGGCCAGTGATGTGTATTTCTTGGAGGCAACATGTAATTTGATTTTTAAAAATACAGTCAATTATTCTGTGGTTTTAATTAATATTTTCGGCCATGTATGTCTAATATTATTATTGAAAGGGCTTTGAAATCTTCCCCTGCTTTTATTGATATTTATTCTAATTGTCTAGACTATTGGTAATGCCTTTCTTATTCCCATTAGTATTTGTGATTTACTGGTTCACGGTCTTAAACATGGTGAATTTCTTCCTATTTCTCCTGTATTATTCATCTGAAATTTTCATTAAACATATTCTTACCCATGTTCTTTGTATAGGACTGTTTTTCTTCTTCTATGTATAGTATTCCTTTAAATATTTTCTTCATTACCAACTTGACTGCTATGAATCACATTAGTTTGTACTTGACTTGAAATATTCTTATTTCTCCATAAATTTCAATAAATCACTTTTCTCAGTAGAGCAATCTTGATAGACATTTATTATCAGGACTTGAAATCGAGCCTTCTATGCTTTCCTAGTTTTTTGAGTTATTGTGATGTTGCCTTTGTAGGTAAGTTGACATTTTTCATTTATAGATTTTAGTATTAATTTTTGCTTTGCAGTTTGACTTCTTGAAGTTTATATGTTGTAGCAAGGTTCTTCTATGGTTTATATAAGGTGCAAACACTTTTTGTATGTGGATATCCATTTCTTTCTCTACATATAATAAACTTCCTGCTATAATTTCATTTAATAAGTTGCCTATGCATTTAGATTTTATGTCAGGTCCTCTTTCTGCCTGACAGAGTTTATGTTTGATGTCTGGAACTTACTCAGTTTCTTGGAATTTTTGTTCACATTAATTCTTTTCATTTATATATGCTTAAATGTATAATTATTTGGACATGGTTCTCCATTCCTGATATTTGTTTTTCTAGTTGGTCTGTACTGTTGATGATGCTTTCTACCTTTTCCATTTGAATCAATTATGTGCAGAATATTTTTAACTTTTCCTCTGTACATTGTTAAGATTTGAGATTCAAAGGATGGGGTGAAAATCCACAAGCTCAGAGAGTCTGAGTAGCAACTACCTATCCCTTTCTACTTCCTGGAGTGCACAGAAGACCGTGCTTCTGCTTTGTGAACCAGAAAAGGCTGCACCACTCCAAAGCACACTCTACTACTTCCTGTGTTCCTCTTTATCTTTCCCAGATGTTTTCTGATGCTCTATGATTACGTTCTGTCAACTAGTTGCTAACTCAGTCTCCTGACCCAAGGTTAATTCCACTTAATTAATACAAATGCAAACTTGGGGTTCACAATGTGATCAAATATCCCCTAACACCCAGTCACTTGGGTTTTCATTAATTCCAGATATAGTCAAGTTGAAACCAAGAATGGCCACCATAGGTCCTGTCTATGGTCATTGTGTCTTTTTAAGAGTAGGACTTTAAACTATCTTTTTTAGTAGTTCAACTATCTCATTATGTTTGGTTTCTAGAACTGAAATATTTGTCATTTCATTGACATGTCAAACAGGGCTGTTTTATACTTTTTTGTTCTGTGTTGTGTTTTGTGCATCTGCCATCATGGATGGCTACTTTATTTCTCTCTTTCCTTCCTTTTTTTGTTTAATTTTCTGTGAACCCTTCTTATAATTTCCCTTTACTTGGATTTACCTTATGTTATGCACTGACAGGCATAATTATTTCAGAGCAGTCCTGGTGCTGACTTGCAACAGAATGCATGTGTCCACTTGATCAGTGTCTTAGGGTTTCTATTGCCATGAAGATATACCATGGCCATTGCAACTCTTATAAAAGAGAAACATGTAATTGGGGTGGCTCACATTTTCAGAGGTATAGCCTGTTATCATCATGGTAAAACATGGTGGCATGCAGGCAGACATGATGCTAGAGAAGTAGCTGAGTGTCCTACATCATGGCTTGTAGGCAACAGAAAACAGTCTGAGACACTGGGCAGTGTCATGAGCATGTATGAGACCTCAAAGTCCTACTCCACAGTGATAACACTTCCTCCGACAAGTCCACATGATTAGGAATAATAGTGCTACTCTCTTTGGGAGCCATTTTCATTCAAACCACCACAGTCAGGGTCAGGACACTAGGTACTGTTCCCAGAGAGCAATGGATAGCAATACCTAGGGAGTCAGGGTGGGTATTAGGAAACAGGAGAAAGAGGAGTAAAGTACACGGGTGAGAAACATGAGAAATATTGCAGAAAATACCGTAGAATATCCTTAAAGAAAGGAGGACAGATGTAAAAGCCTTTCCTGGCAAGATAAAAGTTAAAATACAACAACAGAGCATGTAAAGTACAAAAGTGTAAAAATTAATTTAAATTCATCAAAAATAAAAATAAGAAAAAAAAAAAAAAACAAAAAACAAAAAAACAAACCAAAAACCCAAAACAAAAACAGAATGAAAGGTATTATGTTCTCAGTACATTTTTCCTCATAGGCATAGCACATCTTCTTCCTTTTATATCCTTCTCCACAAATGATGAGGATTTTTGTGACTGAGGTATACTTTCTGGCCAAAAATCCTAGTCTGAGACACCTCTCCAACCTATCAATCCAAATCTTGTCTTTGGTGTCTTCTATACATGTCTGGTGGTTTGATCCCATAGACCCATGGCACTATTATAAGGTCTGTGGCCTTGTTGGAGCAGGTGTGATTTGAATTATGGTGGCCTGGCTCAAGAGATTCCAGAGGAGAAGAATTTTAGTATGTTGCCTAGAGATTGTTCTTCTGATACTTTAGAGAATATGACTGCTTTTGCCCTTGTCTGAAGTGTCTACCTGAGGCTAAATAGAAGAAAGGGGTTATGGAATCTTCTTCTGCATCTAATGAAAGCTGCTGAGGCCAGGTATGTATCAGGGGTGTCCTTGAATGGAGGCCTAGAGGGGCCATTACATTACATGAAGCTGTGAAGGTGAAGCCTGGAGTGCCCTGGAGACCCCAAGATGTTGGAGATGCCAGAGTTGTGGAATACAGTCCAAGAAAAGTTTCTAATAGGGAGTGGGACCAGCCCAAAAGAAAGAAGTGTATTGCAGTCAAGAAATATAAAAAGAGCTGGAGCTCTGAAGAGCACTTTGACATCAGGAATGTGGAGATGCATTTTGGAGTTTTCCCAGCTGGTTTTCAGTCTTGCTTTGGTCCAGTATTTCCTCACTAGCCTCCCTTTCCTCCATTTTGGAACAGTCATGTATCTCTGTACTATTTTATATTGGAATGTGATTTTTTTATTTTGATTTTATAGAGGATTATAGTTAAGAGATTGCATGAATCTCAGAAGAGACTTTGAACTTTGGACTTTTAAACATTGTTGAGATTGTGATTGACTATGGAGACTTTTGAAGTTGGACTAAATCCAATTTACATTATGTTATGGTTACAAGCCTACAGGGCCAGGGAATGGAATGTGGCAGTTTGAATAGGTATGGCCACCATAGACTCATGTGTTTGAATGCTTGGCTATAGGGAGTGGCACTATTAGAAGGTGTCGAGTAGATGCATCCCTTTTGGAGGCAATGTGCCACTGTAGATGGGGGCTTTGAGGTTTCATATATGATCAAGTCACATCTAGTGTGACAGACTCCTGCTACCTGTGCACCAAGATGTAGAACTCTCAGTTCCTTCTCTAGCTCCATGTTTGCCTGCATGCCACCATGCTACCCTCCATGATGGTAATGGACTAAACCTCTGAAACTGTAAGCCACCACCCACTGAATGTTTTTCTTTATGAAGTTGCCATTGTCATGGTATCTATTCATAGCAATAGAAACCCAAATGGGATCTACTGTGGTGTGACTCTGAGGGTAAGTGGAATCCTTGCTCATCTTTCCTTCCTTTTATTGTGGTTCTCAGGATTCTAAGGCAAGTTCTTCAGCACCCATTGTCCAGTGTAGCTCACCCAAGTTGCCATCTCTGGCAAACAGCTCCTGGCCTTAGCTTCAGGTTTTCATGTCATATTTCTACTTCTGTCTTCAACAGCGTTTTCTTTTCTAGTTCTTTCCATGCATGATACACCTAGCCTTTGTTTACATTTCTTTAGCCTGGACCTTCTGTCTCTTGCTCTTATAGCATATACCCATGAGAGCACTTCCTGGGTAGCTAGATCTGACTCCACTGGCAAAAGCATCATGGTGCAGCTGTGTGCTGATGTCTTGGTTGTTTCTTTTTTGGCGAATTGCCACCTTGGCTTACTTCTATTTTCCATTTTCCCTTTTTCCTTATAGGAATAGTGTTTTTATCTTAATTGTTTTTCATCTTGTCATATAGAAATGGCTTCTAACACATCATCTATATGGAATTCTGCATGTGTAGTTTAATTTTTTGTAACTTGAGGGGGGAGAGTAAAAATGAAGTTCTTGTTTTTAAGACAGAGTCGTGCAATGTAACCCAGTCTATCCTAGAAATCATCATCTTCCTACCTCAGTCCCTATACCAAGGTTGCAAGTGTGGACCATTACAGTTAATTATTTTATTCATTTGATACTTGAAAATAATGTCCCTTTTTGTTCTTGGTAGTCATATGGTTGTATATTTTTCTTTTCAACATACAAACTGTAAATATTTCTAGACATGTATTTATGTGTATTTATGAGTCTTCTGTTTTATTTACATGGATGTATATAAAAATATTGAATTATAAAGTATATTATTTTCACATCTAAATGTTGACAATTATTTTCCAAAATAGTTGAATCAATGGATCCTCCTCCTCTTTTCTTTTATTGAAAATAAGTTTTATTCTTTTGTAATATATCCTGATTATTGTTTTTCCTCCCTCTCCTCCTTCCAGTTCTTTACCACCTCCCCTCCTCTCAAGACCCACTCATTTTCTGTCTCTGACTGGAAAACAAACAGGCTTCAGATGGGATAAAATAATTATTATAATGTAATTAAATAATATGATATAATAAAACAAAACCTAACACATCAAAATTAGAAACAAATAAACAAACAAAGGAAAAGAGCCCATGAGAAGCCACAAGAAACAGAAGCCTACCTATTCATTTGCACACCCAGGAATCCTGTAAAAACACTAATATGAAAGCCATAATATACATGAGAAAGACCTGTGCATGCTGACTTAACCTCTCGTGAGTTCATATGTGGGTAGACCCTGTAGATTCAGAGGGCCTTGCTTTCTTGGTGTCCATTATCCCTTCTGTCTCTTACACACTTTCTACCTCCTTGTCTTAGTTACAGATTTTTCATTTCTATGAAGAGACACCATAACCAAAGCAACTCTTTTTTTCTTTTTAAAGATTTTGTTTATTTATTTATTTATTATTATACAGTATTCTGTCTGCAGGCTAGAAGAGGGCACCAGATCTCATTACAGATGGTTGTGAGTCACCATGTGGTTGCTGGGACTTGAATTCAGGACCTTAGGAAGAGCAGCCTGTGCTCTTAACCTCTGAGCTATCTCTCCAGCTCCCAAGGCAACTTTTATAAGGAAAATATTTAATTGAGGGGGCTTGCTTACAGTTTCAGAGATTCAGTCCATTATCATCATGGCAGGGAGCCTGGTGACATGCAGGCAGATGTGGTGCTGGAGGGATAGCTGAGGGCCCTACATCTTGCAGGCAACAGGAAGTCAACTGATGGACTCAGCAGTGTCTTGAGCATAGGAAACCTCAAAGTTCACCCCCACAGTGACACACTTCCTCCAACAAGGCCACACTTACTTCTACAAACCCACATCTCCTAATAGTGCCACTTCCTATGAGATTGTGGGGGCCAATTACATTAAAATTACCACATTGCTCTTCCACATGATTTTCTGAGCCCTGAGGGAAAGGATTTGATGGAGACATCCTGTTTAGGGCCGAGTGTAATGGAGCCCCCCTTTAGCAGTGTACAAATATTTATTTTCATTTCCACTTAAAATCCCAATTGTTTATCAAAAAATTTAATAAAATTCTCCAATTCTTTCTTCTGCTTCCTCACAGCCCCACCCTCTTCAGAAATACCCAAGTGTCACTTTCCCTGGCTCAGCAAAGCAAGGTCCCTTGCATTTGTCTTTCCCACTAACTGCTTTGATTCTAGATTTTTAATTATCCATCTGCTTTCACTGTTATCACCACCATCGTATTTTCTGTGTTTTGTGGAACTGAATATTTATTAGGCTTGAGCTTTGATTGTAGTGGAGGTTCAAGTAATGACTTAGATGAACAAACGTGTTCAATTACTGAAGCTCTACACAGTGTTTTATTTGCATACACATTAGTCTCTTATAATTCAAGCCTGTGTGGTAGCACAAAGGAATAGAGGCAGTAGGTTTTTCTGGCATTATAAACTGTGTTGTAAGAAATCCCTAGTAATAGCTAGGGTTGAAAATGGATCACATAAATCTCTTAAATATTTAACATATAAGTTATAGATCTCGTGAACAATTATTTTAGACAAACTCAGGAAACAATCCACATGAAATAGTACGTTCTTTTCTTTCCCCATCTGAGTTGATGTCACTGGAACAAAGTGATGGAGCACACAGGCTGATTCCAAAGCCAGAGTTGCTTCTGTCTTAGAACTCAGGTCTGGAATCAGCAAACACAACCAAAATAGTGCTGGGGTCAGGCTCTATGTAACTACAGTCATACTTTTTTGCTTGCTGTGTTTCTGAGCAGTTATTGCATATATGAAGGACACCAGTTGTTTTTGGTTATATCAATGCAAGACAGTTGCCACAGTAAGCCATGTTGGTACATAGTATTAACTAGAAAGATAGCTATAAATCCCATGTTTCTA
This sequence comes from Onychomys torridus, assembly GCF_903995425.1. NCBI lineage: Eukaryota > Metazoa > Chordata > Mammalia > Rodentia > Cricetidae > Onychomys > Onychomys torridus. The sequence goes on along the minus strand of NC_050444.1, from coordinate 43,831,601 downwards.
TATTATAAACAAATGTGTAAGTGTAAGTGTATTGTTATCTCCTTCATGGGTTTTCTAAAAGCCAAGTTATATTTCCTACCTTTTCGAAATATTTGTTCAGTAACATTTGTTTCTTTTCTTAGATCTAATAAAGGTTTAATCTTATGTGGCAAAAAGTAGCTGTGAGTATATTTGTAATGTTTGAACACATTTATAGTCAAACACATGCATACCACCTATATACAACCAAGAAGTTGTCAGAGGCATGTGTCTGAATTATAAGGAGACTCACAAGTCTACATTCACTGTATACCACTTGTATACAGCCAAGAAGAGGATGTCAGGCCCGAGTGCCCCTGTCATAAGGAGACCACAAGTCTAAAATCTTTGACCTTAGTGCCTGGAAAGTTCTGTTTCATTCTGTTTTAAATTATTTGAAGAATATCCACAGATATTACCCAAGAGTCCCTGAAACTCTTCTCAATGATGATACAAAATTGAATAAAATTACAACTCCAGTTACCAGCAATCCAGATACTGCGATGAAGTCCAGTCAGTTTGGCTTTTACAGTTACGAGGGTGAGTCGTGAGATGCATTATTAATTGGCATGTATTTAGCATGAGACGGAAGTGAGGGGAACCACTGGGATAACAGTTTATGAATTCTAATAGATCCATAAATCACTGGGAATCATGTTAAAATGCAAATTGTCCTTCAATAGGTCTGAGGCAGAGTTCAAAATTCTGGAATTCCCACAAGCTCTCTGGTGCTGCTTATGTTGCTAGGTTACAGTTGCCATTAGAGTACATAGCAAAGCCATTTGGAGTCAGAGCCCCAGCGGAATAATGCATCCTGTGTTTTGTCAATTTCTGAGACAGTTCACTGGATCCCTTAAGAAGAGAACACTTCTCTGTCAGTATAGTTAAATTTGTTAGTGGAAAATCAGGATGAATATAACAGCCTATGCATTCAAATCTTCCTATGTCTTGTCTGTGTATTTCAAGTGCCTGGAGTAGGTCCTTCAGATAGTTACATATTTATGCCATTGTGGTAGAAAGAACACTGTAGTATGTGGATGCTATAAAGCCTTGAATTAAAGAAAACAACATGATGACCTAGGTGAAACAACTATATATGTATTATGTGATCTTATAAGCTCCTAATTCTGTAATGTGCAGTTTCCCTTATTTGTACTCCATATCAATAAAACATTTCAAAGTCATATTTTGCTTTTCCATATATTTTTGAGGTTATATCCTTATAATAATAAACACATTTGAGTCTAAACAAAATCAATGAAGTATAATACAAAAGAAGAAATAAAATTTTTTCAGCGTGTGTTTCCAAAGGTATTTGTGAATTACTTCATGTGGCCCAAGCTGCATGTTAAGAACCGACAGAATGCACACAGAAACACAAAGATATACTTTAAAAATGTTTTCTTTCTCCCAGTAATAGCCAGGAAATTTAGCATCCCAAAACAACACATTTATCATGTAATGCTAAACAGAGATCACTGGGAGAACATACAGTAAATTCTTTACCTTGTTTCCAATATTTCCACCCATAAAAATTCTGTATCTCTTCATAAGCCAGAATCAATCGGTCTTTTTTTTTCATATCCTGGTATTTATTTTGAAATTGCATCTGATGATTATAATGTCTAATGTATTTCTTTGTCAGGATGTCTTCAGTATCTTATTACCAAGCAGGAAAATATTTTACTTTTCTGTGTATTTTATGCATGTTGTAAAAAATAAAATAGGGGATGGGTAATAGAGAGGTGTTTCAGTGATTAAAAGTGCCTGCTGCTCTTGCAGAGAACCAGAGTTAAGATCCCATGCCCACCCACATCAGGCAGCTCCTATTTCCATGCCTATTTTGTGTATGTAGGTTTTGTTTAGGTAGTCATAGCTGTTGTACGTTCATGATGATAAAGACTATGTATGCCCAGAAGATAACATGTCGTAGCACTCCTCTCCATCTTCTAGTGCTCACGATCTTTCTGTAATGTCCCTTGAACCTTGATGGGAGTGACAGAGATAAACAACATAGGACTAAGTATACAACAATCACTCATTCTCGGCATTTTGATCAGTTGTGAATCTCTGAATTAGCCATCACCTGCTGTAAAAAGAAGTGTCTCTGACCAAGTCTGAGAGCAGTCCTGATCTTTGGGTATAAACATAGAAATTCAGAAGGCACTGCATACCCATTAAGTACAAGACCAGTAGCAGGTTCTCCCTTAAAGCCTGTGACATCTCCATTCATAAGGCTTTTTTACTAGAAATGTAGTTCCAAGCATGTGTTCCCTCCTGTGGAGCAGACCTCAAACTCAGTCAGAAAGCATCTGGCATGCTACTCTTGTATCAGTAGACATATTCTGCCTCACTGGTCCACAGCTGGATGAAAACGATGATGACTTTCCATCAAGAGTCTGCATGGTACCTGCCCTCGCTAGGAACTGAATACTAGCAGGAGGGAGGAAACCAGCTCGGTTTCTGCTTCATTTCTCATTGTCATTTGTTCAAAACGTGGTATTCTCAGGAATAAGGACCTACCATCCAATTCTAGTGAGCAGCCAATAGCAAAGGCAATAGCCTGTATTGTTTTAGAAGCCTCTGGGGATACTCTAGCCACTAACTCACAGGAAGGTGTTCCTTGCCTGACATTGGGATTTTTGTTTAGAAGTTTATGGCTTTTGAGAGGAGCAGATCCAACATGAAGGATACCTCCCTTAAAGCTTTGTAAAAATTATATTTTCTAGTAAGCTTATAAAGCAGTAGACTTATACATATATATTAATTATAATTTCTAATGTATTTGAGTTGTGTTCTCTTTGATGTCTTTTTTTTCTCCTTTTTTATTTATTATATTTGTGTTTTAATTTTACACATCAGCCATGGGTTCCCCTGTCCTCCCACTTCCCGCCCCTCCCCTCCATTCCCATCTCCTCCAGGGCCAAGACTACCCTGGGGATTCAACCCGGTGGATTCAGTACAGGCAGGTTCCGTCCCCTCCTTCCCGGCTGATCAAAGTGTCCCTGTGTAAGCCCAAGGTTCTAAACAGCCAGCTCATGCACTAAGGACAGGTCCAGGTCCCACTGCCTGGGTACCTCCCAAACAGTTCAACCTATTCAATTGTCTCACTTATCCAGAGGGCCTGATCCAGCTGTCTTTTTTAAAATAGGGAATAACTTTACTTGCTTTTCTGAGTATCATATGTATTTTAAATCAAACGTCAGACACCATGAAGAAAGAATAGTAGAAACCAAGATAAATCCAGTTTGAACCTGAATTAAGCATGTCATCTAGGCTATGTAGAGCTGGGTCACACTGGTAAGAAGATGACCCATGTTTCACTTGTGCTGATGCAACTTGCATCTTTGGTACATACAAATTTGATCTTCCAATGACAGGCTACTGCTACTGCTTCCTATAGGAGCTGAGCCAAGAGGCTTAAGGGTATTCCTCACTGTGTTCAGCATACATTTATGACCTCTGATGGAGTGGGTATTCACATGTTTTTGCACCTTTTCTCAAAATTCTCACCTGTCACTTATCCTTAAGCACTTGGATTATGGCGGGGCTGAGATGGGTCACATGATTAAGCCACAGAACTAGCCAAGCCCTCTGTCCCTGGGCTTCAAGCCCTCCAGCCCTGGCCTTCAAGGGCTTGGCTTTTCCAAAGTCCCTTCTCTTTCTTCCTTAGGCTGCTGAAGCCTATGATGAGCATTTTTTGCCCCCCACTCCCACCCCATGCAGGGGATTCAGACATTGTTGTAGCTATTTTGGAAGATGACTAAACAAAACTCTCCCCCTCCCCAGAGAAGAATTCTTTCTTCTTTTCTGTTCAGCCACAGATCCTTGATAGGGCTGTTCTTTTCCATGGCAATAAGCAATCAGTCAAAGATAACTGGTCATTATTTGTATGCCTAACATGCTGATAAAATGCTTTTTTTCCAGTTTGTAATAGTTTCCATAAGTTTTCAGTGAAGGTCTATGAAGAATAATTTGCAAGTCAGTGCAAATTTCCGTTTACCTAGAAACTAATCATTCTAAGTGCTCACACTAAACCATTCCTCAGTTTTAAAGAATTAATTGATATTTTGGCTGGTTTCTTTGTATTCATTTTTTATAGCCATTTCTTTCTATGTACATGTAACAAAGAAACAATTCCTGTATAGTTAGTTTGTCTTTGAATGAATTATCTCTATTTGGGATCATTTTGCTTGACTACTTTTCAGTCTTAACTCTTAAGGGAGTTTGAGGAAAAAAAAATCTATGATTTTATAGATTTTCTTGCTTTCTGATTGTTAGATGGGAGTGATATTCTCTTACGGCTTCATAGATTCTAAATGGAAAATGTACAGCATGCTTGCTTGAAAGAGAATGATTGTAAAACATGCTGGAAAATATTACTTTTGATTCTCAGACTGGAGGATCATGTAACAGTGGAACAGATGTGAGAAAGCCATTGCAGGAAGGGACCAGAATGTGCATGCACTGAGAAAGGAGAACATGCCACGGCAAGTATTTAAGTCACATTAAGTATGTTCTACTTTATATAAAATACATGTGTAGTTGAAGAGATCTGAGCAGATGGGTTACAAAGGGAAATAATGCTAACAATATTCCTTTTGTTGTTCCACTGGAAAACAAGCAGAGCAAGGATTAGTGTGGAGAAACCAGTTTGGAAGCTTTATAAGAGTCAAGATGTGAGATCCAAGTGGTTTTTATAAGACAATTGATGCAGGAAGATGTGGATAGATTCATGAAACTCAAGAGACAGAATCAAGGAGAAGCCAACAGATAAACCATGAGGAGCGAGGTAAATATAAATGTCAGGTTGTTCAAGTATGGGGTTTCAGCAACTATTACTCAGTGAGCAGGATTGGTTAGTTTGAATTAGACAGAAGTTAATACAGTCTCAATGAACTATCCCTTTTACATCTACAATTTTTCTTAAGTATGAAAAATTTAGTACTTCAGTGGCTGAATGTCAACTGCTATTTTTAGATTCTTACTCTCTCTGTTCCTTTCCCTCCTTCTATCCCTAATTTGAAACTTATAAGCATGTGTTCAAATTAATTTCATTCAGACCCTTGATGAATTATAAATATGTGCAAGGCACATATTTAACTTGACTATTGTGTCTTTAATTTTCGGAAGTGTTTGCTTTATGAGACTAAAGCTTTTTTTTCTAACTCTTGTACCTCTAACACTTTGAATACAAACCAATATGGAACAGACACCTGAAATATGTACTGCTCAAAATAAACTTCTGAATGAATGTACTACAGATTTATATTTATTTCCAGTACCTTTGTTATTACATCTACCTCCTACATCTTTACTGATCAAATGCTCCCCATTGAGCTTTGCTTTGCCATTTGCTGTTGGGTTTTAAAAGCAGAATCTCCTTACATTTTCTGCTCAGCTTCTCTCTTTCACTCTAAAAAAGAAAACCTATGGGAACAACAGGAAAAATTTTCACCATATCTATTTATTTTTGGCTTAGAGCAACAAATGGCAAAGTTGTTCTCTACTCTTACTTGGGTGGGTTACAGAGGGACTAACCTCGTGGGACAGTGCTAATGTTTCCAGGTTTGAAGTCTCTGGCAGGTCTTAAATTACTCCTCAGCACATCATTTATCTTAGAATTCTCTATAGGCATTGCAAGACAAGGAACTATTAATAACTTAAATTTACTTTAAAACATTTTTACAAAAGGAAAAGTAGAATATTCATTAGAAATTAGCTATATTTGTTAAATTTCTTCACGTAAAAGTATGAATATTTTTTGTACATTTGAAGGTTTGTTGCTCTGGATTGACATTTATACAACTAGACTCATATACACTCTAAATAACTTCAAAAACTTTTACAACAGGGGCTGAAGATATGGTTTATTCATTAAGATCATTGCTACATTCGAAGAGGACCTGAGTTTGGTTCCCAGTACCCACTCTAGTTCCAGGGAATCCAATGTACTCCTCTGGCTCCCTGGGCATGTATGTAGTGCACAAATATACATGCAAGCAAAACACTCATACATATAAAATAAAAACAAGCAATTTTTTTTTGAATCTTGCAATCATGTGCTTGTAGGAATAATGGGGCAAAAAACAACTTCTCTTGATGGAAGAAGAGTTCCCCTTTGTGAGGGTGGGTCATAGCATTTTGATGTTAATACATGAACCCATTTTGTATGCACCTCTGATTAACAATGTTTTATTTAATATACACTGTTGGTTTGTTAATTATGGGCAGTCAGCTAATAGTGTTATGGCTTGTGTCTAAAACACACAGCTTCTCCATCACAACCTTCTCTAACACTGAGCATCACTAGAACACTATGTTAAACAGTATAATTACCAAGAAAAAGAAAATCACAAAAGGAAGAAAACTATCTTACCAGACTTAGTAAAGAAAACTTGTTAACTTGCTTTTGTTATGGAGCCCACATCTGTAAAAAGTTTTGGCCACTCTGTGTATACCCATATTTAAATTCAAAGTCCATATGATAATTGATTTGACCATTAAAAAGAAACATTAGAAAGTCGGAAAAGTGACAAAAAAAAGTTGACAAAAGTCTCAAAGCAATGAGAGGCAACTGTCCTGTCTCTGGTGGTCTAGAAGTCTTCAGCCATTACTCACAGTCATTCTGAGAACCTACTTCTTTGTCCCTAGGCACCCTGACTTTCTTCAGAGCTCTGGGTTGTTAAAGATGTCTCATTTACACTTATGCTCTCTGTAGGGCAATTAAAGAAGGAAAAGATAATGGCAGCTTGAGAAAAGGTGCCTGGTAAAATCATCCTTCAGGTAAGAGCTTTGTTAATACTGACAGGCAGATGGGCAGCACACAATGGCTGGGGCTTCAGTCTTCCCTGATAAAGCATAGCTTTGATGGAGGGGAGGTCCTGCTCTGTGAAGAAGCAGACTTAGTTAATATGTGACTTACACTATAAGACAGTGATGAGGAAGCAAGGCAGGTGAATCTTGAGTTATTTGATAGGGACCACTCTTTGGGGCCTGGTTAATGTAACACACAGGATGTGACCCCAGGATTTTAGGGAGCTGGGTATGTGCTCATTGTGCTTGCAAAAGCAGGGGCCTTGCAAATGCTATTTTTAGCATATGTTAAAGGTAGATAATTGAATGAAGTTATGAAAGAAAACTGGTTTGATCAGCCTCAAGTGTCAGCAATTCGTGCTCTTCACAACTTTCTCTAGAGAACACACTAGTACACGGCATGCAGGGAAGAAACCATCTGTGTGGTGGTATCCAAGTCTTTAGTTCAGTCCGTAGATGTTTAATCATTCTTCATTAACATCTTACGTTGACATTAAAAAAATAAACATCAAAAACCTAATCTTCCTAATCTCAATTAATAGATGAAAAGGAGATTATATATCTCAACTGTTGCAAGATGCTAAGCAATTGAGGATTGAATTAGAACTATAGTGTTTGGCCATCCGATCACCAGATTAAGTCAGTTCCGACTTTCTCTCATTGCCAGTAGTCTACAGTGGAGGTATCATTGTGGATTTCTGGGGACCTCTCTAGCACTTTGCTTCTTCCTATTCTCATGTGGTCTTCATTTATCATGGTCAGTTATTGCTTGTTCTCCCTTTCTGTTCTTGATCCAGTGTGGGAGCCCATTTTCGGGATCCTCATGGCTTTACCCAGCAGGTCTGCATAGAGGATGATTAGGGGCATGGGCCTGAGTGCAGGTGTCCGAAATGGTCTGCACTTGGCTGTGCTGGGGGGGGGGTGTCTTTTGCTCCACCCCTTGGCATCTCTTTAAATACACTGGGGCAGAGACAGTCAGGGCCATTGAAATAGGTTCCAGGTCCTCTCCAGGCTCTCCTTTATTTTTTATCTGTTTATCTTCACAATCTAAATCCTTCTATCTACTATTTCCTGCTGCTCACACTAAAGAAAACTCTGGGAGCTGTGGAGTTGGTGGGTAAATGTCCCACAGAATGGCGCCTGGACAGGGACTAAAGACAAAAAAAGGGGGGACTAAAGACAATGAACAGGGACTAAAGACAATGAACAGGGACTAAAGACAATGAACAGGGACTAAAGACAATGAACAGGGACTAAAGACTATGAACAGGGACTAAAGACAAAATAATAGGGACAAAAGATAAAGGAAAATAATAGTTTTATTACAGAATTTTTGGAAAAAGTGTGAGTCAGCCCTGCTAGTGGAAAGTGGCATGCCAGTGTTATGTAGTGTGTGTGTGTGTGTATAATATATATATGAGGGGCAGGGGTTTTATCCTCGAGAGAAAAGGAAAATGGATTGGAAGGATATCCGATGCTGTAGCGCAAAATTCTCTTCTGTCAAAATTTTCTATCTTCTATCCCTTTCTCAATTTCTATCTGTGAAAAATAAGTATAAGGTATAGCATAGTAATACAGTGTAGGAAAAACTTAGAAGTGTAAGATTGTGTAGAAAAATAAGTAAGGCAACTAGACAGAAAAACTCTTCAATTTTCTAACTTTGGGGGCTATGAACGCAAACAGGGGAAAAAAATCTTTGGGCTTTACGGGTAGTACAAAAGATCTTCTTTGAGCTTATGGGGAAGAAAAAGTTTCCTCTGGAAATTTTTGACCTGGGGACAACTGAAATGCTAAGTCCAAGCAGCAGGAGAAAGTGATTTCTCCCCGAGGCAAAAATGTGGGTGTAAAAAGCCAAAATTTAAAGTTGGGAAGTTTAGGGAAAAGTTGGTCTTTCTCTCCTGGGGGGAAAAATCTTTTTTCTTAAACTAAAAAACTTTTCTTGAAAATTTTTGGGGAAAATCTCTCTAGAAAGCCTTAATCTTTCTCTTAAAAAACTTAAAAACTAAAGCTTTTAACTTTTCTCTCTCAGAAGGAAAAACTAAAGCCTTTCAGAACTCAGAAGGACAAATTAGAATCACCTGAAGATATTAGTATGGGGACTACTTGTGATTAGTTCTAAGGGAAAACAACAAGCCTCTTAAGACAGCAAAACTCTCTAAATTCTCTTTCAAGCTTTAAAAATCCTCCCTGCATTGCAAGAGGCAGGGATTGAGTTCCTACAAACCTCTTCTAAGCTGTCTCTTAAAGCTAGTAAAAGACAGTGGGCCAGAGTACCCTGAGGGAAATGCTGAAAGAGTGTGGGTGAAGAGCTACAGAGCCCAAAGGGCAGGAAACTACCTGAGAAAAGCAAAAAAAGCCAAGCTTTTCAGTTACAGCATTTCAGAATGAAAAGGTGCTCCTAATCCTCCTAAGGCAAAGATCTCCTGAAGCAATGCAAACTCTGTTAGCAATGTATCCTCGCTTCTGAGCAAAAAACCAGAGGTGACTGGCCAGCTTCTCTGAGTTGGAATGCATTTTGGGGATACTAGGGTTCCTGCAATTGCAGACTTCCTGGAGTACAGAACTGAGGCAGGAAGGTGCAAGACCCAGGGGAAGATTGCTAGTGAACAAAGCTAAAGCCAGTGGGAACAGCAAAATTGTCCACTTTCCTACAAGTCCCGGGTTGATAGGTCCATAGCTGCAAAAAGAAATCTGAGAAAAGGCTTTCCTATCAGAGAAAAGACCTTTCTGGGAAAGCAGTAAAGCTGAACTGTGTCTGAAGCAGTTGTGCTGCCGAGTCAAGAACGCTGTCTGGGGAAATGCCCAGCCAGGGCAGAACAGAACTATCCAGGAGTAAAGCTTTTCTGTCAGAGAAAGCATCTCTTTGAGAAAAGCTTTGTTTCAACTGAGTCTCGATGAGATGGAGTGTAACCTTAAGGGGTGATTGCCTCTGGCATAAACTCTGTCCTTGAACACCCCAGACAAGCAAATGCAACCCGCTGGGGGAGTGGGCCAGGTGAAGGCCTGAGGGAAAACCACCTGTCCTAATTTGAGCTTAGATATGGCAAAAACCTCCCTTGCTAAGCTTTATCTATGAACACAAACCTCAGATCCTGAAAACAGAAATGAACTAAAGCGCCTACCTTCAGAAGCAAAAAAGCTGTCACTGTGGCGTTGGGAAGTTTCTGGGGTAGAAGGGATAAATTGAGACCAAACTGGGAACTGTCTGGGAGAAAGACTCTGAAGAAACAGAAGGAACATAATCCTCCCCAGAAAATGCATGACCTGAAAAAGCTACTAGAATTTGAGGCAGATTCGAGGGGAGAAAAAAGCCCCTACCTCCAAAGGTACAGAGGTAGCAAAGGTACAAAGACTCAGACATATACCTGAAGCTCTGCATCTGGGGAGAAAGGAACAAGCAAAATGAGGGGAAAAAAAAATCAGTGGGAGAAAATCTCTCTGAAGGAGCTATTGAAAAGCTCTGCTGTAAATGTTTTTGCTTTTCACTGGCTAAGGCAAACACAAGCCCCGAGGAAAGTTGCTATCAGGAATGCCGGCCTTAATAACAGCTAAGGGAGCAGGTACGGTCCTGATGGGGCCAGTGTCTAATGAAGGAGAGACCCCTGTTAAAGCCAGGTGAGAGAATAGAAATCTCTCAATGTCCCATAATTGAAAACTTAAAATGCTTGTTCAAAATCTCCTGTTGCAACAGCAAAAACTTTGTTCAAACCTCCCGGGTAAGAATTTGTAAGCAAATCTGGTAAAAGAGAACTAGTCGACTCAGACCCGAAAAGAACTATGGGAAATGAAGTCCATAAGTTAGCTTGCAGCAAAGGACTGATATAAGAGAAATGCATTCTGGGAAATGTAGTTTTTCAGCTAAAGATGGTGATAGTGTCCAAAACCTTTTCAACTCAGAATGAAGTTTCTTCTCAAAGCAAGCTAGAAAGCTTAATCTTACCCATTGAGAACTCAGATCAGACAAAACGCTACCAATAAGAGCAAACACGCCATTTTAAAATCCTTAACAAGGCAAAGCAGTTCATATATTGAACATAGTGTTAGAAGAAACGTGTGGGAAATTTAAAAAGTTCTTTGCCTTGAACAAACAGCCTGCAATGAGTGATTCCTTTGCCAATCTAATAAGGAGACAAAGGAAACAGGCATTCAAAAAAGTAATGACTGGTTTATAGACGGGGAAAAAAAAAATCTTCAGAAAATCTACAAAAGAGTTGCTTCACCTGAAAGTTCCTTATAAGAAATCAATGCTAAATATCACAGCTGCTAATAATAATATCAGGAGTTAAAGCTAATGAAGTGAAAATACTAAAGCCTAAAAATGCTTTTTCTCAAAGTAAGCTAATGAAGGATATGTTTCATGAAAGAACATCTATGTTCTGACTACTTTGAATAGTAATGGTTTTGGTGAAAATATAGGAACTAACAATCAAGTCAAAATGTTTTTAACAAATTCAAGACGCTATTCCACAAAAGAAAGCTGCTATGCTTTGTGGGCCATATTAGCACTCACTCCATTCTCCCTGGTCCTTTAGCTGAGGGTAATGCAATGTTAAAGATAGCAGCATTATCCCAAGTGGAAGTGGCTCAACAGTCACATGCTCTTCATCAAAATAGCAAAAGCTTAAGAAAGCAAAGGCATTTCAACAATTTTGTACCCAATGGGAAATCATACATAAAACAGGTATTCCTTATAATCCTCAGGGACAAGGTATTGTGGAAAGGGCTCATAGCAGTCTTAAAATACAACTTCAAAAAATAAAAATAGAAAAGGGAGAAATTTACCCTCAATCACCACATAATGCTTTAAATCATGCTCCTTTTGTTCTGAACTTTTAAAATATGGATGTCCATGAGCAGTCTGCCAAAGATAGATTTTTGGCACAGTGGCACCGAAATGACTTTTGCCCAAGTGAAATGGAAGGATCTTTGCTGGAGATTATGGAAGGGTCCTGATCCTGTTTTAATATGGGGTCGAGGACATGTTTGTGTTTTTTCACAAGAGGAGAATGAAGCTCAGTGGTTACTGGAGGAGTGTCTGGTAAGGAGTGTGGAACTAAGAAAGGTCAGCTCCAATGACGTTCTTATAAAGGCACCAGAATGAAAGTGGCTTGATTAGTGTTTCTGAGGTTTTGTCACTGGTTAATGCAAACTAGCTCCTTTAGAAAAATACTTTATATCACCTAATAGCTGTGCAGTATTTTGCAAAGAGCTTTACAGCAGCTAAATACGGTAATTTCACCCTCAGCAAAAAAGTGAAGTTTTTCAGTAGAATAAACCAAAAGTACTGCTGCAGTAGAAACGTTTGAATTGAAGCACTTAGGGGAGCTATTATGAATTTGGGTGAAAGGACAGCCTTTAGTTAAAAACCGTTTACCTCTGACAGTGCATCTCTGAGGGTTCAGGAACGCAACTTTGGGGTGTGGCTTTGTCCTGAGAATGTTAGTCCCCTAGCAACAAGTCACAACTCTGTAACGACAATACTCACTAAATCACAATGTTTTATAGCAAAGCTGACTATAAACTCTAAACTTTAGAAATGATGTATGTACTTCCTGTCCAGTTAAGAGAATCTTTCCAATAGAGATAGTGATAATAATTAAGAGTAAGTAGAAAAAGATGAAAATAAGAGATGTGAGTTTGTTAGATCTGTGTTAAGAAATCTTTAGGTGTTTGCTAAGTTAAATATATGCTAATGGTAGCCCTATGTAAGTTTGTAAAATAGATCTATAGAGTTCATTTAAGAATATAAGCTTGCAAGAAGTATCTAAGGTAGTCTTAATAAACTTGTAAGAAGTAAAGATGCTAGTTGTAAATGCTAAGTTTAAGAAATAAGAATATGAAATGAATATAAGCATATAAGAAGTAAATAAGAAATAAATTTGCTAAAGTAATTCTATAGTTTCATTAAGGAGTACAAATAAGTAGATGTTAACATATGTGAGTTTGTAAAAATGTGTAAATGTTGAGTGTGAGTTTATGCTTAAGCACATGTTATTTGTGAGTTTGTGAAAAGGTGTAAATATTGAGTGTGAATCTATGCTTAATGTACATGGTGAAAGAACCTGAGACACAGAAGGTAGTGTCCTAGTAGACTGCAAAGTAGGCAGTCTGGATGGTTTCAAAAGCTCCAGAAACCACTAAGAAGCTAAGAATGGCGGACGCCAGAACCAGCATAACAAGGCATCCACAGCTGAGATGAACGCAACACAGAAAAACCTGAACTAACATTAAAAACGGTGCGGTTTAGAATACTACTGTAACTAAAAATGTCTCTGGCTTGAGAATACAAAAACTGCAGAGACGCATGTTTGAACTAAATTGTTAACTGCAAAAAGTTTTGGTTTTAAAACATCTCTTCATATTTGGAAGTGAAAGCTTGATAACCAGAATTTACTTTTTTGAACTTTTTGAACTTAAAATGAGATAAAACTACAAAAAGATTTTGGTTATGGATTTCTTCATATTTGGAAGGCTAGTACCATGATTTATATTGAATTTTGGGACTTAAGAAATGAACAATAGTGATTTCATTGCAATGAGACAATTTTGAGTTTACTTATAGTAATGACCTAGAAACAGTTTGCTGGAATTGTATTTAAAATGGAACTGTTTAAATGAAAAAATTTATTGTTTCTACCTAGAGTCAAGATGTAATTTTGTGTATGCATATATGTTTTATTAACTGGTGATTAATGAATTGTTTTATGGAACTGTTTTTGTAAAAATGGAACTGTTTACATGGAAAAATTTGGGTTTTCTACCTAGGCTTGAGACTTTGCTTAAATTATAAAGAAAAGGAAGAGTTAATATTCCTTAGTCTACTTAATTTAAAAAATATTTTTTTTTGAGTAGATTAATGTCATGTTTTGTTAGTAAGAAATGAAAATGGGGTATATTAAGAGATTACTTTTAAAGTGTAAAAAGTTTTATTAAGAAACTTCTTTTGGATGTTTTGCTAAAAGTTTTCAAAGTTAATGGTTAGATTGAAATTATTACTTTTCAATATGGGTTTGTAGGAATTGTGTAAGTTTGGGTTTTTTCTAACCAGGTTTGAGATTTTGTTTAAAAATTATAAAGAAAAGGAGGAGTTATGAGTGAATTAAGGTTCAATGCATGTTTGCAGAAAATATGTTTAACCTAATGCACCCTGGTTTTGTGGAGATAAGGAAATATTTAAGTTTGATGTGAATACATCAGAAGTTTTTCCTATGTTCTTTTAGCAAGAAAATTCAAATGATTGAGAGTTAAAGTTGTAAGACAGAGAAAATTGTTAACTATATATAGCACCATTTATGTTAATTCAAATGGTTCTGTAAAGAGTTTGCTTTGAGTTGTAAGATTGGGAGAATTGTGACTATGTATAGCAATATTTTTGTTAACCTGTTAATGGTAATGATGAGGTTAAGGGATTCTTTAAGTTTGCCATTGCATTAAGTTTTTGGTTTAGAAAGGGCTTGATGCAGCTAAAGACTGTTGTAGTCACCTTGGACCTAATTCAAAAAAGAAATGCCATCTTATATCATCCTCTACTCCTATACTGGGAGGTGTAACAGTTATGGAGACTGCTGTAAGCTATTAATAATGAGTTATTTTTATATATTAAGAAAGGGGGACCTGTGGGAGCCCATTTTCGGGTTCCTCGTGGCTTTACCCAGCAGGTCTGCATAGAGGATGATTAGGGCCACGGGCCTGAGTGCAGGTGTCTGAAATGGTATGCACTTGGCTGTGCTGGGGGAGGAGGTCTTTTGCGCCATCCCTTGGCATCTCTTTAAATACCTTGGGGCAGAGACAGTCAGGGCCTTTGGAATAGGTTCCAGGCCCTCTCAAAGCTATCCTTTATTGTCTATCTGTTTATCTCTGCACTATAAATCATTCTATCTAATATTTTCTGCTGCTTACACTCAAGAAAACTCTGGGGAGCTATGGGGTTGGTGGGTAAATGCCCCACAATCCAGCTGGGATCTCCTGCTCCCCTAAGCTCTTTCCCTAGAACCTTGCCCTTCATCACCCCCACTCACATCCAGGTTGTTCATGTAGATCTCATCCATTTCTCTGTCATTTGTGATCCCTGTGTCTTTCTTAGGGTCCTATTTTCTAGGTAGCCTCCCTGGAGTTGTGAGTAGCAGTCTAGTCATCTTTGTTTTACATCTAGTATCATCCTCCTATAAGTGAGTACATACCATGTTTGTCTTTCTGAGTCTGGGTTACCTCACTCAGGATGATTTTTTTCTAGATCCACCCATTTGCCTGCAAACCTAACTGTCGTGCTAGAACTCTCATCCAATAACTGATGGAAGTGGATGCAGAGATCCTTGGCCAGGCCCCAGGTGGAGCTCCAGGAGTCCAATTGTCGAGAAAGAGGAGGGATTGTATGAGCGTGAATTGAGACCAGGATTGGAAAAAGCACAGGGACAAATAGCCAAACTAATGGAAACACATGAACTATGAACCAAAAGCTGTGGAGCCCCCAACTGGATCAGGCCCTCTGGATAAGTGAGACAATTGAATAGGTTGAACTGTTTGGGAGGCACCCAGGCAGTGGGACCCAGACCTGTCCTTAGGGCATGAGCTGGCTGTTTGGAACCTTGGGCTTACACAGGGACACTTTGCTCAGCCTGGAAGGAGGGGACTGGACCTGCCTGTACTGAATCCACCAGGTTGAGCTGAATCCCCAGGGGAGTCTTTGTGCTGGAGGATATGGGAATGGGGGGGGAGGGGCTGGGGGGAGGGTGGTGGGGGGAGGGTGGGGGCGGGAGGGGGGAGGACAAGGGAACCCATGGCTGATATGTAAAATTAAATTAAATTAAAAAAAGGATAGAGAAAAAAACTATAGTATTATATGTGAAGTAGGATGAGAAGGTTTAAGAAAATGTAAAAAGGCTAATGACAGTGTTCTAGGATTGAAAATATTTAGTGTGAAATAGTCAATGTGGACTGGAATGATGGCTCAGCAGGAAAAGATGCCTACTGTCAATGCTAATGACCAGGATATGAGAACCAGGTATTACATAGTGGAAGGAGAGAATAGACTCCCACAAGTTATCCTCTGACCTCCAAATGCATTTAGGTGCACAGACACATGCACCCCACATAAATGAATTAATTTTTTTTAAAAATAGAACTATCCCATGCAGCTGAACCACAATATTGCACATGCATCTTCATAATCATTATTAAAAGAAAACCTTACAAAATATTACAAAATATTTTTAATTCATATTTCTGGGTTGAAGCATTTTGCCTGTATGTGTATATATCACATGCATGTCTTATGTCCATGGGAACCAGGAGAGGAAAATCTGATTCCTTAGAACTGGAGTTTTGGATGGTTGTGGGACACTATGGAGTTTTAATATATGGCAAGAATGGTGTTATCAATTTCAAAGTAGTTGAAGACATTTTTTATTAAGATTTGTATACTGTGATTCAAAATATATTGTACTTTAAAAGATAATGCTCTTATATACAATTTTAGGATGAGTACATATGTGTTGTACTGGAATGTGTGCATATTTTGGCTGAATTTAGCTCACAGAGATCATTGAAAAAAGCAACAAACTAAAACAGGAGAACAAAGCCCTGGAGGACGGGGGTGTCTGACCTTCCACAGGTGGTGTTTAATCTTCACTGTCAATTTGACTGTGTTTAGAATCATCATGGAAGCAGACTTCTGTGTATGCCTATGATACACAAGTGTAGATGAAGAGGCAAGATTCACTCCAAATGTGGGTGGTATTGGCATGGCCTGGATCCTGGGCTCAACAGAAAGAAAAATGCTTGAGCACCAGCATTCACCTTTCTTCGCTTGCTGACTATGGACACAATGTCACCAGGCACTTCATCCTTCTGCCACCAAGCCTTCCTTGTCACCCTCAAGGAAGAACGGAAACGAAGCCCTCCCTCCTCTAGTGACTTCTTATCAACTATTGTGTCACTTCAATGAGAAAATAACGAGTACACCATATTATACTATAAACAACTTCTGATGATCAGCAATAACTACAAGCATGCAAAGCAAAAAGAAAATATAACCCATCATTGAAAAATTCATAGTCAATAGAAACTTCCAGATGTTAAGATAATGGAGTAATTCAACCAAGGTCTTAAATGAGCCCTTTAAAGATGCACATATCTAAGAAAGTAAGGTAAAATAATATTTTAACAAATAGGATACATGAATAGTGCTATCAAAATTACAAAAAAGTAACCAAATCAAAATTCCACAGTTGAAAATTAAAGCGGTGAAAAATCTCACTGGAGGACTAAGGGTAAAAGCTCAGAGGCAGAGAGTACTTATTTGCCTTAAAAGGCTTCAAAGTATATTTAAACTGTCAAAATGAGGAATCAGTGAATGTGAAAACAGGGGAGTCCACATTCTCTGGAGAGAGAACACAAAGAAAAAGGCAGGACAGTATTAAGCACATCAGCACATGTATAATGAGAGCCCCAGAAGAAGGAAACAGACAAAGGACAATTTAAGAAATGATAGTTGAAAGGTTTCTAAATTTAAGAAAAAACCCATAACACAAACATCTAAGATGTTAAACTAACTCCAAATAGAATAAATTTAAAGAGTCTGTGCCTAGATGTTTCATAATCTAATTATCAGATATGAAGGACAAAGAAAAGCCCTAAACAGTAGAAAAAGAAAAACAACTCAGTTCCTGTAAAGAAACCTCAGCAGAATTAGAAGTTGCTTCTCTCATGAAAGCTGGATGACAGTGGAATGACATGCTCACAGTTCTAAGAAAAGAATAAAAGCTGTCAAACAAGAGTTTTATGTGCCACAGAACTGTCCTTCAAACTTGAAGAAGACATTGGGACATTCCCATACAAAAAGACATTGGGAGTTCACTGCCAGCAAACTTGTTCGAAGGAAGTGCTAAAGGGAGTCCTTCCAGCTAAATGGGAAGGTCGTTGCACAGCAACCCTAGTCCAATGAAGCTGAAAGAATGCTATGGAAGAGTACCAGGAGAACGAAAGTATGTGTTTATGCTAATGCTTTAATTTTGTCATTTCTCTATGTACTTAAAAGACAACTGCAGAGAGCCTACACATAGTAATAAGTATATAATATGTAAATTTGTAATTTATACCAATAATCCATACAGCATGACATGACTGTATAGATATAAATAAATGATATAGAGGAAATAGATGAGTAACTAGAAACATGAAACTATTCAAATACATTCAAGAAGTAATTGAAAATATGAATAGATTTGTAACCGGTAATCATATCTCTTCCCACAAAGAAAGCCCCAGGAAAAGGTAGATTCTTGAGAACTTTTATCAAATATTAAAGATTAATTAATATCATTCTCAATTTTCTTCAATGTCTTCTTGGCAGGATTTAGAGTTGCCGTGGAACATACCCCTGCGTGCCTCTAAGGATGCTTCCAAAGAGGTTTGACTGAAGTGGGAAGATGCACAATGAATGTAAGCAGTACCATCTCAGTAACTGAGAGTCCAAACTGAATTAAAAGATGAAAGAGAGCTGAGTGTAAGCATCCATCTCTTTGCTTCCTCACTATGGACACTCACGCTCCCATCACAGTGCCTGCCTCACCATGATCGATCTGTGCCCCTCAAATTATAAGTCAAGTTAAATCCTAATTTGATTATCCCACTTTTGTCAGGTAGTTTGTCCTAACAGTAAAAATAAAGTATTTAAAATAAGTGCTTTTCAGTGCTTTTTATGAAATCAGTCTTACTCTGGCTCCAAAGACAAAAACAACACAAGAAACAATAGGGTAATTGTATACTAAACTGAGTGCATTGTGAGTGTGAATGCAAAAACCTTGAGTGTATATTTCTACACTAAGTCCATCAGTAAAACAAAAAAGTAAATAAATAAGGAAAATGACCAAATGAAATTTAAGCTAATAATTCCAGTTGGTTTTTTTTTCAACTATGGAGATAACAACATGAACAATAGTACTAATAGCACAAAGGAAGAACACATGATCATTTCCATATATACAAAAGCATTTGACAAAATCCAACATCCTGTCCTAATTGTATCTCAAAAGGCACTCAATAAATCAAGAACACATTGGAATTTATTTAAGCTGGTAGATGGTATCTATGAAAAATCCATAGAATAGAAAAAAAAACTGCACTTAAATCAGGAGCAAGACAAAGATAACCATGTTGACACATCTATTTAGCATTCAATTTTACCAGAATATTGGAACAATATAAATGAATAAATAAATAGTCTCCATATTGAAGGGGAATAGAATATTTCAATTTGCAGATGATGTCATTTTGTGTATAGAAAAGCTGCTAAGTATTCACAAAAACATTCTCAGAGGCAATGCAATCTCGTGGGGAGGCATACTTATAATAATCTGTCATCTTGGGTTAATGAATGGTTTTACTGCACAGCACAAAAGCATTTACAACAACAATAACAAAAATAGAGTATGTGACTAAAATTGAAGTACCTTGTGCATCAAAGTTCTATCAAGAAAATGAAAATACAATCTACAGAACAGGAGCAAGTGATCACAAGCCATTCATTAACATTGTTACATTATTGAAAACACATGAAGAAATCTTAAAAGAAATACTAAAGTTGCAGTAACCACTGTAGATACTCATTAAATTAAATATATTACCATATTGCCCACCAATTCCAATCCTAGCTATATACACAAAAGAATTAAAAACAAGTATTCAAATAAATTCATTCACACTATTACCCATACTAACAGAATTCATTATAACCAAAAGGTGGAAAAATGCAATGTCTGTAGTATGTTAATAAAACAAAATGTTTTACATCTATAAACAGAACAGAGTACTAATATATACTACAACATTAATGGAAACATTATTCAAGATGAAAGATGCCATATATTGTTTGATTCCATTTATATAAACCCAGTGTAACAGGTGACCTATAGTGACACAGAAAATACTTGTGGTGACTGGACACTGGAGACAGGAGAATCAGTGGAATTTACTCAATAGACATGGAATTTACTTTTAGGATGATGAAAAGTATTAGAACTAGATGGAGATGGAGATTAAACATCAAGGTATTTCATGGTACATTAAAATGGCCAGAACAGCATATTTTATATTTTACCACAATCTAAAAACACTGACAATAATAAATAACCTATTTTTAAAATGGATAAATGTAGTTAGAGTTTTCCTGCCTGGCCCACAGTCAGGACAAATCTCTCTCACCCACCAGTCCCACAGTTGTTCAGACCCAACCAAGAAAGCACACAGAGACTTACATTGCTTATAAACTGTATGGCCATGGCAGGCTGCTTGTTATCTACTTCTTCTATCTTAAATTAACCCATTTCTGTTAATCTATACTTTGCCACATGGCGTGTGGCTTACCAGTGTCTTTACATGTTGCTTCTCCTGGCAGTGGCTGGCGGTGTCTCTCTCCAGCCTTCTACTTCCCAGAATCCTCTCCTCTCTTGTCCCGCCTATACTTCCTGCCTAGCCACTGGCCAAACAGCATTTTATTTGTACAGAGCGATATCCACAGCACTTCCCCTTTTCTTTTTTTTTAAAGGAAGGTTTTAACTTTTACATAGTAAAATTACATATAACAAAACAATTATCAAGCAAGAATTATAGTTACATTATTAAAGAAGATATTCTATCTTATATTGGTGAGCCTAAGGTTTTATATCTAACTTATCTTTTATCATAACTGAGCAAAATTATAACTATCTAGTCTTCAACCACATCAAAGACCTCAGAAGGATATAATATTACCTGAGAACTGGGAAAAGGATGCAAGCAACTTTCGGGAGTCTTGCAGGGTAGACAGAGACAGCTGGTAGCCTGGACAGTCACCTAATGTTCCTTTGTAAAGTTGGGGCATTTGTCTTCAGCCCACAGGGCTAGCTAGAGTCTCTCGGTCACTTCTCTCAGTGTCCTGTAGAATGTCTGGCAGTTTCCTCTGCAAAGCAGGAACCTGAAGGACCATTTTGTCAAGCAAAGTTTAGTAGTCACCTTTCTATGGGTCCTGCATGTCCAGTCGATCAAGCAGTCCAGGCAAGAACAGTTTCTTGCCCAAATGGCTATTTTTGCCAAGGTGAAGATAAACTCCATATGAAGTGTCTTCAATGCCCATCCTCCTCTCTAAAGTAAATCGGTGCTGTCAGGAACAGACATGTCTCACTGTCCAGAAAGTCTAAATTTTAAAAATATTTTAAATGCCATATTTTGAAGGTCTTTGAAGTATTTGAAGATTACCTATCTATCTGAAATATCTCTATGTATACCCAGAAGACTTAACTAACATGGCTATGAGTATGATTATCACAGATGATTAATTATTAATCTATTTTTAATTATCCATTACAATTTTAAATGAGCTATACAAACATAATACCTTAAACACAGTAGAAATATATACATAGTATAACAAAATTAACTTTAAGTTTGTATCAATAGACTAAAATCTATACCAATGTAAAACATTTTAAACAAGTTGTTGCTCTTTAGAAGTAAGTTCCTTCCTTAATCTACCCTTTCATCCTATTATATCTATATCATATCCCCTTTTCTTCTTTAGAAAGAGATCGCATTTATAATCAACCTGCTTTAAAGAAAAATATTGGTTTTTCTCTGTCCCACACCAGAGGGCTCTTCTGATTTGGGACACAAGAATCTCTTAACCTTTTTTTTTTAGCAATATGTTTGGGTTTAGAGAAGGAGTGAGCCAATTCCATCTCCAAAGCCAGCTTGATAATTTTGGGAATGTGGACGTAGTTTCTCTTACTACTTCCTGCTGGAGGGGGGCGCTGTATCTTATGGGGACACAAAGAAAATTTTAGGATTATGGAGTAGTCCATTAGGGTGAACCTCTGAGCCAGTTGCCTTGAAACCATTCTGGATGTTGGATCATCTGGGCCATGGTGTCATCAGAGACCTTTCAGGTGGTCTTGGCTGATCAAACCTGATGTATCTTAATCTGGAACAAATCCATAGCCTCTGGCTTTCTGTGGAAACAAAAGCAGAGACTCCTTTCCGAAGCAACATATCCTTATATCCAAATTTTGAAGTCAAGGTACCTTTAAAATTTACATACTTGTTTAACTCAACAGCTTTTACGATCAAATCTTTTCCTGTAGTTAAAAATCCCAAAGACAAGACAAACCAGATTCTCTGTGTAATATCCATCTTTGTAAGATTGAAACACCACTGTGGCTGCTGGCTCTGCCCACCTCAGCTTTCCAACATGGCGGTGGTACAGTTTACAGCCAGCTCTGGGTCTGGAGCCATGTGCACCATCAACTATCAGAAGCAGTTCTATCAAAGCAGCTCATAGCCCAGAAACTTTTTTTTTTTTTTTTTAACTAGCAAAGGCTAAATCCACCACACAACAGAGTAAAGTGCCACTTGTAGACTCCTCATTTCCGCCACACTGCAGGTCAGACGCACACGCCAGGAACCCGCCATAGTAGCTGAAACCGGCAGGTTGCCGCTAACTTGAGAGAGACAACTAGGAAGCTGTTTTTAGCTCCGTTTTAGAATCTTTTTTCTCAGGTTTTAGGTGGAAACTCTTGCCAACACGTTGGGCACCATTTGTAGTTAGAGTTTTCCTGCCTGGCCCACAGTCAGGACAAATCTCTCTCACCCACCAGTCCCACAGTCGTTCAGACCCAACCAAGAAAGCACACAGAGACTTACATTGCTTATAAACTGTATGGCCATGGCAGGCTGCTTGTTATCTACTTCTTCTATCTTAAATTAACCCATTTCTGTTAATCTATACTTTGCCACATGGCGTGTGGCTTACCAGTGTCTTTACATGTTGCTTCTCCTGGCAGTGGCTGGCGGTGTCTCTCTCCAGCCTTCTACTTCCCAGAATCCTCTCCTCTCTTGTCCCGCCTATACTTCCTGCCTAGCCACTGGCCAAACAGCATTTTATTTGTACAGAGCGATATCCACAGCAGATAAATGTACACATCTCTTAATGCCAAAGACACCGAACAATAGGATAGGCGAGGAGTAGGTGTTAGGGTTGATTAAAATACACTATAATAAGAATAAACTGTTAAGTCTCTCAGTGGCAACCACAAAGATCACTTAGTGGTGAAAGTGCTTGTCGACCTATCACAAGGACCTCAATTTAAATGCCAGAACTCACATAAAAGTTGGTGTGAGAGGTGAGTGCCTGGGGTTATAGCCAAAGAGGCAACTGCCCCTGGGTCCCACCCCTGGTCACTGGCCATCCCGGGAGGACCTGCCCAACTTGGCCCAGTTTCTGGCCAATTGGCAGGCCTTACTGGAAGGCTCCCCTTTTCCAAGACTGCAGGCAGACCCTGCAGTCTCCACACCCTGCCCCCACACCCATCTGCCTGAGAGCCCAGCCACTTCCTGAGAATCAGAGACCAGCCCCCAGCCTCCATCCTGCCCTGGAACTCCCATCTGGACCAGAGACCAGAGGAACTCCCATCTGGACAAGAGGAGCTCCCATCTGGACAAAATAAGGAGACCCCAGGGACTTCCCAAAACTCAGAGTCCAGCCCCCGAGCTCCTATCCCGCCAGCAATCTCATCTGGACCAGTGCTCCCATCTGGCCCAGAGCTTCCATCTGGACCAGAGAGAGGCTCCCTAAATCTGTCAGCTCTCTCTGGACCAAGTACACTGATAAGACCAACAATGAACCCAAGAAGAGATGGGCAGACATCAAGGCAGAAGTACATACAACAAAATAAAGAGCAATACAGCATCACCAGAACCTAGCTCTTCTCCAACAGCTAGACCTGAACATCACAGAATGGAAGAAGAAGAAGAAGAAAACAACCTTATAAGTAACATCACGAAGAGGCTAGAGCCTTATATAGAAGAAATCAAAAATAAAGTAGAGGAACAGACAAACAAAAAATGGGAAGAACGCTATAAAAAAACTAGAGGAAAGGACAATTAAAGCAGAAGAAAACAATAAATCCTTGAATGAAAATCATAAAAAAACAAGGGAGACAATCCAAGGCATGAAGAGGGAAATAGAAAAAATGAAGAAGACACTAGCAGAAGGAATCCTGGAAGTAGAAAATCAGAGTAAACAAACAGGAACTTCAGAGGCAAGTATAACCAACAGAATGCAAGAGATGGAAGAGAGGATCTCTGGTGTTGAAGATAGGGTAGAAGAAATAGATTCATCAGTCAAAGAAAACACTAAAACCAAAGAAGTCATGACCCAAAATGTCCAAGAAATTTGGGACACCATGAAAAGACCAAACCTACAAATAATAGGGAGAGAGGAAGAAGAATACCAACTGAAAGGCATAGAAAATATATTTAAAAAGATCATAGAAGAAAACGTTCCCAACTTAAAGAAGGAAATGCCTATGAAGATACAAGAAGCCTATAGAACACCAAACAGATTACACCCCCATAAAAAGTCCCCTCACCACATAATAATTAAACAATTAAACATACAGAATAAAGAAAGAATGTTAAGGGCAGCAAAGGAAAAAGGCCAAGTGACTTATAAAGGCAAACCCATCAGAATAACACCCAATTTCTCAATGGAGACTTTGAAAGCCAGAAGGACCTGGACAGATATAATGCAGACACTAAGAGACCATGGATGCCAGCCTAGACTAATATACCCAGAAAAACTTTCAATCATCATAGATGGAGTAAACAAGACCTTCCAAGACAAAACCAGATTTAAACAATACTTAACCACAAACCCAGCCCTACAGAAAACACTAGAAGGAAAACTCCAACCTAAGGAAGGCAGATACACCCATGAAAACACAGGCAATAGATAACACCACAGCAGTAAACCCCAAAGAAGAGAAGTACAAACACACTAACACCAAAAAATAAAAAAAGCAACAGGAATGAACAATCACTGGTAATTAATATCCCTTAATATCAATGGACATAATTCACCTATAAAAAGACACAGACTAACAGAATAGATACGAAAACAGGACCCATCTTTCTGTTGCATACAAGAAACACCTCATATTCAAAGACAGACAACTCCTGAGAATAAAAGGCTGGAAAAAGACTTTCCAATCACATGGTCTTAAGGAGCAAGGTGGTGTAGCCATCTTAATATCCAGCAAAATAGACTTCAAACTAAAATCAATCAAAAGAGATGATGAAGGACATTACATACTCATCACAGGAAAGATCCACCAAGATGAAGTCTCAATTCTGAACATTTATGCCCCAAACACAAGGGCACCCACATAAGTAAAAGAAACATTACTAAAGCTTAAATCACATATAAAACCCCACACATTAATAGTGGGAGACTTCAACACCCACCTTTCACCTCTGGACAGATCAGCCAAATTGAAACTTAACAGAGAAAAAATGGTCTTAACTGATGTTATGGCTCAAGTGGACTTAATCAATATCTACAGAACATTCCACCCAAACAAAAAAGAATATACCTTCTTCTCAGCACCTCATGGAACCTTCTCTAAAATCGACCACATACTTGGCCACAAACAAATCTCAACCAATACAAAACAATTGGAATAACCTCCTGTGTTCTATCGGATCATCATGGTTTAAAGTTAGATTTCAACAACAGAAAAAACTTCAGAAATCCTACAATCTCATGGAAACTGAATAATGCTCAACTGAATCACCAATGGGTTAAGGAAGGAATAAAGAAAGAAATTAAAGACTTCCTAGACATCAATGAAAATGAATACATCACATACCCAAACTTATGGGATATTATGAAAGCAGTGCTAAGAGGGAAATTCATAGCACTGAATGCCCACATAAAGAAGCTGGAGAAATCTCACGCTAGTGACTTGACAGCACACCTGAAAGCCCTTGAACAGGAAGAAGCAAAGTCTCCCAGGAGGAACAGATGCCAGGAAATTATCAAATTGAGAGGTGAAATCAATAAAATAAAGAAATAAAGAGAACAATACAAAGGATTAATGAAACAAAAAGTTGGTTCTTTGAGAAGATCAACAAGATAGACAAGCCCTTATCCAAACTAACCAAAAGACAGAGAGAGAGCATCCAAATTCACAAAATCAGAAATGACAAGGGGACATAACAGCAGACAATGAGGAATTCCAGAGAATCATCAGGTTATACTTCCAAAACCTCTACTCCACAAAACTGGAAAATCTAAAAGAAATGGATAATTTTCTGGATAGGTACCACATACCTAAGTTAAATCAAGACCAGATAAACCATTTAAATAGTCCAATAACCCCTAAGGAAATAGAATCAGTCATTAAAAGTCTCCCAACCAAAAAAAGCCCTGCACCTGATGGTTTCACTGCACAATTCTACCAGATCTTCAAAGAAGACTTAAATTGTTCCACACAATAGAAACAGAAGGTTTATTACCAAACTCCTTCTATGAGGCTACTATTACCCTGATTCCTAAACCAAACAAAGATGCAACAAAGAAAGAGAACTATAGACTGCTCTCCCTCATGAAAATTGATGCAAAATTACTCAATAAAATTCTGGCAAACAGACTCCAAGAACACATCAAAACAATTATCCACCATGATCAAGTAGGCTTCATCCCAGGGATACAAGGGTGGTTCAGCATATGACAGTCTGCCAATGTATTACACCATATAAAGAAACTCAAAGAAAAAACCACATGATCATCTCACTAGATGCAGAAAAGGCGTTTGACAAAATCTAACACCCCTTCATGATAAAGGTCTTGGAGCGATCAGGAATACAGGGAACATACCTAAACATAATAAAGGTAATCTACAGCAAGCCAACAGCCAACATCAAATTAAATGGAGAGAAACTCAAAACAATACCACTAAAATCAGGGACAAGGCAAGGCTGTCTCCTCTCACCATACTTATTCAATATAGTACTTGAAGTTCTAGCCAGAGCTATAAGACAACATAAAGAGATTAAGGGGATACAAATTGGAAAGGAAGACGTCAAGCTCTCCCTATTTGCAGATGACATGATAGTATACATGAGTGATCCCAACAATTCTACCAAGGAACTGATACAGCTAATAAAAACCTTCAGCAACATAGCAGGATACAAGATCAACTCAAAAAAAATCAGTAGCCCTCCTATATACAATAGACAAACAGGCTGAGAAGGAAATCAGAGATATATCACCCTTTACAATAGCCACAAATGATGTAAAATACCTTGGGGTTACTCTAACTAAGCATGTGAAGGACCTATATGACAAGAAATTTAAGTCCCTGAAAAAAGAAATTGAAGAAGATGTCAGAAAATGGAAAGATCGCCCATGCTTATGGATAGGCAGGATTAACATAGTAAAAATGCCGATCTTGCCAAAAGCAATCTACAGATTCAACACAATCACCATCAAATTAACAACACAATTCTTCACAGATCTGGAAAGAATAATACTCAACTTCATATGAAAAAACAAAGAACCCAGGATAGCCAAAAGAATCCTATACAATAAAACAACCTCTGGAGGCATCACAATCCCTGACCTCAAGCTCTACTATAGAGCTACCATAATAAAAACAGCTTGGTACTGGCATAAAACCCGACATGTGGACCAATGGAATCAAATTGAAGACATTGACATTAACTTGCACACCTATGAACATATAATTTTTGACAAAGAAGCCAAAAATGTACAATGGAAAAAAGAAAGCATCTTCAACAAATGGTGCTGGCATAACTTGATGTCAGTGTGTAGAAGGCTGCAAATAGATCCATATCTGTCACCATGCACAAAAGTTAAGTCCAAGTGGATCAAAGACCTCAACATAAATCCAGTTACTCTGAACCTGATAGAAGAGAAAGTAGGAAGTACTCTTGAATGCATTGGCACTGGAGAGCACTTTCTAAATATAACACCAGTAGCACAGACACTGAGAGAAACAATCAATCAATGGTACCTGTTGAAACTGAGAAGCTTTTGTAGAGCAAAGGACAATGTCAACAAGACAAAGTGACAGCCTACAGAATGGGAAAAGGTCTTCACCAACCCCACATCTGACAGAGGGCTGATATCCAGAACATATAAAGAACTCAAGAAATTAGACATCAAAATGCCCAACAGTCCAATTAAGAAATGGGCTATAGAACTAAACAGAGAATTCTTCACAGAGTAAGTTCAAATGGCTGAAAGACATTTAAGGAATTGCTCACCATCCCTAATTATCCAGGAAATGCAAATCAAAACGACTCTGAGATACCACCTTATACCAGTCAGAGTGGCTAAGATCAAAAACACAGAAGACAGCTTATGCTGGAGAGGATGTGGAGCAAGGGGAACTCTCCTCCACTGCTGGTGGGAATGCAAGATTGCACAGCCACTTTGGAAATCAATATGGCGCTTCCTTAGAAAACTGGGAATCCATCTCCCCCAAGACCCAGCTGTAGCACTCTTGGGCATATACCCAAGGAATGTTCAATCATACCACAAGGGCATTTGCTCAGTTATGTTCATATCAGCATTGTTTGTAATAGGCACAACCAGGAAACAACCTAGATGCCCTTCAACTGAAGAATGGATAAAGAAATATGGTACATATATACAATGGACTATACTCTACTCAGCAGAAAAAAACAATGACATCCTGAGGTTTTCAGGCAAATGGATGGATCTAGAAAAAATCATCCTGAGTGAGGTAACCCAGACTCAGAAAGACAATCATGGTATGTACTCACTCATAAGATGATACTAGATGTAATACAAAGATGACTAGACTGCTATACAACTCCAGGGAGGCTACCTAGAAATCAGGACCCTAGGAAAGACCCAGAGATCACCCAATGACAGAGAAATGGATGAGATCTACATGAACAACCTGGACGACAGTGGGAGTAATGAAGGGCAAGATTTGAGGGAAAGAAAGCTTAGGGGAGCAGGAGATCTCAGCTGGATCAAGAACAGAAAGGGAGAACGAGGAATAACAGACCATGATAAATGAAGACCACATGAGAACAGGAATAGGCAGAGTGCTCGAGAGGTCCCCAGAAATCCACAATGATATATCCTCTGTAGACTGCTGGCAATGGTCGAGAGAAAGCCTGATCTGACCTAGTCTGGTTATCAGATGACTAAACACCCTAACAGTCGTCTTGGAATTATCATCCAATAACTGATGCAAGTGGATGCAGAGATCCTCAGCCAGACTCCAGGTGGAGCTCCAGGTGTCCAACTGTCAAGAGAGAGGAGGGTCTGCAAGAGCGTGAATTGTTGAATCCAAGATTGCAAAAAGCACAGGGACAAATAGCCAAACGAATGGAAGCACATGAATTATGAACCAACAGCTGTGGAGCCCCCAGCTAGATCAGGCCCTCTGGATAAGTGAGATAATTGAATAGCTTGATCTGTTTGGGAGGCATCCAGTCTGTGGGACCAGGACATGACCTTAGTGCATGAGTTGGCTGTTTAGAACCTTGGGCTTACACAGGGGCACATGCTCAGTCTGGAAGGAGGGGACAGGTCCTGCATGTACTGAATCCACCAGGTTTAAATGAATCCCCAGGGGTGTCTTGGTCCTGGAGGACATGGGAATAGAGGGGAGGGCCGGGGGGGGGCCAAGGTAGGGGTGGGTTCGGGGATGGGGGAGGACAGGGGAACCCATGGCTGATGTATAAAATTAAAACACATAATAATAATAATAATAATAATAATAATAATAATAATAATAAAGTTGGTGTGACAATATGCATCTATATCCTCAGCACTTCTATAGGAGACATCTCAGAAGCTTGCAGGCCTGCTAGCTAGTGAACACAGGGAAAGACAGTGAGAGATCTTTTCTGAAACATGGTAGAAGGCAAGAATTGATATGCAATGTCGTCTGTTCTCCATACCTGAGCTGAGGCATATGCCTGCTGTTGTACACATGAATGTAAACATATATGTACACACACAACATTTACTTATGTTATACATGCGCAACAGAATAGTTTTGTTTTTGTTTTTTGTTTTTTTTTCTGGGACAGGCTCTCTATATTGTGTAGTCTTAGTGTTCTGGAACTCCTTATGTAGACCAGTTTGGACCTGAATTCACAAGAATCTGCCTGCCTCTACCTTCTGAGCACTAAGACTAAAGGCCTGTACCACCATGCTCAGAATACATATTGTCCAATGTGTGTATATATATATACACACACACACACACATTGGACAATTATAAAGATTGAGAGGAATTCATATAATTGTACTTGGTATTTCTTTGTGTTTCCACACCATTGACAACATAACATTTGTTGCTTTTCTAAGTTAATATTTACCATGAATTTCATTCATTCTCTTAACTGCATCAACTGGCCTGGCAGCACATGCTTTGCGGGAAATGCCTGCTTTCACAATTTGTATCCTGGAATATAGAATGACAAGGAAACTGCAACTTTTTTCCTCTCAGGGATTTTCTTGTGGGAAAAATGACGGCATCATGGATTTGCTTAATGCAAGTCAAGTGCTTTGAAGATGGAAATCGCTGCCTAAGTGCTGAGTATTGTTATTGATCACTCTCATTCACTTGCCATGGCACAAGTGATTCTTCATTATGGGCATGAAAGCTATTTTCTTCCTGCAAAGGGTAAGGACTCTTACTCATGATATTGACATTTTAAAAAGTGTATTGTTAGAAGACATGGTGTGCTGGACACACTTATCTTCCCTTTCATTTAAGCTCTGTTGCTAGAACATCTATTTTGTACCTAGGTCTATATTTATATGTGTCAAATGCTAATACTTTTATAGTATAGACTTTTTATGTAATTGCTTTATCGATGCATTTTCAAGAAACAATGATTCTTTTTGACAACAATGTTTGAGGTGCCAGTAGTTTTGGGTGAAGTGATGGTTTGCTTGGCCCAAGACAAGTGATTATTACATCTGTGAATGACACTAATGTCAACACTGACATTTTAGGGAAGGTAGAGGAATAGGGAGGGCGTGGACTCTACAAAAGCCAATGTGGACTTCCTAAAGTATGTTTTCTGAGTGATGCCTTGATTGACTGTCATCTGAGTGTTTAATGGGCATTCCATTCCTAGTGAATATCTATGAAACAAAGATTACTGTCTTATACATATAACAAAGGAATTGAGGATCAGAGTTTGTTACATGACCAAGAACATACAGATAATGCTCCAAATATGCCATATTGCTCTTTGGAGGGATGGGAAATTTTCATTCCCCCAACTCCCCAGGGCACAAGGTTTATCTAGGAAAGTGAAGAGGCTCAAATCAGAAGCACCACCATCACACTGACTATGTAGTTTCTATTACTGGTGATGCTAATTTGGGAAATGAAACCACTCAAACAAAGAATTCTGTACTACAAACTTTCAAAGTGGTGTGATGAATAAAAAGAGTGAGAGTCAAATCTCTATTCTTTTTGAAAAGACAACCTGTTTGACACAATTTCACATAGGTATGCAAGGCATACTGACCACTCTTACTCCCGATCTGTCTGCCCTGGCCACCCAGTCCTCCACAGAAATCACCCTCTCATGTTGATGTCTGTCTCTTTGTCTTGTGACCCACTGATATTAACCAGGGCTCACAGCTTCACAACCATGGATTTAGAGCTATTGGACAGACACATCTCAACACTGTGAAGTTATTAGCCTTCAAGCAGATTTGTAAAAATATCTATGGATTAGAATGTGCAGTCAGAAGTCATTTATTAACAATTTCTAGGTGACCCAGGAAATATCTACAAAGGCACTGTTTGTAGCAGCATAAATTATTCTAGACTATATTTAACCACAAAGGCTGGACATCCTTGTCTATAGACATCAAATGACTCTTAGATGAAAGATAGAGCATTAGGAGAATTTTAAGCACAGAAAAATATATTGGGTGGTGATCCTGGGAATGAACCTGAGGAAAACAAATTTTACCATGCTGCAATGTTTTGTAACCCAAGGCTGGTATAGTAGCACATTCCTGTAATCCCAGCCCTGGGAAACTGAGTCAGGATGGTTGTGAATTTGAGGTCATCTTGAATGGCATAGTGAATTTTAAGCCAGACCATGCTACAAAGCAACCGTTTCCCAAAAACAAAGGAATAAACAACAACAAGTAGATAACTGAGTTTTAAAAACTTAAGTTTATTATTTAAAGTTGTTTGAAAAATTTTAGTTTATCTACCTTGACTTCCTCTTCTCATTATTTTTATTAGTTCTTTATAATGTGTTTTGACCATATTTACCCCATTTCTAATACCTCCTGGTCTCACCTTCCATACCCAGCCAGACATGGTAATTTCTCTTTTTAACCCATCAAGTCCAATTCATGTACATATATGCATATATGTGTGTCCTTCCATTGGAACATGATGGACTTACCAGGTACAATATTCTTAAAGACAATTGACTTAACCTCTTCTAGCATCTATTGATTATTTCTCAGCCAAGAGTGGGAGTTCATGTCTACCTCCCCTCTCAATGCTGGGACTTGGTCTAGCTTAAGCTTGTATGGACTTCTGCAAACTGTCATAACTGCTATACATTCATAAGTTCAAGTGCCCTGTTTTGCCTAGAAGACACTGTTTTCTTGTATTCATTTAACATCTCAGGCTCTTAGAGCCATGCCAACCTTTTTCGCTATGAACCCTATTTCTTGGGAGGAGAGGGGATGTGATGTAGATGTCCCATTTAAGGGTTCATCAATCTCCAGCCTCTTTTTTTCTGCACCTTGTCCAGTTGTGCATATCTGTGCTAATAACCACTTATCAATAACCAGAAGCTTCTCTGGTGAGGGGTGAGAGGTGTGCTAGTCTATGGGTATAACTATACATCATTATGAGTTGGTTAAATATTATGTGCAATTAGCATAATAATAGTTGTTTTCCTAGTTCATTTGATCTGTCTAGCTATAAGTTTTTGACACAATAATGCCAGGTGTTAGTTTCTCTTGTGGAACTGGGCTTAAATCCAATCAAAAAGTGGTTGATTACTCCCATGATAATTGAGCCATTATTGCACTAACAGACATGTCTTGCTAGGCCAGTTATTATTATTGTTCAAAAGACTCATGTTGCTTACAAACTGTATGGCTGCAGCAGGCTTCTTGTTATCTAGTTCTTATATCTTAAATTAACCCATTTCTATTAACCTTTAGGTTGCCAGATGGCTTGTGGCTTACAGGTAACTTACATGTTGCTACTCTTGGTGGCAGCTGGCAACATCTCCCCTCCTCAGCCTTCTGCTTCCCCAGAATTCTCTTCTCTGCTTGTCCCACCTATACTTCCTGCCTGTCTACTGGCCAATCAGCATTTTATTTATACAGAGCGATATCCACAGCACTTCCCCACTTTTTTTTAAAAAAAGGAAGATTTTTAACCTTTACACAGTAAAATTACATATAACAAAACAATTATCAATCAAGAATTATTTATAATATCTAATCTATTTATAATAACTCATCTATTTGCAAATTAAAGAAGATATCCCATCTATCTTATATTTGTGAGTCTAAGGTTTCATATCTAACCTATCTTTTATCATAACTAAGGAAAATTATAACTATCTCTAGTCTTCAACTACATCAAAGACCTCAGAAGGATATAATAATACCTGAGAAATGGGAGAAGGATGCAGGCAACTTTCAGGAGTCTTGCAAGAGTAAACAGAGACAGCTGGCATCCTGGACAGTCATCCAAAGTTCTTCTGTAAAGTTGGAGCATCTGTCTTCTTCAGCCCATAGGCCTAGAGTCTCTCAGTCACTTCTCTCAATGTCCTGTAGAATGTGTGGCCATTTCCTCTGTGAAGCAGGAACCTGAAGGACCATTTTGTCAAGCAAAGTTCAGTGGTCACCTTTCTATGGGTTCTGCATGTCCAGTCGATGAAGCAGTCCAGACAAGAAGAGTTTCTTGCCCAAATGGCTATTTTTGCCAAGGTGAAGATAAACTCCATATGGAGTGTCTTTGATGCCCATCCTCCTCTCTGAAGTAAATTGGTGCTGCCAGGAACAGACATGTCTCACTGTCCAAAAAGTCTAAATTTTAAAAAATGTTTTAAATGCCATATTCTATAGGTCTTTGAAGTATTTGAAGATTACCTATCTATCTGAAATATATATATATATATATATATATATATATATATATACCTAGAAAACTTAACATGACTTTAAGTTTGACTTTCATAGAAGACTAATTGTTCCATATAATTTAAATGAGTTGTATAAACATAATATCTTAAACAAGAGTAAAAATACACATATATTATAACAAAATTAACTTTAAATTTGTATCAATAAACAAAAATCCATAGCAATGTAAAACATTTTTTAAAAATTTGCTCTTTAAAAGTAGGTTTAATAATCTACCCTTTCATCCTATCATTATCTATATTATCCCCCTTTCTTCTTTAGAAAGAGATTGCATTTATAATTACTCTGCTTTAAAGAAAAATATTGGTTTTTCTCTGTCCCACACCAGAGGGCTCTTCTGATAAAGGACACAAGAATCTCTCAAACTCTTTTTTTCTTTTTTTAAACAATATACTTGGGTTTAGAGAAGAAGTGAGCCAATTCCATCTCCAAAGCCAGCTTGGCATATTTGGGAATTTGGGTGTAGCTTCTCTTACTACTTCCTGCTGAGGGTTTGTTAAGATATGAATGGTCATATAGAGTACTAACTAATTCTAGAAAAAAAGGCTTCGATTAGCTGCCTATACATGTCTTTGTGTTCGAGTCTCTTATCAGTTTTCTTCAGGAAATCATGGCCAGGCCTAACATCAACTGAAGTCTCCAGGAAGAAGATGGGGCCCCACAGCAACAACAACTCCATGTGGACAATAATAATATCACTAAGCTGACAAACATCTATAGATCAGCCTTGGACTACAAAGTGCTCAGAGCAATTTTAAGAGAGCTAGCTGAGTTGATCCAGTTTCAAAGACTACTTGAATAAGGACTTACGATAAACCCTGAACCTTGGCATTATGGATAATGAAGAATATAGTTACCTTTCCTAGAATTTGACAATAACTCAAAATTTTCCTTTTCAGAATAAAGATACCTTCGCCCATACCCAGCAGGAAGCAATTTTAAGAATACAATGCCCACATTCCCAAAGAGGAGGTGTGGGGCGGGTGGTTTTTTTGCCTTTTAATGGGTTTTGGGTCTGGGATAATTTTCATTGTATAGGAGAGTTGGTTACAAGTTGTTAAGGGCTAAGCAAAAGAGATTAGATTTAAGGTTCTTGTTTTTTAAAAAGAGAGAGAGAGAATTACTAGTTTAAATACTTTACATTGGATTGGATTTTATTTATTTATTTTTTATATTGTATAAAATTATATATATTGAGATTGATATTGTTAGAAAATGCTATATGTATATTTCTAATCTTGTTCAAGATATTGAACATTTAACAATATAATGCAATTTGCTGATCCTTGAATGCTATTATTATCAACTATTAGGATATAAAGAAATGAAAATTAGTAGTTAGACACTGTAATTGAACTTGTAGTCATGTTAGGTGTGTTTTCAAGATCAAGCAGATATAATTTAGATAATCAGGTCATCTTCAAACCATTCTGAGATCTACAGAAAATGGCATTTAAAATGTTTTAATTACTTAGAAAAATTTTCTTTTTTGTTATGACTATGAGACATGTCAGCTCCTGGCAGTACCAATCTACTTCAGAGAAAATTATGGGCATTGAAGAAACTACAAATGGAGTTAACTTTCATTGTGGCAAATGTTGGCCACTGGACAACAAAGTATCCTTAAATCCACTGCTGACAAACAGGACAGGCAAGACATGAAACAAAGGACTACTGGTTCTTGCTAAAAACAAGTGTGGTTGTGGCTTTAACAAAAGGCATCTTCTGAGGCCAGGGCAATATGGCACCATCCCTGAAGTGGCCTTTGCAATCTGGAAAAGGTACCATGCCCTTTTCTTCAAAGACAGCTGAACAGGCAGTGGGCTGATGGCTTCTGATGTACAGTGGAACAGCAGCTGAAATAGTTATTCTTGAAGAGTAACTAAGCTTACACCTCTCAATAGTAGACTTGCATTTAATAGAGGGATGTGGAGAAGAATGGGATGCCGAGATGAAGACACACACACACACACACACACACACACACACACACACACACACACAGAATGGACAGCTAAATTAAAAATCATCAACAATTTCCAGAATTTAAAATCCTGAATCATGACAAGACACTAATGGAATTCAGGTGTTTCTGTTTCATGGACTGCTCTCAACAAATATGAAGTCTAACTGTTAACCTTGTGTACATCCTAGTTAACAAATGAATCTGTCATGTCAGATACGCTAAGCCTATAGGCTGCTGATGATGCCCCAATACCTCGGAGAAACCTCAGGTGACTGTCCAGGCAGCTGGCTGTTTCTGTCAACTCACATTTTTTTTTTTTTTTGAAGCTGCTTGCATGCACTTCCTGTTTTTATTTTTTATTAGTTAATATTATTTCCTTCTTGGGTCTCTGAGGGAGTTGAAGATCAGTTAGTTATAATTATACTTTTCCTTGTTAAGAATTTCAGACAAGAAACTCACTAAGAGGTGTAAGTGTATAAATTTGAAAGACGTTATAAGACAGTTCTGTTAGTAATATAAGTTAGGATAGAAAGTGAATCAGGTACATTTTGGACTTATCAAAATAGGGTAGATAATGGCATTATTTTCTCTTAATTTGTCAAATACAAATGGACAAGGCATTATTTAGGTATTTATTGATTATAGTTATTGTACTTTTGTATATATTTTTTCCGATATTAGTTATAACTTTTTTCTTTTTATTAAAATAGAATATGGTGATATTTTATTTGTACTGAAATGTGATTTTATTTGTATGTTAATAAATAAAGTTGCCTGGGGGTCAGAGCTAATAGCAAGTCTTAGCAGAAGCTGGGCAGTGGTGGCATCCACCTTTAATCCAGATCACATGACAGGCAGGTCTCTGTGTGTTCAAGGACACAGCCAGCATGGAGACACACACCTTTAATCTCAATACCAACCATAGAAGACCTGGAGGTCTGTACAGATAGGCAGTGATGAGGAGGTCATGTGGCTGGGTTTACAACCAATGAGAAGGCAGAACAGAAAGTCTATTAAAAAAAACAAACAAACAAACACACAGGTGGTAGATTGCTTGCTTGAGGGGAAGGACAGGAGCGGCAGTGAAGGATAAGGTTTTTAGCTCTTAGCTATTACTCTGACCTCTTGGTCTTTCATCTCTGCATTGGCTCTGTGTTTCATATTTAACAAGACGGTTACATCTACAAACAACTCTAAAAGGGACTGCATTCTTCTCTTAAAGAAAGATAGTACACTGAAGATCTTAGGATAGTAACCAAAGTTGTTGAGAAGAAAGTATCAGCTGACCAGATAAGTTTCAAGAGCACAGTTTGATTCATGAATATCAATGTAGCCATGAGTGAACCTACATTGATCCCCAGGATGCAATCATTCTGTTGTTTCTGCTCCTAGTCATTAGGAAGGAGTAAGAATAAGTGACATCTAACTTTACTTACACAGAAGTTGAGTTTCACCCCTACCCAGTTTCATTTAGAAGTTCATTGTACAGATCCAGACTAAGTCAATGTCCTGGAACTCCTGTAACTATCTAAATAAATTTGGAATTTGTCAAACAAAGACACTATATGTGGGTGCGGGAAGTGGCATAATATTCATTGTAATCAATGCAAAGATGAATAAAAGTAATGACTTCCAATAGCTTATGAGAATGAATATATATGTGATATACTGGATCGTCTAGCTGTCTTCCAAAAGGATTTTATTTACAAATAAAGGCAACTAGACAAATTTAAACATCTACAACATTCTGTCTGTTGTGTATAACCTTTAGTACAATCCCTATCAGATCCCTCCTTTTTTTCCCTGCCCTTATCTAGGATGGTTCTTTCTAGTAGGTTTAGTTGCTATCAACTACTGTACAGATAACTGGTCACTTGGCTTTCAGACACTACTTGGTGGAGCTTGTATTTACATCTTTTTGACTTACTCCTTCATATTGCTGTATCAATAGGCAATTGACTAAGGAAAATATGTACACAATTTCTCAAATTCCTTGCTTATCTGAAATACCATCATTCTCTATACATTATATAACTATTATTTAGCTAAATGTTGGATTTCAAAGTGACTTGGGTGTTTTTCCTATTGCTGTGATAAAGTATCTTGACAAAAGCCATGTAAAGGAGAAAGTTTACTTTGGATCACAGTTCAACATCAAAATTCCATCGTGTCAGAAAAGTCAAAGTGGCAGGAGCTTGAAGCAGCTGGTGACATCACACTCACAGAGACAGCTAGTGACATCACATCCACAGAGGCAACTAGTGACGTCACACCCATAGTCAGGAGCAGAAAACAATGAATGCTTTCTGCTGCTCAGTTCACCTTCTCCATTTACTTAATTCAGGTTCTTTTGCGCAAGCAATGGTATCAACTACAATAAAGGTGATTCTACCCATATCACTTAAAGAAATAAAGATAACCCGCCACAGCATGCCCAAAGGTCTATTTGCTGGAGATTGTAAATTCTGTCCACTTGACAATTAACACCAACTATTGCAGAGGTTGGATATTGCTTTTTCTTGGACCTCTGAGACTGCTGTTCCATTGTCCTTTGACTCTTACATTATTAAAAGGAAATTTGCTGTTAGCCCAAAGTCATGTTTTGTATTTATTTTTCCTCTTGGGCCATTTTAGAAAGCTATTTTTACTACTGAAGTTGTAAACTAATGTGTCTCTGGGTTGATCATTTTACTCAGACTTCCTTCCACTCAGGAGGATATTTAATTGAAAGCCAGCATTCCTTTCTTACCAGAAAATTTATTTTAATTACTTGACAATTTCATCCTTTATCTTTTGGTACTTCTATTAGCAGACAATGCAACTTACTTAATTGTTGTTTTATGGTTCTTGTAAGTTATCTAATAAAAGTTCCAGCCTCTGTATGTTCCCAGGATGGTCTCCACAATGTGAACTTTCACATGTCTAAGTTGTTAATGTAGCATATTTCTAGTAACTAAGGT
Organism: Onychomys torridus; assembly: GCF_903995425.1. Classification (NCBI taxonomy): domain Eukaryota; kingdom Metazoa; phylum Chordata; class Mammalia; order Rodentia; family Cricetidae; genus Onychomys; species Onychomys torridus. The sequence continues at coordinate 43,792,807 of NC_050444.1, read as the reverse complement.
TCATTTGGGTTTCTTTAACTCCAGGTTTGATAGCGGCCTCCTACTCTCATAAGGCTGTGATAGTTTTTAAGTACTCTGAGAAGATAATAAATATCCTGTGAGTAACTTCCAATGAATTCTCTGTTCCACTGCTATGTTCTTCTCTTATTAATTATATTTGTTGACCATTTCACACATATACATAATGCACACCGACCACTAGATCACTCTCATCTCTCATCCTCTCTGATATCCCTACTACCCTGTCTACCATTCTCTACAAATACCTTTCTCATTATCATGTCTATTCCTTTTGTTTTGTGTCTCACTTAGTTTAGCCAAGATTGTTTAGATAACTGTGGAAAAAGAGTTGTTATCACTAGTTATGTACTTTCTATATTAATAAAAATTCCTCCTTTTATTTTAAATCAGTGTATGTTTCATTGAAGAACTTCCTCATACTTTCAAATACTTAAGAAAAGTTTCTCATAAAACAATCTCAAAATCAAATGATATATCAGTTACTTTACTCAAAATTACATGTAGAAACGCTGAAGTGAATGAGGAAAAGCCCATGGAGCTTCAGCCCTACACAAAGAACTGTAGGCAACTGAGAAAAGCTGAGAGTGGGAGAGATGGTCTTCCTGAGGGAAAGTACACCAATTGGTTGTCAAATGCCAAATGGTCAGTCCTGATAACATACATACAAGTCACATTATGTGGAGTGAGCAGGTTATAATTAGGAAAATATATGTATATACACACATGTGTGCAATAAGAATTAGTGAAAAAGAGGACATGAACTTGAAGGAGAGTGGGGAGGGGTATATGGGAGGGTTTGGGGGTTTGGAATGAGGAAAGGGAAGGAAGTAATGTTGTAATTATATGATTATAAAATCAGAAATTTAAAAACAGTAATATAAAGAGAGAGAGAGAGAGAGAGAGAGAGAGAGAGAGAGAGAGAGAGAGAGAGAGTTTCATGACCACTATGGACATTGTAATTTGTCATTTCCATTCCATGAATGCATGATGTCTCAAGATAGTGTGAGTATACCTACGAAAACATGACCAGACTGACATGAGTTTCCCTAATCAGAAATTCAAGCCTTCAAGCCTGGGCTACCACTGCACTTTTGGTGGGATTTTCTGCATGTGGTAGTTTCTGCATAGGTTTCTTGTATACATCCTCTAGTTATCATGTCTTTTCATATAAACACTACTAAACTGCAACAAGATGATGGTAAGATAGCTTGTTATTTACCCTGACATACTATTACAGAATTGCTATACTGAGCTCCAATGCTAAATTGCACTAAGAAGAAGATTAACAATGGCTTTCCCATAACAGATATCTTACAGTGAGAAAAAAAAATACAATACTAAGCATAGGATGTTGCAGGATATTTGATCACATTGTGAACTCTGAAAAGTTTGTTATTTACTGGAAAAACCTGTATCTAGTTGTGGTGTGATTCAGCCCCAGGACACACCTTTAATCCAAGGGCTTTCTGCTTGAATATCATAAACAGGATTAAATAAAATCAACCATAGGTCAAGAGGTAGAGCAAACAGCCAGTTGACAGGAAGTGGGCATAAGATTATTAAGAAAAATAACCACAGAGAGTAAGAGGGAGTCCATAGGAAAGACAGATGCAAAGATGTAGAAGGGGAGGGACTTTCAGTTTGGGGAGGTTGGTTGGAGATGGCTTAGGAGTCTTTCTGGGACATTGGTGAAGGAGAAAGGTCAGTTGAGTGCTTTTTCTGCCTCTCTGAGCTAACAAGCTTTCACCCCAGCATCTGGCTCCTGAGTCTTTACTGGAAAAATTGAATGATTGAGATTTTGTTAAAAACAACAATAGGGTAAAGTCTGTTTCAAAATATGTCTAAACTGAAGGTTTATCTAGGCAATGCAAAATGAAGTCTGAATTAGATCAGAATTAGAAAATAGGTTTGGGCCCTGAGAAGAAAAACAAACATGGTGTTGGTTTAAATGTAAATAATAAACAATAATAACAAATTCAAGAAAAATGTTTAAATCCATTTATGTTTGATTGATGAAATTAAAAAAAATTAAAGTAACAATGTATTTAGTAAATTAAAATATGACATAAATTTTTTGATCCATATTTGATCATATATACATATAAATATATAGATATATATTCCTACATTTTTCTTTAAATTAATCTAATTTACAAAGAGGAAGGAAATAAAAACACAGAAGATCTACGTGTTGACTTTCTCAAACACGATTAACATACCTGCTACCCTAGAGAAACACACAAACTATACTAGAAGATAATATTTTCTAAATGCTATGTATTGTATTTATTCTCTCTTCTGTTTTCATAGTTAAGATTATTTGTGCAAAATAAGATATAAAACATTAAGTCTTTTTTTTTTTTTTTTTTTGAGACAGGGTTTCTCTGAGTAGCTTTGCACCTTTCCTGGAACTCACTTTGGAGACCAGGCTGACCTCGAACTCACAGAGATCCGACTGTCTCTGCCTCCCGACTGCTGGGATTAAAGGCGTGTGCCACCACCGCCCAGCACATCAAGTCTTATGAACAAATATAAATTCATTTTTCAATTAAATTATTTCAATATAGCACTCAGATTGTAGAATTCCTAAGTATTTACTATTCAGTACCATAGCCTTAGGAAAAAAAAAAAACAATGTTTTCTCTCATTGGAACGTGCTGGTATTCAATTCTGGTTTAATTCATCTCCATCTGCTTAAAATGAAATGTACTAATGTTTCAGAAGATGTTTCAGCTTCCTTATTTGAAACTCTGATTACATCTCTCCTCTCTCATGTAAGAGGTGAAGGTAAGTGGGCCAACAGAGTAGTCACTGTGCTCAAAATGTCTGTCAAAGGCATATTGGAGCTTTTTTCATACTGGATTAAGCTGCTCCTGCTTCATTTTCTCTTAGCATAAGATAGCCTTCTCAGCTCTCTGCATGACTCAGCATAAATGTGTCACATGAAATCACATTTCCCATTGTTATGATGCTTTTCATAATGCCAAACCATCACTGCATTCTTAGTCCACTGTAGTTTGTAACTAGTAACATGAAATACTTTTAATTCCTGTGAACTTTGATTTTTATTATGCCAATACACCGTTAGTCCCCATATGACTATTGATGCTGAAACCCATGGCCTCTAATTGGTAGTGCTGTTTTCAAGACTTCATGAATTTACCCTCTAAATGCTAGCTACCTGGTTTTAGTGTATTCTCTTTGATTTTGCCTTTATCTGTATTTTGTAGGGCAAAATAGTTTGCCTTCAGTCCCTCTACCTCAGTGTTACTTTGGCATTGTGTCCTAAATCATGTTGTACTTGCTTAAAATTCTCTATTGATATGTCAATGGGATAAAATAAACAATAAAATGCCATCATCCATAATATTCTTTCCTAGTTGTTCAACAGAACCAGTTTTCATAAAACTTTCTATCTTTCCTTCCCTTTTCTCCTTCCCTGCCTTCCTCCTTCCCTGCCTTAATTCTTTTTAAATTTTATTTATTCACAAAAGAGCTATTATGTGTTAGGAACTTTTCTGGGCTCTGGAATTCACTTATGAATAAAAAGAGCTATCTTTTGGCTATATAGGACAATAAAGCAAAATAGACTTGTATCTAACAGTCACTGTTAATACATGCTACATTGCAAATATGTAATGTACAGTGAAGTCACACATTGTACACTGAGAATGTGGCATGAGGGCATTTGACCTTGACAGAGGAAGTTGTTGTAGATTATTCTAGGACTTGGCACAACGTATAGAGTGAGAAACTGTTAGGTCGCAGTTCATGCAGTTCATAGGTCTACTATACTATGCTAGTTCTTAGGAAAAATAGAAAACAACACAAAAAACAGAGAACTAACTATTTACCAGTCTAGTATCCAAGTTAGGGTAATGGAAATGAGTCCAGAGCTCTTTGGAGGTGATCATAGTCAGCTAAGCTGAGGTGGGGGGACCCAACTGCAGTAGTGAAGAGACTAGGAAAGAACACCTTTAGCTGAAGGGAGAGGACAGAGCACTTTGGTCCATCCCATAGTACGGATTATTTCCTCTCCCCCACCCCCACCAGCCTTATTTTACCCTACGGGCTAGGCCTGGCTTTCATTTCTCATGGCATTGACTCTTTAGTTGGTAAGTTAAATATTATCTAGTAAAGAGTCTTTGTGATCCTATGATATGCATGCACGCTTCATGTTACTTAAACTATGTGTAATGGGAAGCAAAGAGTCTATTTTTTAAAATTTCAAGTGCATCATAAATAATAAACAACTTGAAAATGCAAGAACAAATATGTGGTAACTTTAGGGAAAGTCAAGTTTTTCATATAGGATAGTATCAAATACTTCTTTTCTAGGTCAATTACTAATGGTAGTCTCTACACACTGAAAATTTGCATCTCTTCATTTGTACATGCAGAGTGTTGATTATATCTTACAGAAACTCAGGTTCTGAATTACAGGGGCTTCAACCTGGGATCTCGAGATAATTTTTATTTCTGAAAGTATACTAATGAATTAGAGGGACAAATCCACTGTAGGATTTATAAAACCCTTGAGATTCATAACAAGCATGTTCCATGAAATTCAAAATACCAGAACCATCATTCATGCACTAATCTGACCATTCGGCAGCACAAGTCACACATCACAAATTGCTATAGACTGAGCATCTTTAATATGAAAATAAAATAAAATAAAATCTGAAGTGCTCCAAATTATAGCATTTGAGTGCTAGCACTATATCATATATAGGAAATTCCACATCTAGCCTCATGTAGTGGCTTCAGTCAAGATGCAGGGATGCTAAAAAAATTGTGTGAAATTCATTTCTTTTGTTTCATATAAGGCATATACAAAACAAAAAATGAGTTAGTGTTTAGACTTGAATCCTTTTATTAACATATATGGTGTTGTTTATCCAAGTATCATACAATCAAAAATCTAAAGCTCCCTGGTACCAAATATTTCAAATGGGGGCTACTCCACCTATATAAACATCATGCACAATGATCTTATGAGGTCCAAAGTTATGTTTTTAAGTTTTAATTATTGTGCCTAAGAGATCCATGAAATAAAAATGCCTCTAATCTGTAAGCCACTTGCCCAATGACAGATACTTTTTTAAATGCTGGAGGTTATTGTCTATGGGAGATAACAAGCCACATGCTTTTGATCCACTAAACAAGTGTGTTTAACTCAACTACACTGGATGGGCTTGATCACAAATAGACAGGAAGTACATGGGGAGGAAATAAGTCAGGATGTATACTTCCCCCTGATTGGATGTAGGCAGGAGGTATACAGGCAGAAGATATGTCAGGATATATGCTTGCCCATGATTGGATCTTATGGAAAATACAGTGGACTTAAGGGGTTGTCCTTTTTTTGTTTGTTTGTTTGTTTGTTTTTCAAGACAGGGTTTCTCTCTGTAGCTTTGCGTGGGGGGGGGGGTTGTCTTTTTAAACTTCTGCAAAATGTGACTTGTAGCAATTTTCTGGGAACCTTAGAATGTACCTGTCCAGAGTGCATCATTCTGGACAGCATTAATTAAAGCTTGCTTCAAATTTGGCTCAAAGATTGTGGTAGTGGTCTTATTCTTGACAGGTGGGATTAATAATCTGAAATAAACTATATACTTGCATTTTTGACCTTAGAAACAATCCAATTTCAAAGTAAGTAAGCTAGCAACCTATTTTCTGATGGAGTTTCTTACCAAGTTGAGGAGATATCCTTTTACTTCTAAATTGCTTCATTTTTATTATAAGTCACTGTTCAGTTGTATTAAATTTATCTTTGCATCTACTGGCAAAAAATTCTTTTTTAGTTTAACTTGCTTAGAGTATTATAGTTTTTCTAGTTGGAGGTGTGAATCTGGGAGAGTTGAGCTTAAAAATGAGGTGGACCACAGTCTCATGTAATGGCTAACTTTATTCAGAACATCAGACAATGTATACTCTGAGAGTTAAGAAAGGTCATATGAGCAAAGTTCACATGAGTTCAAGCTGTATTAATTCACAAGGGCAAGGTGTATTCACATGAGTGAAGGCTGTATACAGTCCCAGGAAAATCCATGCTTGGAAACACCATCTGGATAATAGTAAGATGATCCATGCTTGGAAACACCATCTGGATAATAGTAAGATGATTGGTAATCAGAAGTAAACTCATTCCTATTTACTACACCTGGGAGGGGCACACTCCAAGAACAAACCCATGTTTTGTAGGATCACAGGTCATAAGACTCTTGTCTTGTTTTCTTGGAGCTTTCTCACAAGCCTTCACAATTGTCCTCTCAGAGCTTCATTCATGGACCATGCTGCAAGAATGTAGGCTAGCTGTCTTTGCAAATGTTGACCTAACCATGTAGATCTGGAAAAAATCTTGATTGGTCATAGTGTGTACTTCCTTTTACACGTGGTTGGAGAAATTGGATAATATTTAAAACTTTCTATTTTATTCATGAATAGTATTAGTCTGTCATTTTGTTCTCTGGCAAAGCCTTTGGCTTATGGTATGGCCTCATATAATGTGTTTCTCTTCTGAGATACAATGTGGAGAATGTCTTCATCTTTAAATGACAAGAAGACTCCACAAGTTCATCGGTCTGGGCCTGATGACTTGTTCTTTAGATTTTAAACTACTTATTCAGTTAGGATGATAAAGATTTGGGTCATTAGTTACTACTTGCAGAGTTGAGTGAGATTTTTCTTTTTAAGTTTACCATATTTTTTCAAGAAATTGTTTCCTTTTATGTATTTTTCACTGAAGAAATTGGTTCAACTTGTGGACACAGTATTATGTAGATTACTCCCTTATCTTCATAATGTCTGAGCAATAAACAACGGTGTCTGCTCTTTCTGATACTGACCATTTATGACTTCTTCCCTGTAGATGTAACAGTCTTTTTAAAATAAGAAACACAGAGCCATTGCGAAGTTAAAAGCCCAAGAGGTCAGAGCAATAGCTAAGAGCTAAAAACCCTTACCCTTCATTGCTGTCCTTCCCCTCAGCAAGAGGCCTACTTCCTGTGTCTGTCCTTTTATTGACTTTCCGTTCTGCCTTCTCATTGGTTGTAAACCCAACCACATGACCTCCTCACTGTCTGTCTGTACAGACCTCCAGGTCTTCTATGGTTGGTATTGAGATTAAAGGCATGTGTCTCCATGCTGGCTATATCCTTGAACACACAGAGATCTGCCTAGCTCTGCCTCCCAAGTGCTGGGATTAAAGGTGTGTGCCACCACTGCTAAGGCTTGCTATTAGCTCTGACCCCCAGGCAACTTTGTTTATTAACATACAAATAAAATCACATTTCAGAACAAATAAAATATCACTATACTTCCCTTGTTTCTTCAAGATAATTATAAAAATTTAATCAATTGTACAGAACTTTTCAATGGTCCAGCTTTTGCTTTCATTGATACCCTCACGTTTTCTTTCTTATAATTTAGGCTGTCTTGTGTGTGTTTGTTTTCTCATGTATGTGAGTGAAGGCACAGGCATGCCACAGTGCATGATTGGAGTTCAAAGAACAACCCTTGAGTGTTGTATCTTAGTTTCCCCCAGGTTCTGTTCTTCAGTACATGAGCCAGCCTAGCTGGCTTACAAGATTCTGGAAATCTTCCTGTCTCTGCCTCCCATCTTTCCTCATGCACATTCCAAGCTTGTACTACTTTGTCTTGGTTTTACATAGATCTGGGGATCCAAATGTGCTTGGCAAGTAAAAAAATATATATAGTACTTATATATTTGACTTAATTTATTTTTTATTATTTTTGGCTTTTCTTTCTGTGGTTTTCTAACAAAGAATATTATTTAGATCTTTTGTCAAATAAATACATGAATTTTGTACATTAATTCTAGTTATTACTATGAGAACCAAGTTACATTTTAATTTTTAATTACTATGCCTAAGAGATCCATGAAACAAAAATGCCTGTGATCTGCAAGCCAAGCTCAAGGACTGATAGTTCCTAAAATTCTGGAAGCTACTGTTTATGGGAGATAACAAGTCACATGTTTTCACTCCCCTAAACAAGTTTGTTTGACCCATCTGCACCAGATGTGCTTGATCATATATGGGCAGGAGGTCCACAAGGTAGAGGTACACATCAGAATGTATGCTTGACTCTGAACCTGATGGAAATGCAGTGGCTTAAGACAGAAAACCCATAATTCATTGCATTTCCCATCAGGGCCATTTCCCGGAACCTGGATATGGACCTGGCCAGAGCCCATTCACCTGGCCAGTATTTAATTAAAGCTTGCTTAAAATTTGGCTTTAAATTGTGATAGTGGTCTTATTCTCTATCGGTGGGATTAACAATTACCTCTGCTAAATTTCACAAATTAAAGTCATTCAAAATATTTCAAAGCTCTTTTTGAGACTCACATTTTGACTCATATGTTATTTAAAAGTGTGTTTAATTCCCCCAAATTTGTTGATTTTTCTAGGTGTTGATTTCTAGTTTAATTCCATTCTGGCCTGAGAACATGCTTAATGTGCTTTTAATTCTTTCAGCATTGCTAAGTACATTTAAAGGTTCAGAATGTTGTCTAGCCTGGTTAAATTCATGCAAGCTTAGAGAAAATGCTTGTTTTTCTACAACTGGATAAATTCATCTAAAAACATTAAATAGAGCAGATTAACTGAAAACACTGTGGGCTGATGCAGACAACAAAGATTGTATTTACCATTGCACAACAATTTTCTCTTTTTAAATTTCAGTTACAGAGAGAGGTGCTGAAATCCTCACCAAAAACCATGTACTCTTCTCTTCTTTCACTTCTGTTTGGCATGTGAATTTTCATGTTTTGAGGGAAGTGTGAATATATATCTAGAATCATATGTTTCTGGCGAATTTCTCATTTTTTGCTAATAATGCCTCTTGTTACTCTCAATAATCTTACTCATTTTGATGTCTTTTTCTGAAAAAAAAAAACCCATCCATTTTATTAATGTCCCTTAGTATATAATGGACCCCCTTTGCATAATGCTTATATGTCTTCTTGTTTATGATGAGTTTCTTTTAGATCAGTGTCTACTATCCATGCTGATAGTTGTTTGTTATTTGAACCATTTTCACTGAAATAATTCCTATCTACCTTATTTATCATTAACTTTCTACTCATTGCATTTATTCTTTTTTTTTCTTTCAAAGAAAGAAAAGATGACTCAATGGGCATTTCCTAGTTTTGAGGATTTCTTTCTTGATGATGGGAAAGCACAACTTGGAGTATGTTTTTCTCTTAGCTGAGACTGGAATTCTGGAAGGAGTTCCACAGGAGGAACATCACTTCACTGAGACAAGGCTCAGGTTCATGTCAACCCCATGGCAGTCTTTGTTACAATATGGTGGACCTTATTTCATAATGGTTCATTCTTACCTACTTCTACCTTCTACAGAAGCCAGGATCTCCTCAGATCTTCACTTGAATATCTGGTGGGTTCCTAGAGGGCAAATTCTTGGGTATGTGGGAGCCCAAGATTGTGGCCCTGTATAGATTCTCTATACTTCTACCCAACACAGCACCTAGCAATCTATCACAATCATCATGTGTGTGTTGTTACTGATTAGCAGTTCCAGGGTCTTCTGTTCTCATAGGTGGACCTCACCTGTCTGCATGGGTATGGATATCACTCCAAATTATAGGATGGAAGTTTGGAGACTGTTTTCTGATGAGCTTGATCAAAACAATTGATTTTCAGTTTGCCTGGCTTGCCTTGTAAGGCTTATAGCAATGACTTCTAATATGTCTGTGCGGAAGCAGAAGTCCGAGGGTCTCCATAACTCATTGTTAACTTTGCACTTACATTATCCAGTGTCTCCACATCTCTAGAGTCAGGAACCATAGCTCATTTTTAGTTTCAGGGTCTGTCTTAGTTAGGGTTTCTATTGATGCGACAAACACACCAAGTTGGCAGAGAAAAGGGTTTATTCAGCTTGCACTTTCATATTGCTGTTCATTGCTGAAGGAAGTCAGGACAGGAACTCAAACAGGGAAGGATCCTGGATGCAGGAGATGATGCAGAGGCCATGGAGGGGTACTGCTCACTGGCTTGCTTCACACAGCTTGCTCAGCTTGCTTTCTTATAAAACCCAGAACCACCAGCCTGGGGATGGTACCACCCACCATAAATTACTAAAAGAGAAAATGCCTTCTAGCTGGATCTCATAGGGGCATTTCCTCAACTGAGGCTCCTTCCTTTCTGATGACTCTGGTTTGCGTCAAGTTGATACATAAACCCAGCCAGTACAGGGTCCTTTAGAAATAAATTGTACCAAGAACTTCAAAAGCAGGGTGAGAAGTATGTCATTAAATGGAATCAATTCCACAATTAAACTTTTAGAAAAAAAAAGTCAAGAATAAGAAAAAGTAAAGAGTACATATATTAAACTTTATGGCTATTATGCTTCAATGAGATTTACAATTGCTTTAACTATTTATAGGTACCACCTGCTATGCATGACTTCATTATTGGGCAGAGTATAAAATTACTTACAGAAATAAGTTTGATAAAACAAATAAAGCTTTAAAAAATTACTTCTCTTACACATCATTTATTATCACTGACAGAAAATGATACGACTCATGTGGCTATATAATGAAAATTGAGGGAATAAAGAATTAATCAATGTTTCTGATGAAGTAAAGTAAATGGATATACTATTATATTTTATATGGTGACTCTTTTGCCTCCAAGGAAATTTGTGTTCTTGGTCAGCTGAGCAGTCCCATAGTTTCATTCTCTGAGAGTTGTTGCTTAGTCTGAATCTAAAAATAACTTTGTTAAATGGCTTCAGGTTCCTTATAAAGAGCTAAACAATCAAGTTTAATAATTACTTGTCACAGGTTTGAAGTACAGAAACAGACATTGATCAGAACTTCAAACTTTATCAGTAGCTCTCAACCTTCCTAATGCTGCAACACTTTAATACAGTTCCTCATGTTGTGGTGACCCCCAACTATAACATTATTTCCACTGTTACTTCATAATTGCAATTTTTGCTACTGTTATGAATAATAATGTAAATAGTTCATCAAAGGGGTCACAACCCACAGACTGAGAACCTCTTCTTTGGCTTTAAACTAAGTGAATTCTGGGGATGTAAGCAATGTCATGGGTAGTGATGGGTGTGGAGATTAATCTGATTATGGTAATTATACAATTTATGTCTATATTATTTTTATTAAATATTTTGATTTTATAATTAATTTAATTTCACATATCAGCCACGGATTCCCCCGTCCTCCCTCCCCCAACCCACCTCCATTCCCACCTCCTCCAAGGCAAGGTCTCTCCTGGGGAGTCAGCCCAGCCTGATAGGTTCAGCTGAGACAGGTCCAGTCCTCTCCTCCCTACACCAAGGCTGAGCAAAGTGTCCCAGCATAGTCCTCAGGCTCCAAAAAGCCAGCCCATGCACCAAGGACAGGTCCTGGTCCCACTGCCTGGGTGCCTCCAAACAGTTCAAGCTAATCAACTGTCCCACTTATCCAGAGGACCTAGTCCAGTTCCATGGGGGCTCCTCAGCCATTGGTTCACAGTTCATGGGTTTCCACTAGTTTGGCTATTATTTGTCCCTGTGCTTTTTCCAATCAAGGTCTCAATATCTCCCGCTCATAAAATCCCTCCTCTCTCTCACTGATTGGATTCCTAGAGCTCCACCTGGGGCTTGGACATGGATCTCTGCATCTGCTTCCATCAGACATTGGATGAGAGTTCTATCATGACAGTTAGGGTGTTCGGCCATCCGATCACCAGAGCAGGTCAGCTCAGGCACTCTCTCGACCATTGCCAGTAGTCTATTGTGGAGGTATCTTTGTGGATTTCTGGGGACCTCTCTAGCACTCTGCTTCTTCCTATTCCCCTTGGGTCTTCATTCATCATAGCATCTCCCTCCTCGTTCTCCCCCTCCACATCTGACAGAGGGCTGACATCCAGAACATATAAAGAACTCAATAAAATAGACATCAAAATACCCAACAGTCCAATTAAAAAATGGGCTATAGAGCTAAACAGAGAATTCTCAACATAAGAAGCTCAAATGGCTGAAAAACATTTAAGGAATTGCTCAGCATCATTAGTCATCAGAGAAATGCAAATCAAAATGACTATGAAACACCTCTTACACCTGTCAGAATGGCTAAGATAAAAAACACTGAAGAAAGCTTATGTTGGAGAGGATGTGGAGCAAGGGAAATATTCCTCCACTGTTGGTGGGAATGCAAATTTGTACAGCCACTTTGGAAATCAAAATTTTGGTGCTTTCTTAGAAAATTGGGAATCAACCTCCATCAAGACCCACCTATACCACTCTTGGGCATATACCCAAGGAATGCTCAATCATACCACAAGAACACATGCTCAACTATGTTCATAGCAGCATTATTTGTAATAGCCAGAATGTGGAAACCATCTAGATGCCCTTCAACTGAAGAATGGATAAATAAAGTGTGGTACATATACTCAGTGGAGTACTACTCAGTAGAGAAAAACAATGATATCATGAGGTTTGCAGGCAAACGGATGGATCTAGAAAAAGCATCCTGAGTGAGGTAACCCAGACTCATAAAGACAAACATGGTATGTACTCACTCATAAGTGGATACTAGATGTAAAGCAAAGGATAACGAGACTGCAACTCGCAACTCCAGGGAGGCTACCTAGTAAAGAGGACCCCAAGAAAGACACAGGGATCACCCAATGACAGAGAAATGGATGATATCTACATGAGCAAACTTGGGGGTAGGAGTGAGGGTAATGTAGGGCAAGGGTCGGGAGAAAGAGAGCTTAGGGGAGCAGGAGGTCCCAGCTGTCTATAGTATTAAATCACATTTTAAACCTTGAATATGTGCACTCTTTGAAAATAAGTATTTTAAAACAAAAAAAAAATAAACAAATTACTAAGCATAGTATTTTCTAATGCAGAGGACTCATTATCAATGTCTATTTTTGCTGTTGGTGTTTCAAGTCACATTCTTACTCTAGCCTAGGCTAACCTGGATCTCACTATGCACCTTTGCAAGTATTGTGATTTCAAGCCTGTGCCATAATGAGCAGGTCAATGACTTTTTAACTAGTGTTTTTCAATACAAAATCCACAAAAATTATAGTTTTTTTGTTTCTGTAAACAAATAGGAAATCATCTCTTTTTACTTAAACAGACATCTCTCTAGAAGTAGCCTTCTGTCAGAACTTGAAAGAGCTGTTGATACTTTGTCTAGTCCTGACAATTCACTAGCATCGCTAATTTTAATATGATGAATGATTCATGAGGGGAGGGGTTATATCATGTGTTACAAAATGAGAAGTCTCTGAAGACAATAACCAGTTTAGGCAGAATTCAGGAAAACATCATCTACAAAATGCTCTAAAAGCACATGAATGTCATTGGCAGGTGCTGAGAACTTTAGAAACCACTTGAAGTAAAAGTTTGAAAGCTCTGGGCAGCTCATATAAGCAGCATATTTCTTAGGGTTCCTTGATTCTCCCCACCCTAAAGTGTAGGAAATGGAGGTAGCCCTGAGTAGCTGAAGTCCTGAGTGAATGTATGCTGTTCACAAGGACCTCAGACCTCAGACCCATGGAGAAAGGCACAGCACTCCCCAGCCTGGGGTGAGGTTTGGTGCCATGGCAAAGCCTTCCTTGAGAAACTGTGTTTGAGTATTGATAATATGTACAGAAAGTGTCCATTATAGCTCCCCCTACCCCCTCCCCCCCCGGAAGTTTACAGCCTGAAGTCTGTTCCCCTACTGAGAGTAGCTAAACTTCTGTCCTCAACCCTGTTGTATATAATAAGCCCCACCTCCTTGTTTTTCTGTGTGCAATCACCCTGCCTCTTTGTTCAATTCTCTATAAAAAACAGGCTGACCATCCAGGTTGTTGAGATTCTCTAGCAGAGAGCACAGGCCACCCAACTTCAGCTTTTCTATGGGTCTCTCTGTTTTTTCTTCATTTCCTCGTTGTCCCCAGTCAGATCATAGTCCCTGGAGGCCTCGAAGGACAAGGTACTGAGAACTCACTCTTACTGACATTATCAACAGTCCTATTTCCTATGTTTGCCCCCCATTTCCACCATTTCTTCTTCCTTTATGTTGTCCTGTGCCCTTTCAGTCATCTGCAATGTTCATTTCGGTCCACAGAGAGGCATATGTCAGTGTTCATCATACTATTGGTTTAAGTAAAAAGTAAGCATACCAATTATTATGATTATACCTTATTATTAACTTAACAAGATAATCCAATCAACATAATCGTTGATAACGTAAATGACATAATTTCTTATTGTAGAGCACCTAAAGAACATGTTTAAATAAAAGGTCACAATTTTTTTAACTTCTCATTTGTGACTCAGGTCTATGAATAAATTGTTTGTTTTAAGAAGCTCTCAGTCCCAGGCTCCAAGGAGGAAGCATGGTCCTGCTCAGCTCCATGACAGACTGAGAGGGACAAAGACACCCACATGCAGGCCCTGGGGCACTATTATGGTGAACAAATGTATAGTGTGGTATGGCGGGGAGGGGGGGGAGAAGGAGATGGAGAGGGGGGAGGGAGACAGAGAGGGAGAGGGAGGGGGTGTTAATTTCCCATGGACAGAGGCATGTCTGAAAAGGTGAAAGTGGTGAGGGGAGGGCTGAGGTGGTGGCTTGATAGCCACCTTGGGCCATGGTGGGTGGCCTGAAACCACCCTGGGTCATAGTGATGTCTGGGCCTGAGCTGCTGCTGGGGCCCATGTGCTGATACCACTGAAGGCAGAGAGGATAGGGCTTTACAGAGTTGGCCCTGCACCTCTCTGGATGCAATACTAGGGAGAACTGGTTCTGCCCCTCGCTGGCTGAAGCACTCAGCAGAGAGGGTCATACACCTCACCTGGGCAGCACAATGGAGCTGGCCCTGATCGCAGGGTCCTGGGAACATGAGAATGGGAGAGCAGGTCCCGCCCTTCACACTGGCTATGTGGTGGTATCATGGGTGAGGGAAAGATGCCCTCCTCCACTTGTCCCTCACCACCTGCAGCAGGTAGGAGACCTGACTCAAACCTTCACCAGGTGCAGCTCTCAGGAGAATGGGCCCTGTGCCTTGCTTGCCTTGGCAGCACAGTAGAGTTGACCCTGTAGACAGGGGCGCAGGTGAGCCAGCCCTGAGGGCATGAGAGGGGCATAGCTGGTACTGCCTCCGTCATATAGGGAGTGGTGGTAGAAGATACTCCCTTCTTGCCCCTACTGCCTCCACCTGGCAAGTGAGCTGACTCTCTTCTTTACCAGCTGCCACACCTGGGAAAGTGGTCCCTGCTCTTCACCTGGGTAGCACAGTAGAGCTGACCTTGTTAGCAGATGCTCTGTTGAGCTAGCCCTGAGGGTGAGAGTGGGGATAGCTGGCCACATCCCCCTTCTCTGCCATGTGGTGGTGAGGATGAGAGAAAGATGCCCTCCCCTTAAACTTGCAAGTTGTAGGGGATGAGGGAGCTGACCCTCACCCTTACCAGCTGTAGCACTCTGGAAAGTGGACCCTGAACCTCTCCTGGGCAGCACAGTAGAGCTGACCCTATTGACAGGGGTGCAGGTGGACCAACCCGGATAATGAGAGCATGGGAGATCTGGAGCCACCCCTCTTCTGCCATATAGTGGTGGGGCCCGGTGAGAGATACTGCTCCCCCTCCTTCCCACGCTTCACTGCCTGTGGCAGGTGGGAGAGATGGCCCTGAGGTCATAAGAGCGGGAGAGCTATCTTTGCCCTTCATCAGGAGAATAGCCCTTATACCTCATCTGGGAAACACAGTAGAGCTGGCCCTGCTGGTGCAGATGACCCTGAGGGGTGAAAGCAGGAGAACTGGCCCTGCCCCTTGCTCATCGCTGCAAGGGACCAACCATCCAGGGCAGTCCTGGGGAGCTCACCCTGGTGTTGAAGATGGAGGAGAGCTGGTGACCTAATCTTGCTACTACCCATGCCCAGAATCATGGTTATGGCTTGGTCCACTGGAACATTCACCCCATCTATGATCTGGTGGAACATGTAAAGGGGCCGGTCCTGCAGACCCAAAGCTGCAGGATTTCCATGACACTGGGCAACAACACAATATCCAAGAGGAGTCCCAGTGAAGGTCCAGCATCGATAGTGTAGCAGAACCCAGAGACCTTGAACCAGACCAATGACTCTTTGCAATGAACACTTACAAGTCAAAATGTATGAACAAAAAGGTTTACTTCATGGCTCACTGTGTTACACTACAACTACCATGACTGAGTTTTTCCTTTCTTTTCCCACCAGGACCCACCTCCACTTGAATATCTTCTGTAGTCTTCTCCACCACCCTGAATCAAGGCATCTCTTTCTCTTTCTCTTGGCTGCTTCCTAGCTTCTTTGCCTCTGCCAACGTTTACTTCCACCTAGATAAACACATTTAACAAGAGGGATGCTAGGGGCTGCACATGAGGAATGTGTGGCATCTACTTTCTGAGCCGGGGTCAGCTCATTTACCAGTTCTGTCAGTTTCCTGAGGTTTTCATAATTTCATTTTCCATTATTGATGAATAAAATTCTGTTGGGTATACCCCACACTACAGCAATAAATATCTAGGTTGCTTTCATTTTCTTGCATTGTGAAAAGAACAGCAGTAAACATGAATGTGCAAGTACCTCTGTTGCAGGATGTAGAAGTCTTTAAATATAATGAGTGACATATCTGGCTCATATGGACATTCTGTGTTTGGTTTTTCAAAGACTCTCACAGATAGCTACAGCAGCCTGTACTTCAACAATAGTTCCTTTCCCCCTACAAGCTTGTTTTGTTTGTTGATACAGAGTTGCACTGTGTAGCTCTGGTTGGCTTGGAACTCTCTAAGTAGACCAGAATGGACTAGAATTCACAAAGATCCACCTGTCCCTGCCTCCAAGAGTATTGGGGACTAAAGGAGTGCGTTACCAAACATGGTGCTCTTTCCCCACATTCTCACACTTATTTCTTTCTTCTCCCAGTGTTAGGGATTCTCACTAGGACAGTGCTTCTTAACCCCTTTGGAGGGAGTTGAATAACCCTTTCACATAGGTCACTGAAGATTATCAGAAAACACAGACATTTGCATCATGATCCATAACAGTAGCAGAATTAGAGTTATGAAGTGGCAACAAAACTAATTTTATGACTGGACACACCACAACATGAGGAGCTGTATTAAAGGGTCACAGCATTAGGAAGGTTGAGAACCACTGCTTTAGGATGTGATTAGTTTTCAAAATAGTTTTAATTTGCATTTCTCTGAGATGTTCAACACCTTCCCAAATATTTATTGGGAATTTATGTATCTTCTTTTGAGAAATGCTGTTTGGTTCATTAGTTCATTTATTGACTAGCAGTTTGGCATTGGAGTGCTTAATTTCTGTAGTTCTTCATATATTCTAAGTAGTAACCCTTTGAAGTATAGTTAGAAAAGATTTTCCCCATTTTATAGGCTGTCTGTTCAATTCTGTTAGTAGTTTATTCCACTATATAGAAGTTTTAAAATTTCATTTGTCAGTTCTTGTACTACTGAGAATCTACTCTGAAATTCTTGCCTATTTTTATCTTCTGAGGTATTTTAGCAGTTTCAGAGTTCTAATTTTGAATTAAAGTCTTTGATCCAATTTGAACTGATTTTTGTTCAGGTGAGAAATGCACACCTGATATCATTCTTCTGCAGATGGATATCCAGTCTTGCCAGCACCAATTATTTAAAAGGTTGTCTTTTTCCAATGTATGTTTCTGATACCTTAGTCAGAAATTAGGTGACTGCAGCTGTACAGGTTTATCTCTGGGTCCACTATAATGTTCCCTTAGTCTGTATACTTGTTTCAGTGCCAGAGCCATGCTGACTTTATCTTTATGGCTACACATATGTGTAGCTGGAAGTTTTCCTGTGTCCCACCTTGTCCAGAGGCTTATATTAACTAAAACTGCTCAGCCATTAGCTCAGGCTTACTACTGACTAGTTCTTACACTTAAACTCAGCAAATTTCTATTAATCTATATGTCACCATATGTTCCATGGCTTTACCTGTGTGCCATTGCATACTGCTCCCTAGATGGTGGGTTGGTAACCCTGACTCAGCCTTCTTCTTCCCAGAATTCTCCTTATCTGCTTATCCCACCTATACTTCCTGACCGGCTACTGGCCAATCAGCATTTCATTAAACCAGTGTACAAAAGCATTATCCCATAGCACATATGACCTTCTATGGGGTCAGGAAATGTGATAACTTCTGTGTTAGTTAGGGTTTCTATTGCTGTGAAGAGATACCATGACCTGGGAAACATTTAATTGGGGTGGCTCACTTATAGTTCAGAGGTTCAGTCCATTACCATCATGGTGGCACATGGTGATGTGTAGGCACATATGATGCTGGAGAAATAGCTTAGAGTCCTATATCTTGTAGGCAACAGGAAGTGGTCTGAGACACTGGGCAGAATCTTGAGCACATATGAGACCTCAAGGCCTTCCTTCATAGTGACACACATCCTCCAATAAAACCATACATCCTAATAGTGCCACTCGCTTTGGGGGACATTTTCTTTCAAACCACCATACCTTTTAGCCATGTTTTTTTCTATTTAGAATTGCTTTGACTGCCTGTTTTTTTGTTTTTGTTTTTTGTTTTTTGTTTTTTGTTTTTTGTTTTTGTGTGTGTGTGTGTGTGTGTGTGTGTGTGTGTGTATTCCCAAAAGAGTTTTAGGAATATTTTTTCTAGTTCTGAGAAGGATATCATTAGAATTTTGGTCAGATTTTCATTGAATCTGTACATTACTTTTGGGAGTACAGCCATCTTTATAATTCTCATTGCGCTAATCCAGGATCATGGAAGAGCTTTTCATTATCCACTGTGATCTTCAGTATTTATTTTTTCAGTGTTTTAAAATTTTTTTTATAGAGAGGTCTTTCATATGCTTGGCTAGGTTTGTTACTAGATATTTTTTAGAATTTATAAGATATTTTTCATTTTTTTTCTCTGCAGGTTTGTTATTGATATACATAAAATCTTCTGAATTTTGTACAGTGATTTTGTATCCTGAAATTTATGGAAAGCCTTTAATCACATCCATAAGTTTTCTAGTATAGTTTTTATGATCCTGGTCTAATGTTGGCTATAACACCACTAAGCTGACAAACATCTCCAAAAGATCAGCTTTGGACTACAAACTGCTCAGGACAATTTTGAGATGGCTAGCTGAGATGATCCAGCCTCACTAACTATTCAAGCAAGGACTTGAGACAAGCCCTGCACTTTGGTATTATGCAGAGACTGGACAATAAATGATACAGCTACCTCTTCTGAAATTTGACAATTAACCCCCAAATTTTCTTTTCAAGGTCCCCTAAAGATGCCCTTACCCACAAACAGCAGGAAGCAATTTTAAAAACACGATGATGCTCACATTTCCAAGAGATGGTGTAGGGTGGGTGGTTTTTGGTCTTTCAGTGGATTTTGGGTTTGGGTTAGTTGTCACTGTTTTGGAGGGTTGTTTACAAGTTGTTGTTGTTAATAGTCAGGAAAAATACTAAACAAAGGAAATTAGATTTAAGGTTCTTGTTTGAAAAAAAGAAAAATGAAAAAAGAAAAGAAAAAAACAGAAGAGGATATAGATAAGAGGTAGATTATTGAATCTACTCTGAAAAGAAGAAAGAGAATATAGATAAAAAGGTAAATTATTGAATATACTTTTAAATGACAACTGCTAGTTTTAAATACTTTATAATGGATTGGATTTTCATATATTGTATACATATACATATATATATATATTATATATTGAGATTGATATTGTCAGAAAATGCTGTATGTATATTTCTACTCTTGTTCAGAATATTGTACTTATACAGTTTATTTAACAATGTAATGAAATTTGCTAATCCTTGAATGTTATTATTATCAACTATTAGGATATAAAGAAATGAAAGTTAGTAGTTAGACATTACAATCAAACTTTTAGTCATATTAAGCATGTTTTCAAGGTCAAGCAGAGATATATTTCAGATAGATAGGTCATCTTCAGACCATTCAGAGATCTACAGAATGGCATTTAAATTGTTTTAGTAACATAGATTTTTTTTTCCCTTTTTCATGACTATAAGACATGTCTGCTTCTGGCAGCACCAATTTACTTCAGAGAAGATAAGGGCATTGAAGAAATTGCATATGGAGTTAACTCTCATTGTGGCAAAAGTTAGCTACTGAGCAACAAAGTGCCCTTGCATCAACTGCTGACAGTATGCTATCCAAAATGGACAAACAGGACACAAAACAAAGAACTACCGATCCTTGCCAAGACAAGTGTGGTAGCAACTTTGGCAACAGGTGTCCTCTGAGGCAAGGACAATATGGAACCATGGCTAGGGTGGCTTTTCAATCCAGAAAAAGTACAGTGCCCCTTTCTTCAAAGGCAGCTGAACAGGCAATAGACTGATAGCTTCTGGTGTGCAGTGGTACAGTATCTGAAATAGTTATTCTTGAAGAAGTAACTAGGCTGACAGAGTCTAACCTCTCAATGATAGACTAGCATTTAATAAAGGAGATGAAGCCACCCACAAACCGAGAAGAATGTGAAGCTGAATTCCAAAATCACCAGCAATTTCCAGAATTTAAATCCTGAATCATGACAGGACCCTGGTAGAATTCAGGTTTATCTGGTACATGGAAGACTCACATAGAATGTGAGGTTGAACTGTAGGCCTTATGTACATCCTACTTCACAAATGAGTCTTGTCAGATATGCTAAGACTGTAGGCCAAAGATGATGCCCCAACCTGCAGAGAAACCTTCAGGCGGCAGCTGGCTGTTTCTGTCCTAACTCATTTTTTGGAAGTCACTTGTTTGCACTTCCTGTTTTACTAGGTAATATTATTTCCTTCTCAGGTCTCTGAGGGGGTTGAAGATTAAATAGTTGTAGTAGCAATTTTCCTTGTTAAGAAATTCAGAAAAGAAACTCACTAAGGAGGTGTAAAGTGTGTAAGTTTGAAAGACATTATAAGATAGTTTTCTGTTGGTAATACAAGATAGGATAGAAAGTAAATTAGGTACATTTACTCTCCAATAGACTCACCAAAATAGAATAGATAATGGAATATTTTCTCTGAATTTGTCAATACAAATGGACTAGACATCGGTGATGTATTTATTAGTTGTATATATTGTACAATAACTATGCCTCCATCTGATTACTTGTAAAGGGTCCATATAGTTAGTTTTTATCTATCTATCTATCTATCTATCTATCTATCTATCAATTAATTAATTTATTTTTTGAGACAGCTCTGCCTCCCCAAGTTCTGGGATTAAAGGCATGCACCACCAATGCCCGGATTTACTTTTTATTTTTGGTAGGTCATATGCATTTAGAATTTATCCATTTTATCTAGATTTTTCAAATTTGTTAGAATATAGTTTTCAAAGTATGCCCAGACAATTTTCTGGATTTCATTAGGTTCTGTTTTAACAACTTTCCATCTCTAGTTTTGTTAACTTGGGTCTTCTCTCTATTTCCTTTGGCTACTGTGGCTAGGGGTTGGCCAATATTGTTAATTTTGTTTCAAATAACCAACTTTTGATTAAAAAATATTTAATCAATGATACACACACACACATAGTTATTAGTATCTATTTCAGTTTTTCATTTATCTCTTACATGATCTTTATAATGCTTGGCATCTGCTGTGTTTGCATTTGACTCCTTACTTTTGTGGAGCTTAGGTAATTTATTTGACATTTCTCTGAATTTTTTTCTCTGCTTGTACTTGTAAGGTGTGTGAATGGATGTGTGGAGGCCCAAGGTTTGATGCTGGGTGTGGAAAACTAGCTGGGAGACTGACTCTCACATTTTATGACAGTGACAGGGTACTCTTGAGGAGAGAGGGATAAGAAATATTAGGTAGAAGGATAAGAGGGGAGAGAAACAGAAACACAGGATAGCCTCGGGAGGGCCTGGATCATTAACCACTGACCCCTTCTGTCTCTTCTAAAGGGCTGTTTTTAGAAATGCCAAGGGGTGGAGCAAAGACCTCTCCCTAGCTCAGCCAAGTGCAGACCTTTCCAATCACCTAATAAACATACACATGGTCAAGCAAGTCTCTAATGCAGCCCTGCTGGGTAAAGCAAGCTCAGATTTCTCTAGGAAACCTTTGTGGGCCTCCACAGCTGGGATCCTTCCTCAATCACTCTTTATTTACTGAGGCTGAGTCGCTCAGTTGAATCAAGATTTCACTGACATGGTTATCCTAGCTAGCCAGCTTGTCCCAGAGGATCTTTGTTGTTGCCTTCCAAGAGAGCAAGAATTACAGATTGCTTGTCATACCCATCTGACATTTTTGTAGTTTCCAAGGATCCAAACTCAAGCCCTCTCACTTGTGCAGCAAGTACTTTATCCACTGAGCAATTGCCCCAGACTATAGTTGTTTTTTTCTTTCTCTGTGTTGTTTGGGGGCCCACCACTCAGCTCTCAAATAAATACACAGAGACTCATTCTTACTTATGAATGCCTGAACTTAGCTTAGCTTGTTTTTAGCCAGCTTTTCTTGACTTAAATTATCCCATCTACCTTTTGCCTCCGGGCTTTTACTTTTTCTATTTCTGTATATCTTTTCTTTCATTCTTATTCCATGCCCACTGTGTGGCTGTATGACTGACTTATGGTATCCTCCTACTCTCCTTTTCTTTCTCCATCCACTTTTTCTTCTTCTGTTTATTCTCTCTGCCTAGAAGCCCACCTATTTCTCTCTCCTGTCGAGCTATTAGCTGTTCAGCTCTTTATTATACCAATCAGGTGTTGTAGGCAGGCAAAGTAACACAACTTCACAGAGTTAAACAAATGCAACATAAAAGAATATAACACATCTTTGTATCATTAAACCAATATTCCACAACACCAGTCTGAGTTTTTAGTGTGAATATTTATAACTATGAACTACACATTTAAGATGGCCTGGTCTGTGCCCCAGAGGTTCTGGTCCATTGTACTTTCATTATCATTTGATTGTATGGAATTTTAATTTCCTGCCTGATTCCTTCACTGACCTACTCTTCACTCCAAAATGTATTGTTTGCTATCCAAGTATTGATGTATTTTCTGAGATTGGTTATTGGCTTCTAGTTGAAACTGTTCTAGTCTGATGGGATGCTGAGAATTATTTCAATTTGATTCTTATTTTCTGGCCTATCATGTGGTCAGTTTTGGAGAAAGTTCTGTCTGCCACTAACAAGAATGTTCTTTTCCTATCATGTTGTGTAGGTATCTGTCAAGTCTATTTCATCCATGATGTAATTTAACTCTAAAGTTTACTTATTTATTTTTTAATTTGGGAAAATCTATCTAGGTATGAGAATGATGTATTAAAATCTCCCTTTATTTTGTGTCCTAAGATTTGGCACATAAACACACACACACACACACACACACACACACACACACACACACACATGTTGTATCCTCTGGATAGCTATTCTTTGATTAGTCCATAGCTGTCTACTTTCTGGCTGATCAGGTATGACAGTTGCTACCTCAGCTTGTGGCTTCCATTTTTTTCACTTAGAAGTTTGATTCCCAAAATTTGACTCCCAGTGTATGGATGTCTTTCTTAGCCATGTGGCATAGATTCTTAAGAAATCTCATGAAAAGTCTAGCAAGACTTAATGTGCAACAAACGACATTTGAGTCAGTTGAGCAGTAAAAATTCTCTGAGCACTTCTTCTATAACCTCCAGAGATGATTTCTGTGTATTCTTTCCCTTAACTGCTTTTGTAGACCCTGCCTCTGACTATCACATCTTTTATCACTACTGTGAGAACTTGGTACTACATTTCTTACACAAAGCTCAATATCTCTATACACACATTTCTCTTCAGTGATATGCTAATATTTCAATAACTATATAGCTATCTTCTCTTTTGTACAGCTTGTAAAACAGATACAGATTTTATAAGTATAGTCATTATCAACATTAAGATTTTGTTATCTTTTTGTGCATGTTGAGTCTTTTGGCTAAAAATGTTTTTGAGCCTCCCATTTAACATGATTGATATAGAGCATCAATTCAAATAGGTGAAGTATTTCCTATGGAGTTGATGCTGTGGGTCTTGTGTTTATGCTGTGATAAGTGTCCTGAGGTAATGTTGCTTTTGCAACAGATTTCCTTGCTTCTCTAAGATCTCATAGAAACAGGAGTATTGTGAAGGCCTTGAAGAAAGCCAGACTGGTCTCAGATTCATTGCAATCCTCCTGCCTAAGCTTCCCAAGTGCTGGAATTATAGGTGTGGGCCACTAAGCTCAGTTTAAATCCCTTACTACAAATAGATATATGAATATAATAAATTCCATATTGTTTGATATATTCAAAAGTGTCCATCCCAATGTTTAAATGCTCAGATGTGATTCAGTGTGTCTATGGATGGTGACAGACTACCATGTAGACGGAAGATCTACCCATCCACCAAGGCAGTGAGAGGACATGTTTTCTTAAACACTCATCACAGAAACCATAAACTTGTGTGATGTGTCTGCTCTCATGATCTCTTGATAATGAGCCTTAAGAGCTACAAGCAGTATAACAATTTCAAGTAATATCCTCTGTCCACATAGTTTCCCATAAACAAATAATTTGTATTTGATGGTTTACCACTGATTATAAAGAGTTCCATGAGGTCATGAAATTGCCCATGCACATCTTCTCACACACAGTGACTGGACATCTGACTTCTTGCATGTTGGATTCTTTTGTCAGGATTTTTTTAGCCTTCTTATAGTAGAGGCTTGTGACCTGGGACTCGGAGCTGCTTGCACTCATTCAGGTGCTTGATCTACAGATCCAGCTCCTTGGTGAACAACTTCTAGTCCATGATGACACTTGCCAGAACCAGCTACTGCTCTGTGCTGTTCCCTGGTGCAGCCCACAAACTCCACTGCTGCTCCCCAGTGTACTTCCTGCTGCCCCTGGTGGCTGCTAGGTGAGTGCCATTCTGGCTTGCTCAGCAGTGTGGGGCCACTGACCACTGTGCCTCCTCCTCTGTTCACTCTAGCTCAGCATTAGTATTTAAAGAATACTTAGGATATGTACAGTGAATAAATTTACATAGAATTTAATTTTTTGTTCAATTTGTCATTCTTTATTTGTATGACAAAACAGCATGTTCTGAAAAGTTCTGACCTCACAGAACTAATCTATTTTGGTAGCCATAATAAAAGTATTTGCAAAGTATGATGCTTGGAATACTTTGGCTATTATGAGGAGAGGATGCATAAGATATTTTTGCATTTAGTATTAGTGGTTTAGAAGAACCATTTTGAATCTTTATCAATACCATTAAAGGCTGCACCTGTTGAAGACACTTGAATTTAAAAGACCTTTGAGGGTTACATAATAAAGAATTTTCATATTTTGATGTAATGAATAAAGACCTTGTTTTGATTTTTTTTTTGACACATTCTTTCTATGTAGCCCTGGCTGTCCTGGAGCTTGCTATGTAGACCAGGCTGGCCTTAAACTCACAGACAGATTCCCCTGTCTGATTCTCAAGTGCTGTGAATGAAGGCTTACACCATCATGTCTGGCCTTTGTTTCAGGTTCTTTGAAACACTCTGTAGTGGATAGCCATCCCAGCATTGGCCTGGAAGTTCCAACCCCCATTGAGGCTTCGGTAATGGTCACGCCCACAAGGTGGGGCAGAGGAGGAAGCAGAAGACCCAAGATAGAGAGAAGGGCTCTCTCTCTTGGTTCTGGGATGCTGGACGCAGGAGGTAGACTGAGCAGAGTTCTTCAGAGAACAACTGCCAGACTGTGCCATACCTTTGCCAGACCCTACAACCTATCCCTTCATTTGTAAGTTACCCCACAAAATAAACCTCTCTTTTAACTACATGGAGTGGCCTTAATAATTTCACCAATAACAGTCTCAATATGTACCCTTGATGGGCCTGGAGTTGCTGAGTAGAGAAGGCTGGCTTCAAGCTCAGAGATCTGCTTGCCTCTGACTCCAGAGCCCTGGGATTACAGAATGTGCAAAGACAGCTGGCTGAGATCTTTTTTACATGACTATTAGATGCTAATGTTGGTTGTGATTTGATAAAGTAGAATAACATATGTGGGTTAAAAATTTCAGGCCAGACTTACTAATTTTGGGACTGGCCAAGGTGGCCTTGAATTCCATATTCACCCAAGGATGGCCTTATCCTGATGCTCTTACCTCCACACTGTCCAGCTTATGATTTAAATGTGTAAAATGTGAAAATGTTGCTCCTTTGTTCAGATTGCATAGTTTTTTGACTCAGAATTGAAGAATAACCTTTTCCATTCAGATCTGTGTGATTTCTGTTTGCTTTTTATCCTTTTTGGCCTATGTCTACATGAATTAGTTTTAAATCATCACTATTACTCAAATTTCCTTTAAACTGTTTTTTTTTTTAATATCTTAGGTTTTCCATTATTCTAGACAATTTTTGTTTTGCGAGTGAAACCCAGGAAGGACTCATGCCAGGCAGTTGCTTTACCACTGAGGCAAAACTGCTTGTTCGATGTTTGAAAGTATTTTTTCTTTGGTTTGATTTCAGTAAATAGATTAATCCCTTTGCTTAATAAATCTTTTGTATTAGTTTTTACTTCATCTGTAGGTTTTCTCACAGTATGATAATTGTGCTGTTAGATGACTTCATTTCTTAATTTTTAAGGCATTTTTTTTATTTCATGTATACAATCTTTGCATAAAGACTCAAGCTTTTCTTGTGGATAGTAATTAGTAAAAAAAAGTACATTATGCCACAAGACATATAATAAGAATATTAGACTATTTGACTATTTCCTACCATTTCTTCAAAGATATTTATCCAAGATTACTTCTGTATCACCAGTGGCATAGAAGAATTAAACAGCAATAAGATTGCTCAGGACTCAATCTTTCTAGCTGTTTTCATACCTTAAAGTAATAGAGGTACTCTTCCAATGGAATTTTTTTTTTTCAAGTCAGGGTTTCTCTGTGTAGCTTTGCACCTTTCCTGAAACTCGCTTTGTAGACCAGGCTGGCCTCAAAGTCACAGAGATCCGCCTGGCTCTGCCTCCCGAGTGCTGGGATTAAAGGCATGAGCCACCACTGCCTGGCAGAAAAGTTTTTGAAGGGAAAGATAGTGACAATTGACTGTTTCACAGAAAGCACAGCCCATGGCAGATTACCCATTTTGTTAAAACCTTGGTTTCCTTTCATGTAAGATAAATATAATGTTAGCATCAATCTAGTTGGGTTGTGGCAAAAAAAAAAAAAGGAACAATGTATGAAATGTGCCTATTAAAGGGCAGCATATTGTAAGCATGCAATAAATGGTTGCTATTATCATGTTCATTAGTAGTAAAAGTAACAGCTATCAACAAGACTCAGTCAATACTTGGGGATGTATGTTTATTACCATGCATTAGCATAAAAGGGGAGATCATTGGACTAAGTGACATGTTAAATAAATATAATGGTCCCTTATGCTTGGAACGCCAATCTGCACATTGACTTCACAGCTGTAACACTATTAATTAAATCTTGTCTTTCAAGATGTAAATAGCTTTTTGATGTACTGCTGCTGCCAGATTCTCTTGCTCCCTACTGCTCTCACTAGGAGTACTTGGGCATCTTTGGAAATCTCTAAGGCTATTTTTCATGCTTCACTTTAAGATCAACAAGGGTACAATTAAGTTATTGTTGCTTCCTTGAAAATTGCATGACTTGGGATTATTTTCCTTCCAAGTACCACATGCAGCCATAAAGATAAGTATTTTTTCATCTGGCATATGTAAGATACCAAGGGACATACTGAAAATTCAACTCATACTTTTACTTTCCAAGGAGCTATCCTGACATTGTTCTGGCATCTTGATGCTGAATAAACTTATGAGCCAATTTTCTTTACTATTTAACATTTTGAAAGGTATAGGGCTTTTACACTTTTGTGATCCCTGGATGTTTTTAAATTCTCTAAGCTCTTGCATATGTATCCTTATACACAAGGAATTTTATACATAAAGCAAGCAATTAAAGAAATTCACAGTGATTGACCCTACACGATTCATTAATTTCAATGCATGTTTCCTATCACTTGATAGAAAATACGGCTGACATTACCTGTCACATTATATTTTATATATTGTGTTTCATAACTACAGTGACCCTCTAAGGTAAGTATCATTTTCTTTATCCTGTGAATAAATTTAGTGTAGCACGAATCCTAATTGCTCTTATTAAAAATCCAGAGCCAGCTATCAGGGTAAATACTGAAAGATTAGAGAGACAAAGGAACAAGCCGCAGACTCCTCTCACCTCACCAGCTCTTCAGCCTAAGATAACAGAGCTCCTGTCTCCTACCGCCTTATATTCCTTTTCTCCACCCAGTCATCTCATTCTTGTCTCAACTTTCCTAGTGCTGGGATTGAAGGTGTGTGTGCCTCCCAAGTACTGGGAGCAAAGGCATGAGATCCCAAGTGCTGGGATTAAGGTGTGTGCCACCACTGCTTGGCCTCTATGGCTAACTAGTGCCTGGATTTGGCCTCTGATTTTCAGGCAAGCTTTATTTGTTAGTGCATGCACAAAATATCAACACATTTTAGCTAAAAAAGTTTAAGAAATATGGGAAGAAGAGAGGCAGACAGTGTGAAAAGAGGCCATCTTCAGGGATTCAGTCCATGAACCTTATACTTTACCAACTCTGAATTTTCAGTGTACTGGTATTCTTTCTGTTGTGCACAATGTTTATAGTCCCTTTCTAATGTGGTCTGATTTACTAGGACTTTGGTTCATTCAGAAACAAAAATTTTAAGATCCCTTCAATAGAAACTTATATCCCATGTATATGCACATACATGAATTTATGGCTCCAGGAAAAAAATCCCAAGGCTGTGCATATGCTTGTCAAGTGTTCTACCACTGGGCTTTATCCTCAGCTCTTATTTTTCCATTTTGTCAGGATGCAGTTGCCTGTGAAAATTCATTTTCTCCCATGAAATACTTTATTTGTACTCTTCACTGGAGCCAAGCAGGTCAAGAAACTAAGGCTTCTTATTGTGGCATCATTCCTATTATTTACTTTAAATTTCTTCTATGAGCATGGCTTGGGAAAATAGTTTATTTTGCTTAAGACTCTACTTTTTATTTTCCCACCAGTTTTCAAGGGTTTGGTGTTATGTAAGGTACTTGAATTGAGAACACTTTAACGTTTCAAGTAAAGGAAATCGAAATGTCAGTTTCTTGCAGGTGGTTTTAATCTACTCTTTGTAACCATAGGTTTGCTTTTGTTTGGAGTGGAAGGATTTGGGTAATTATGCCTTTTGTTTCTAGGTTTTAGTTAAACAGATAATTTGATAATTAGTTTAAAATTGTCTTTTGCCTTTTTTAATGTATGATTTCTTTTTATGTGGGTAACCACTAAGCAGAACTTTTAAATATGACGTTTGTGGTGATCTGGAGGTTGCTACTTCAAACATTCCTTCTCAAGGAACTGATTTAGAGATCTTTATAAAAGCAAAGTTCTTGAAACATAAAAATTCTTGCTTCATTGGGAGCTAGAAGGATGACATTGACTTTGATCTTTATATGTAAGTATCAGGTGGGTATTTGGGAGTGGTAGTGAGTTGATTTAGCATATGTAGTTTGGTTCTTAAACCTTCAGGGAAAAAGTCCAACTTGCCTGTCAATAGCACAATTCACTTACATAAGAAAAACAGAATTAGGAATTGTGAGAAATATGTAAGTGCTTTTAAATTGTCATAAAATTGAAACTTTGAAATATGTTTGGGTAGATTAGTGTCTTAGTTATTTTTTTTTTCTGTTGCTGTGACAAAACACCACAATTAAGATAGCTTATAAAGACAGTGTCTAATTGGATTTATGGTTTCAGAAGATTAGAGGCATAATGGCAGGAACAACTGAGAGCCCACATTTTGATCGGCAAGCAAGAGGCAGAGAGACTACACTAGGAATGGCATGATTTTTTGAGATCAAAGTCTGGGCCAAGTGACAGCTCTCTTCCAGCAAGGTCATGTCTCCTAATTCTCCCCAAACAGTTCTAGCAATCCAGGACCAAGTAATCAAACATATAAGACTATGGGGGCCATTTTCACTTAAACCACCACAGATAGCAGATTACACTCTACCTCACATGCATGGGAAGAGTCCACATGACAAAGAATAGACTCTATTCTAAAGATAAAGAATGAGACAATCATAAATCCACAAAAATGTAATAGGGCAGCTGAAAAGTGGCAAAACACAAGGGGATTCACACAGCTCTGTCTGTGCAGCTCCTGGGGTCAAGCACGAGGACACCTCTCATCTCCAAGGCAAACTAGGTGGTTCTTATGGAAAGGGCCAGCTATCCTACTCTTGGGATAATCCCACAGTTCTTGAAACCCTCGTGGTTTAGAATCATGGAGCTATGCACCATCTTAAGATGAAAGCTACTGTTTAACACCGAGCTATCCCAAAGGCCTAAGAGCAATCACAAGTCAGGGTATGTGAAGTCAACTGGCCACAGCCCCAGGTAAAGAGTGGCTGCTGGGAGGCAACTTTGATGATTAGAGCACTCAAACACTGAACAGCCAAAACAGAAAGATGGCAAGAGATTGTTCAGGTAGAGAAGTGCAGAGGAGGAGGAAGGTGTGGACTTTACTACTTGATAGTTAATGTTGGAGTCTAATAGCACTGAGCTTGAGGATAATGGATGGATAAACCTTTGCATTCATCCACAACAAAATTCACTGTTAGAGAGACTAAGAATTCTCTAACTCCAGTAAACTACTAAACATCCACAGCCATTTCCCTCCACTACAGTGTTTAATATTTGATGGATCATAAAATTACAGAGATGGCCCATATGTCCATATCTCAGGGCTTTGCCTACTTCTCCCATTCTAAAGTTACTCGAGAGATACACCCTAGTTAAAACATTAGCCATCAGCTTATAAACTTGGTCATCTGATAAAGGGGGAGAATCTGCTTGAAAAAAGAATAGTAGCCAGAAGAAGCCCCGAGTACATAAAAAGGGAGGTTAATAAAGGGAAGATAGTTCAACTAGACATCTGGCACTTTCCAGTACAGGTTCAGCAGCATCACAAATCATGTTAAACACTAAAGTTCACAAGTTCATCTGACTGGTTACCACTGCCACATCCACCTGGCAGAGTCCGACTTTGAAGAACCCAAAAGAAACAGCTCTAATGCCTCTTTTTTTTCTTGGTAATTTTCACAGTTGTCTTTTTTAAAAATTGAATTATCACTAATATTTTGAACTTATGGTATTTTTAAATTATTTATTTTATATTTTGAGGTTAAGTAATTACATCATATCCCACCTTCCTTTTCCTCTCTAAACCTTCCTACATATATCACTCTTTAATCACCTCTTTTTCCAATAATTATTGTTACACACACACACACACACACACACACACACACACACACACAAACACGTATGTATGCATGCATTCCTAAATACATGAGTATAACCTACTTGGTCTGTATAATGTTGTTTGTACCCACGTTTTCAGGGATGACCATTTGGTTTTGGATAATCAATTGGTGTGCTCTTCCCTGGAGAAGACTCTCTAACTCTCAGAATTCCTTAGTTGCCTATAGTTCTTTAATAGGATTCTGGATTTTCCCCACCAACCAGAGTTGGTTCTTTGAGAAAATCTGTAGGATTAACAAACCCTTAGCCAAATTAATCAAAATATACCAATAGGGGATTCTAATGAATAAAATTAGAGATTCAGGTACAGACATTACAACAGAAAAGAAAGATTTTCCAAGAAAATTTAGAGACTCATAAGGACATATTTTGAAAATCTGTACCATATGTATTTTTAAAGTCCCTTGTTGAAATTGGTTGTAATGTATATGTTATATATGGCTCTGTGTGTATGTCATCTGTTGGCTTTTCATGGATTATAACAGGATAAGCCATTGTATGAGAGCCATTTGGAGATGTTATAACCTGTATGGTCTTGTCTTTTTGTTTATTAGGGCTCTTGTCATGTTTATTGAGAGTTTCTTTTAGGGCTTGTAAATGAGCATCTAGGGTCTGTTTTAGGGAGTGAACCTCCTCTCTTTTAAGGGACTCCAGATTTTTCATGGAATCATGGAAGTTTTTATGTTCTTTTGAAACATATGATTCCATGGACCTTATCTTATTAATTAATGATATTTTTTTCCTTATATAGTGTCTGAGTAGCCATAACTTCACTCTGGAGAGTTAGTGTTCTATCCATTAAATATTTATATTTATTATTAATAAAATCAATTTTGGGTACAAGCCTGTTTTGTAAATTCTGGTTAGCAGATTCCAGAGAGAGAATATTTTTATGTAAGTCCTGGTTAGCAGATTCCAGAGAATCTTTTTTTGTAAGCCTTCATTATTATCTTTTAAAGCCTGTGAATCCTCTTTTAAAGTCTCTATTAGTCCCAATAATGACTCATCTTTGTTTTTATCATTAAACCAGTGTTTGAACACTGTGTGAATTATTACAATGAATGTCAAAATGGTACACACCAGATATGCCTTAAGGAGGTCGTATATTTCCAGGAAAATGTCATTCATCATACAGGCAAAAAGGTTTTTAAATCTTAAGAGGTAATGTTGTCAGCCATATTACAAGAATTCCTCAAAATTTGTTAGTCAATTTTAGGGTGTAAAATTATCAAGTACTTTTACTTGAAATAAGCTTACCTTTCTGTGGTTTTGGGGGGTGCAGTAGCACTTTTCAGCCAGCAGGACAGGGCCTGCTGGTGACCTTGGCTGGGGGCAGCTGAAGACAGGAGCCAAGATGGCTGGGAGCCTGCACTCAAGGAGGAAGGGGGATGCCTCGGTCACAACAGTTCTCGCTGGTCTGGGGGCTAAGCTAGGGAACTGAGACCCGACTAGCTGCTCCCCTTTTTGGGAATGGAACCATGTAGGCATTCCCTGGTTAAATGGAACTTTGCAGGCGGGTTTAGATACCACCAGCTGGGGAGGAGGCTGAGGGTGGGAGCCACTCAGGCCTTTGGAATTTGCCCCATGTTGGGTGCCAGATATTGGTGAAGTTATTAGGGCCACTCCATGTAGTTAAAAGGGAGGTTTATTTTGCGGCGTAACTTACAAATGAAGGGATAGGTAGATTGTAGGGTCTGGTAAAGGTATGGTGCAGTCTGGTGGTGTTCTCTGGAGAACTCTGCTAGGTCTACCTCCAGCATCCAGGGTCCAGGCACCAAGAGATCCTTCTCATTTGGATCCTGGGTCTTCAGTGTCCTCTCTCGGCCCTGCCTTGTAGGCATGACCATTACTGAAGCCTCAGTGGGGGTTGGAACTTCCAGGACATTGCAGGAATGGCTACCCACTACAACCATATTTTAAAAATATTTAAAAATTAAAAAAATCAAATGTGCATGTTTTTAAAAATCCACCAAACTGGAAAACCTAAAAAAAAAAGATGAATTTCTTGATAAATAAGACTCCTCACAGTTAAATGAAGATTAAGTAAGCAATTTAAACAGACTGATAGCCATTAATGAAAGAGAAGCAGTAATTAAAAATCTTCCAACAAAAACAGCCCAGGGCCAGGTAGATTCAGTACAGAATTCAAAGAAGAATTAATGCTAACACTGCTCAAGTTATTCTGCAATATTGAAACTGAAGGGACATTTTCTAATTCTTTTTATGTCACCATCTAAATCACACCAAAAAACGAACAGGAAAAGAAAATTGCAAAACAATACTCCTTAACAACACAGATGCAAAAATTCTCAATTAAACACTTGAAAAATATCATTCAAAATGACCAAATTGGCTTCATCCCAGAGATGCAAGGATGGTTTGACATATGTAAATCAATAAATGTAATCAACCACATAAGCAGCCCACATGGCAAAAATTACATGATAATCTCATTAGATGCAGAAATGTCCTTTGACAAAATACAACATCCCATTATGATAAAAGCCCTATAGAGATTAGGGCTACAAGGGACATACTTCAACATAAAGAAGGCAATTTACAGCAAGCCCACAGCCAACATCAATGTAAATGGAGAGAAACACAAAGCATTTCTACTAAAATAAGGAACATGATGAGGATGTTCCTTCTTTCCACACTTATTCAATATAGTACTTGCAGTTTTAGCTAGAGCAATAAGACAGCTGGAGGAGATCAAATGGGAAATAAAGAAGTAAAAAAGTATTTTTAATTGCATATGATATACTTTTAAACATATTTATTTTCAGATCCTAAAAACTTTAATCAGGAAACCTCTACATCAGATAAACACTTTCAGCAAAGTAGCAGGATACAACATCAACTCACAAAAATCAGTAGCCTTCCTATACACAAATGACAAACAGACTGCAATAGAAATCAAGGAAACAGTATCATTTTCAATACCTTTAAAAAATGAAACATCTTGGGATAACAATAATTATGCTAACAAAATCTTGCATAACAGAAACTTCAAAGAATTGAATGATAAAAATTGAAGAAAGCATGAGACAATGGGAATATCTCCCATGCTCAAGGGTAGTATTAATTTAGTGAAAACAGTCATCTTACCAAAAGTGACATACACACAGGCAACACAGACAAAACAAAAACAGGGTAGGCTAAACAATCATAAACAATAATTAAAAGAACTACTAGAGTTCTTGGAGTTTCACAATCCTGTATTTCAAGTTGTTCTACAAATCTATAGTAATAAATTAAACATGGTATCAGCATAAAACAGACATGTTGATCAATGGAATATAATTGAAGACCCAGACAAATTATAGATACCTAATTTTTAACAAGGAATAAAAAAAATAAACACTGACTGAAAGACAACATTTTCAACAAATGGTGCTTGTCAAACTGGATGGCTACATACAGAAAAACAAAAATAAATCCCTACCTATCACACTACACAAAACTCAACTTCATAAAAAGCCCAGAGGCAAAATGTAGTTAAAGAGAAAATGGACAATTTAAGTTAGAAAAGCTGGTTAGAAACAAGCCAAGCTAAGGTAGGACATTCATAAGTAAGAATAAGTCTCCATGTATTTATTTGAGAGCCAGCCAGGTGGTACGCTCCCAAAGAGAGAAAGAAAGAAAATGAAAACAGCTACAATCCTTAACTATCAGTGAAAGGCAAATCAAAACGATTCGGAGATCTTTTTTTTTTGTATTTAAATATATTTATTTATTAATTTTTTTTTACATATCAACTCCAGTTCCCTCTCCCTCCCATTCTGCCCCCATCCACTCCTCAGAGTGAGTAAGGCCTCCCATGGTAGTCAACAAAGTCTAGCAGACCAAGTTGAAGGAGAGCCTAGTCCCTCCCCATTGTATCAAGGCTGAGCAAGGTATCCCACCACAGGGAATGGGTTCCAAAAAGTCAGTTCATGCACCTGGGATATGTCCTGGCCCTGCTGCCAGGGACCCACAAACAGATCAAGCCACACAGCTGTCACCCACATTCAGCGGGCCTAGTTCAGTTCTATGCAGGTTCCCGAGCTGTCAGTCCAGAGTCAGTGAACTCCAACTAGCACGGTCAGCTGTCTCTGTGGGTTTCCCCATTGTGATCTTTCTTTCTTTCTTTTTTTTTTTGAATGCATGCCGAATGCCGTTTATTGAAGGAGGGAGGAGACCTTAAATACAGGCTTACAGCACAATGGGAGAACCCCCTGGAGGACAGAGGCTCGCTTCTGATATTTTATTTTATTTTATTATTTTTGGAGCTGAGGATTGAACCCTGGGCCTTGTGCTTGCTAGGCAAGTGCTCTACCATTGAGCTAAATCCCCACCCCTGCTCCTGATGTCTTACAATCTTGCATCTAAGCTGTTAATGCCCAATATGCTGGATACACAGACAAGGAGCTTCCCTTAAGCATTCAGGAGAGTGGAATCTCACAGGGAATTAGCATAGGGAGGATATCAAGGTCAGCAAGCAAGGCCACAGTTACCCAAACTGAGATTCCATCTTATACCTGTCCGAATGGGTAAGATCAAAAACACAAGTGACAGCCCATGTTGGAGAGAAAGTGGGGCAAAGGGAACACTCCTGCACTGCTGGTGTGAGTGCAAACTAGTATAGCCACTTTGCAAGTCAATGTGGTGATTAATCAGAAAACTGGAAATCAATCTGCCACAAGACTCAGCTAAACAGCTCTTGGGCATATACCCTAAGGATGCTCAGTCATACCACAAGTACACTTGCTCAACTACGTTCATTGCAGCTTTATTCAATAGTCAGAATATCCCTCAACTGAGAAAGGGATAAAGAAATTGTGGTACATTTACACACTGGAGAATTACACAACTGTTAAAAACAAGAACACCAGGAAACTTGAAGGCAAATAGATGGAACTAGGAAAAAAGCATCCTGAGTGAGGTAACCCAGACCAAGAAATAAAAACATGGTATATATTCACTCATAAATGGATATTAGCTCTAAAACAAAGGATAAATACAGATAGAGAAAACATTTCAATTCTTACCATCTATGCACTAAACACAAGGGCACCCAAGTGTGTAAAAGAAACCCTATAACAGTTTAAATCATATATTGATCCTCACACACTGATAGTGGGAGATGTCAGTATCCCACTATCACCAACAGAAGGTCATCTAGACAAAAACTAAACAGAGAAATGCTGGAGCTAACAAACAGTAAAAACCAAATGGACCTAACACATATTTACAGAACATTTCACTCAAACACAAAATAATATACCTTCTTCTCAGCACCTCGTGGAACTTTCTCAAAAATTGAGCACATATTTAGACACAAAGCAAGTCTCAACAGATACAAGAAAATTGAAATAACCTCCAGCATCCTATCAGACCACCACAGATTAAAGCTAGATATCAACAACAACAGCAACAACAGAAAACTTACAATTCTCATGGAAACTGAACAACTTTCTACTTAATAAAAAATGGGTCAAGAAAGAAATGAAAGACTTTTTACAATTGAATGAAAATAAACACACAACATACCTAAACTTATGGGACCCATTGAATGTGGTTTTAAGAGGCAAGTTCATATCACTAAGTGTCCACATGAAAATACTAGAGAGATCTCATAGTAACAATTAACAGCACACCTTTCAGGTGTGCTCTAGAACAAAAGGAGAAATCATAACCAGAAGGAGTAGATTGCAAAAAATAATCAAATGCAGGGTTGAAATCAATAAAATAGAAATAGAGAAAACAATACGAAGAATCAATAAAATAAAAGAGTTTATTTTTTAGAAAATCAATAAGATTGACAGACCATTATCCAAGTATACAAAGATGCAGAGAGAATATCAAAATTAACAAAATCAGAGGACATAACAACATACACTGAGGAAACCCAGAGAATCATAAGACATACTTCTTTAAAAACCTGTACTCCATTTCGAAAATCTAAATGGAGTGGATATTTTCTCAATAGGTATTACAATATATTAGAGATGGTTTACAGCAAGCCTATAGCCAACATCAACTTAAATGGGCAGAGACTTGAAGTAAGTAAGGTAACTAAAATTAGGAATAAGACAAGTTTGTTCATTCTCTCCATATTAGAATATGAGAAATATATTAGAATAATTCTTTGAAGAAAGTAAATATTTTTTTGTCTTCAATTGTGTCATCAATTTAGGAACATATAAAACATGACATTATGTTTTCCAATAACATTTTCCTGACAGATCTGTGTGGAACCCCCCTCTGTCCAGCTGATTTAATACATCATAATTTGGTATCATTTGCTGTCTTAACTGAGTTGTTCACATTTAGTTTCAGGAGTCTTTTCTGGCTGCAGAAGACCACAGTTGCGGCCTGTGGTTTGTGGCTTTGAAACTCTTCTCTTCTCATACTGTCATGTGCACTCCATTGTCTTAGTGGAGGGCACAGTATGCCAGCAGCAGTTATCACATTCAACCCACTGAACGTTGGGAGACACTTGAGGTGCTGCCCTATAGCTTGATATCTTAGGAGCCTACTCATTTGTTGACCTCCAAACTTCCCCAATCTCTCACATTCTTCCACACAAGTAGTATTATTATTCTTAATTAACCTGTAATGATTTTAATGAAAGTTAGGCCACCAGCTGAAAACCTTGGGCTATTGAGAAGACAGCCTGGATCCTAACTTCAATGAAAACAGCTTGCTGCTTCCCAGAGAACAGCTTGAATGGTTCCCTGGGAGATGTACTGCTGTGCATTTTAAAAAGAAATTCAAATACACAGGTGGAATTCTTGATGGAGGAAATTGAACATAAGGTCATTCTAGAACAGCCCTGTGTAGAACAAGCAGAACACCAGCAAATAGCATTAAGATTATGGATTCTCTTGCTGTGAAGCTAATTAGTAAACTTAATGCATACAATCTCATGGCTGGGAAACTTCAATTAGGACCCAAATTCGAATGATAAAATATTTAGGTGTTATTTGCAATGGTTCACAAGATAAAATCAGATATAACATCATGTCTGTCACTTTTTCTTTTTCGTAACAAAATAGCAATTTATGGCATTTGCTATTTTTATATAATAAAATAAAATTGCACTTGCAGTTAAAGGATAATGGATGAAATTTTAGCTGATTCACCAAATAGGACCACAGAACTTTAAAAGACACTTATAAAACACAATTGTGCTGTTACAAAGGAGTAAAGACTCATTACATTGCTGTACTAATTTTCTTTTGTAACTTCCTTTTTTAAAAAATCAGAAGAATGTTACAAAAATATCCAAAATAATTTCTCTTTGCACAGAGACGGTATCTTTGTATAAGACAGTTCACCTTGTACCATAAACTACTTGTTGATTTAATGAGACATTGTATGTTAAATACTTTGGCATGTTCTTGAATGTGAAGGGCATTATAATAAACCTACATTTGATTTTATGATGTGAGAATCACAGAATGCCCTCAAAGTTTCTGTCAGTTTAGTGTAAGAGTTCTAGACCATTCACTCAAAAAACAGTATCTGAATGAAAATAAAGAAGAAAAAAGAAAGGAAGAAAGGAAGGAAGGAAGGAAGGAAGGAAGGAAGGAAGGAAAAAAGAGAAAGAGAGAGAGAGAAAGAGGAAGAAAGAAAGGAAGGAAGGAAGGAAGGAAGGAAGGAAAAAAGAAAGAAAGAAAGAAAAAGAAAGGAAGGAAGAAAGAGCAACTTTACAGGGAAAATTGAAAAAAAAACAAACCCCAATAAACCAAAAAACAAACAAACAAACAAAAACCAAACTGGCTGAGCTAAGACAGTAACCATAAGCTAATCATGACCAAGTAAAGACCAGAGTCTCAGATCTCCTATCTTTGTAAAATTATTGTGACAGCCTTGGTTTACCTAACTGTGAATTCTTGTATATGGTGTAATATTTGTTAAACCATCATGTTGGCTTTTTCTGTAGTATCACATCTAGTGTAATATAGTGATATTTTATTTGTATTGAAATGTGATTTTATTTATATGTTAATAAAGTTGCCTTGAGGTCAGAGCAAGCCAGAGCAGAAACTGGGTGGTAGTGATGCACGCCTTTAATCCCAGCACTTGGGAGGCAGAGCTAGGTAGATCTCTGTGTGTTCAAGGACACAGCCAGCACGGCAGACACACGCCTTTAATCTCAATACCAACCATAGAAGACCTGGAGGTCTGTACAAACAGGCAGTGACGAGGAGGTCATGTGGCTGGGTTTACAACCAATGAGAAAACAGAACAGAAAATCTATAAAAAAAGATAGGACACAAAGAGGTAGCTCTCTTTCGGAGAGGAAGAACAGCAGAAGCAGTGAAGGGTAAGGTTTTCTGCTCTTGCTCTGACCTCGTGGTTTTTAACTCTGCAATTGGTTCTGTGTTTCTTATTTAACAAGCTGGTTACATCTACAAGTGTAATGTAAATTGATGAACTTTAGAGTTTATGTACATGGC
Source organism: Onychomys torridus (assembly GCF_903995425.1). Classification (NCBI taxonomy): domain Eukaryota; kingdom Metazoa; phylum Chordata; class Mammalia; order Rodentia; family Cricetidae; genus Onychomys; species Onychomys torridus. The sequence continues at coordinate 43,752,902 of NC_050444.1, read as the reverse complement.
AGCTGGAATAACACTATACCAGCTATCTCTGCTCTCATAAAACTTTCTTCATAACCCACAGCACTGGCAATTTTAATAACAGGAAATCAGAAGCTTAGGACAGGAGGCTTTTCTAGAATCCTGAACACACAGGAGTATGAAACACATTCCAATAAACAAGTTCTCTCTGCGGGAGAAAAACTACAATAGGTTATAATGTTGTAGCATTTGAGAAGCAGGTAAATGATTCTTAATATCGTATTGGCTGGTTTTATGTATCAACTTGACACAAGCTGGAGTCATCAGAGAAGAAGGAGTTTCAGTTGAGGAAATGCCTCCATGAGATCCAGCTGTAAGGCATTTTTTCAATTAGTGATCAATGGCAAAGGGTCAGCCCATAGTGGAAGGTGCTATCCCTGGACTGTTGGTCCTGGGTTTTGCAAGAAAGCAAGTTGAGCAAGCCAGGGGAAGCAAGCCAGAAAACAACATCTTCCATGGCCTCTGTATCAGCTTCTGCCTTCAGGATCCTGCCCTGTTTGAGTTCCTTCCCTGATTTCCTTTAGTGATGAACAGCAATACAGAAGTGTAAGCCAAATAAACCCTTTCCTCCCCAACTTACTTTTGGTTATGGTGTTTTATCGCAGCAATAGAAACCCTAACAAAGACAAATACATAACAATTTTTTTCTTTCTTTTTGTATATTGAGTCAGTCTCATTATGCAGCTAGGACATTGAACTTATTCTAGAGCAAGGTAGCCTCAAACTTGTGACCCTCCTGCCTCAGCCTCCAGAGACCTGGGATTATAAGTACACAACTCTACAACATGCTAATAGTTACTTAGTTAGTTCATTTTCAAATGATCTTCTGAAATGAAGTTACTTCTGAGGAATTGAAAACCTACAAGAAAATGACCACAGAAAATTATTTTCTATTTATTTATTTATTGATTGATTGATTGATTGATTGATTTTTTGAGACAGGGTTTCTCTGTGTAGCTTTGTGCCTTTCCTGGATCTTGCTCTATAGACCAGGCTGGCCTCGAACTCACAAAGATCCACCTGCCTCTGCTTCCCGAGTGGCATGTGCCACCACCGCCAGCGCAAATTAATTTTTTAAGTGATGAATCTAAAGCACATGTTAAGAGAACAGAAGGTAGGAAGTGGAGTTTGAGGGTGCTGTAGCCATATTTCTTGTTACTGTACCAAAACACCTGACAAAAGTCACCAAAGGAAGCTTGACAGTGTGGTCCCTTGTTGGGAAATCCTGAAAAGAGGTAGCTGGTCACACTGTGTCACACTCTACTCGCTTCTTCCTTTTTAGTCAGCCCAGGACTCCAGCCCCTGAAGTGGTCTGCCCACATTCCTGGTGTGTCTTCCTTGATCCCTTCCTGAAAACATCCTCACAGGCATCCCTAAATGGTTGTTTTCTGCCAGTGCACCTGGCTTCTGGACTCCATTTTTCTCCTTTCAGGTGAATTTACCTTTTTGCAAGCTAGAGGTTTGATAGGAGACATCTTATCCCAAGGCCACCTTTTTGTGCCCCTCTGAAAGTGCTTGGGACAACACTGTATGTATTTCCCTCAGCATTATGGTTTTCTGAATTCCACTAAAAGCAAAAATAAACAAACAAAAAACCTCATCCACATTTCTTCCACAAACCATTCCTATAGCGTTTCACAGATGTGACCCAACTCTTGCAGCACCAGACTTCTGCGTTGGTTACTTCTCTCTGACCAAACACCTGAGAAAACAATTTACGGAAGAAAGAGACTAGTCGGGCTCACAGTTTCGGGGTACATTCCATTGTGGAGGGAAAGGCATGGGGGCAGAAATAAGAGAGGGCTTTCACATTGTGTCCCTGGCGAGGAGCAGAGAGATGAATGCTGGCATCCACTCAGTTCTCTTACTGTTACTCAGCCAGGGAATGATGTCACTCATATTTCAGGTGTATCTCTCCTGCTCAGTTTTAAAGCAGTACTTCAAAACTAAGATCATTAAACAGGTGAGAAAGAATACAACCAAAATAGGAAATGGAAACTGACTTAATAATAACTTGAATGATCCATTCTTAGATGTTTGTAATATGTTAATATCTTGAATAACTGTTTTCTTTATTATTTACACCTTCACTGACATCTCAAAGAATTCTCTCAGATCCAAACAGTTGCCATTTTGTATGGATTCAAATGTTCATTCCGGTAGCCCTTGGGATCACAAATAAATGCCTGGCCTTAGGCTTTACCATCATCAGATCTCTTCACAAATTTGACTCTCAGTTCTCCAGACCCCTGGAAAATACTTTGCACATCAGAAACAGCACTGCCAACACCAGCAATTCACAAGCACCCACATTTCCACTGAGGTAACTCAGCCTCATCTTCAGTACCCCTTTTGTGTAAACTAAAGTGTAGCTTTCCTAGAAAATGCCCATGATCCTTTCTTATTTTATCTTCAGGAATGTCATTTTATCCTCATATCCCAAGAAATACAGTGACAACTTCATCCCAGGAAACTCATTTCAAGAACTCTAAAGTCAAAATCCAATGATGACTTTGCATCACTAACTTTCAGCAGGGGCTGCTGCAGCAGAAAACTCTTGTTGTTGGGGGTCATAGGAGCAGCTATTGAGGTTGGCCTGGTGATTGGGCACAGGGTGTGGTTCTGTGGCTCTTCTTTGGTTAGTTTGGAGGATCATAGAGTGTGGCACCTAGAAGCAGAATAATCAGTGACATCCCTCACTGTCCACCACCACCTGTACTCTCTTCACTGTACCTGGCATAAGTAGCCACTGGCTTCCAGCTAATGGCTGTACAATCATTAACGCTCTGCTGGTTCAAGTTAATTGTGGAAAACTTAATGCTGATGGTCACATTTGAGGGTCATGTTTATTTTCAGCCACACATGAAATAAGTAGTACGTCCATCCATCTTCTATAATGAATTTTTCCTTATTCATTCATCTACTTCCATTGCTTGCTCTTTCTTTTTTTTTTTTTTTCCTACAGATCTTCTATTTGAAGTTTCTACTTGCACAGAAACACTATGGCAGACCAGAGCATGGGCCACTGCCCTTAAGAAAAAGTATTTTTGAAACATACTATCAAATAAACTCACCCTCATGTGTACAGACCAGAGAAATATAACACCCATTCCTACCAGGACTACTTTTAAAAGGCCCTTGAATTATTTTTGTCATGCAAATATTGACAAAAGTGCTTTTCAAATCTAAGATTCCTGCTGGGGATGTCTTTCTGTATGTTGTGAATGTGTTGCTCTGATTTGGTTGATAAACAAAACGCTGATTGGCCAGTAGCCAGGCAGGAAATATAGTATAGGTGTGATAAGCAGAGAGAAGGATGCTGGGAAGAGAAAGGCTGAGTCAGGAGACGCTGCCAGCTGTGATGAGAAGCAAGATGTAAAGATACCAGTGAGCCACAAACCACGTGGCTGCAGGCCTGAGAGGGACTGGAGAAAACTCCAGTTACAGATTCCTTCATGGTACAAAGGTATTATTGGACTTAGAGTTAATATGTGTACTGTGTTAAGGAAAGGTCTAGAAAAGTCTGCAGCCATCTAGTAGTAAAAGCCACCTGGTGTCTTCATCAGTGAATATAGCTATTCATTGCTTTGTTCTAGCATTGTAGAACTGATGGAGGAAAGAAAGTACTCTGTATGTTACTCTGTATGTTTAGTAAAAAACACTGAAGCTGTTAATCTGAGGAAACAGCTGCCTTGCAGAGCAGCTCAGGGCTGCAGGGGCTAAATGCATTGTGAGCTGTGCTCACCTCTCACTGAGATACTGAAAGAGGGTGGAGCTTTTTTTTATGCTTACAGTTTTAATTTTACATTTGAAGAAAATGAAGAGAATCAGGTGACAAGTTTTATTACAGTATTAGAGAATTACAGGTCCTTAAAATCAATGGCTGTCAATCAAAGCCTAGACATTGGGTGATGAGCATGAATAATTAAAGACTGACTTGTTAGCTGCAGAAATGAATTTGGCCTGGCATAGAGATGTGTTATCAAGTGCCAACAATTTACTATGTTTTTGAAAGAAAGCTGTAGGCAGCAATTTACAGAAAAGATTAAGCCAATTACTTACTGTATACATGTGACATTCTCTAGATTTAAGATGTAAATCTGGAAAGTCATAAACTGACAGCTGGAGTTGGGAATGAGTTTATAAAGTTTATGAAGAACTGCTTTGTACTAAAACTGTCTATTTCAGGCCCTGGGAGATCACTGAACCCACATACCCTGTGGCTAAATATGTGTATGCAAATGAGCACTCTCCCTGAAGAGTGAGACACCTTCTCTTGAGACCATTAAGCACCTTTGTTTGCAGTACTCAGTTCTCTAATGTAGCATACCTTTTTATCAGCCACCAGCTCACAAATAACAACAGAGATTTCTTACTAATCATAAAAGCTTGGCCATTAGCTTAGGCTGGTCCTATTAGCTCTTAAATTACCCTGGTTATATTAATCTATGTTCTTCCACATGGCTTGGTTACCTCTATTCTGTACCATATGTCCAACCTCTTCAGTGTTTCCCTGGCATCTCTAAACCACCCTGCTTACTCTGTGTCTGGCTGGCCACTCTGCCTTTCTTCTTCCCAGAGTCCTCTTTGTTCCCAGAAGTCCCACTTACCTTCTGCCTGACTAGCTATTGGCCATTCAGTTCTTTATTAAACCAACCACTGTGATACAGCTTCACAGAGTGTAAAGAAATATTCTGCAACACTAATGCAGTTGAAGTCCATTGGAATTTGGAGATGAACTCCAGGGTGTTATTGAAGAGAGAACACTGTGACTCCATGCAATATAGTCCTAGGCCATACTGGTGATATATTTACTTCTTTCCTATGCTAGAATTCTTATATGTTCTTATTGCTTTTCAGCTACTAGTTAACCAAAACATCACTACTGGAAACCACAGAAATAATTGTCAGGGGCAAATTCAACTAGTGTATACTAAAATTATTAAGCAAAACATGCCTCAAAGTATTTTTATAAAAATATTTGCATTTCCAATGTTGGTTTTAACATAGCTCCACACAGCCTTTAGTATCTGCTGCCCAGGTGGACAAACTCAATTGTGTTTCCTTTCACTGTCTCACTTAGTGTAAGCTTCCAAAGAACAGAGTGTGGAAAGGAATGTGTATGTCATAACCTCACTATGTCAAATATTCCCCACAGATGGGCAAGGACTAATATGAAGAACAAAGAGATTACACAGACAGTCTGTGCTTCTACCAGGCCTAACTTGCCAATTTTCTTCAGCTTCCAAATATTGTCATGCATCACTGTGTTAATTGGTATTTTTTGTTAACTTGTTACAAACTAGAGTCATTTAAGATAAAGGAAGCTCAATTGAGGAAAATATCTACGTGCATTAAATAGGTCTTCAGGCAAGTTTTGGGGGAGCATTTTCTTGATTAATTATTAATGTGGGAAAGTCCACCCCACTGTGGGCAGTGCCACCCTTGGACAGGTAGTCCTGGGTTATATGAGAAAGCAACCTGAGTAAGCCATTGGGATCAAGTCAGTAAGCAGCAATCTCCAGGGTTCCCGCCATCAGGTTCCTGCTCAAGTTCCTGCCCTGGCTTCCCTTAGCAATGGACTGTGATCAGGGCATATAAGCCAAGTAAATCCCTTTTCTCCCCAAGAAGTTTTTGGCCATTGTGTTTATCATATCAATAGAAAGCAAGCTAGCGCAATCACTTCCTAAAAGGGCTGTTGCAACCCATGAAAATGGCACTGTATTCTCAAACTGCCAGGCTCACTGTATCTCTTACCAACAGGAGAGCTCTGCAGGCAGATATCATGTTCTTTTTATCTTCATACTCCTGGTGACTGGCATGTAAAAGGCATCAAATAAAGTCAAATTTACATCTTGGAATTATGTAAAAAGGACATAATTACACGGGCCAGTTATACGGTCATGGATACATAAATACAACACACACACACTCACACACACACACACACACACACACACACACACACACACACACACACACCACCCCAAAAATCTACAATAGTGTCTTAGAATTCATGGCAAAGGCTTGGACTTTGCCTGAGGAACTTCAGACGTCATCATTAGTACTCTCTCAGAGTGCATTTGTTTAGAAACAGCAGCCCCTTAAACCAGATCCATTACATGAAATGTTCCAAAGGAAAACTTAGTCACTTCCATATATCATACACAGAAGTGCCTAGTACAGTTTTTCATAATGAAACTTCTATTCTATTGACTTGGAAAACACAGGGAACCCCCAAAATTCATTTGTGGAAATGGTGAGTCTAGGAATAAAATGAAAATGTTAATCAACATAAAATTTGGAGTTCTTTACTATTTTTCAGTTATGTGGATTGAATATATATGTACATATACATATATATACACACATACATATATAATATGAGATTGCAAACAATTTAAAGAATGAAATACTGACACAAATTTTGTTATACATCTTTATTTCACAGATAGACCTTAAACAGCCTCAAAGGGGTGGGAAAGAGATAAATAAATTCATAACCCCAACTGCAGTACAAATTTTACTCCTTCCAAAGGGGACATATTTAATCAGGTCCAGGGACCGAGACAGAAAGGATCTCATCTGCAGGAGCAGAGCATCTGTCTTCTAAAAATTTCTCAGAAGGTATACAAGGAAATAGCCTGAAACTCAGACTCCAGAGCCTTGTTGTGATGCAACAAATGGATGACAGCAGCAAACCCAAACCCTCTGCATCCCAGTCTCTGTGTCAGGGAAAACTAGTTGTAACCCCATAGAATTGAATAAGATCCATAACAGCAAATTCCTGCTATTCTTTTTTAAATAATATTTGTCTTAGGGTTTCTATTGCTGCAATGAAACACCATGGCCAAAAAGCAAATTGAGGAGGAAAGGGTTTATTTGGCTTATGCTTACACATCATAGCTTATCATCCAAAGAAGACAGGACAGAAACTCAAAACAGGGCAGGATCCTGGAGATAGGAACTGATGCAGAGGCCATGGAGTGCTGCTTCCTGGCTTGCTCCACATGGCTTGCACAGCCTGCTTTCTTATAGAACCTAGGACCACCAGCCCAGGGATGGCATTATACACAATGGTCTGGGTCCTCTCCCATCAATCATCAATTAAGAAAATGCCCTACAGGCTTGCCTACAGTCTGATCTTATGGAGACACTTTCTTAATTGAGGTTCTCTTCTCTGGAATGACTTTAGCTTGTATCAAGTTGACATAAAACCATAAAGCACAATATTTTAGAAACAACTATATCAAAAGTGGCATTCTCATGTAAGTATCTATGATGATCCCTCATGCTGTTCTGTCACTAATGATGTCTCTCAGTATTTCAGAGAAACTAGCTTAGTAATAAACTCTAGAGTCATCATGTTGGGAACTCCCTATTTGGAGATGGAATTTTGCACACAAAAAGTCAGATTTGCACCTGTAGTTCTGACTTTTCTCTGAAGTCTGCTAGTTCTTACTTAAATGCCTCAGGGTTAGTGAAAACTCATTGGGCACATGTGCCATTTCCAGCTTTGGTGTGGTCCATTTGCCCTCTGCTGTTGGGTGGCATTAATGAGCCCTGCATTCTTCTCTGCCCCTTCCATCTTATTCTCTGAGCAGGGACACAGTGCATGCTATGCCATATTGTCAATGAGCAGTTGTCAGATGAATGAAAGAATAAATGAACAATGGGGAGATAAAGAATTTTTCTCAGATTGGAAATAGCAACTACAAGTGATACAATAATATGTCCCCACCCCCAGTAAGAATTCATTCCACACACTCAAGAAAAATATGGAGAAACTTCTTTAATGATAGTATGAATCCAGCTCTGGCTGAGGCTCAAATAGGAGCCTGCCTTGAGTAGGAGATTTTGCTTATATGCACTCAACATGTGCTGTCATCCTTAGGGATCCTTGCCTCAGATCATGCTTAGAACAGTTTAAGCAGACAGAAGCCTAAGTGTGGCCACATGGTTATTTATACATGAAAGCTATTGTAAGAATTATTTCTTAACTACAGCAGTGTTTGTTTGTTAGTTTTGTCTAGTAGTTATTATCAAGGGTCATCTTGCTCACCTGGCAGAATTGTGCTTTTCCTAACAAGAGTACAAGGGACTTAATGCAGGTCAGGACTTAAAGATTGTTCTAACTCTGCACTGCTGCCTTGAGCATGTGTAAGACATAGGGATGGGCCAGACGGTTGGTTGTTAAGTCCTGAGTGTCTTCTCTTGTTATGGGGACTGAGACTAATTGGAGGTCAAATTCTGTGAACAAATTGATAAGTGTTGGATCCACAGTTATTGGGTATCCTCCACTGATGCAATAAGCCAAATCAAACCAAATTCATAAGGCCAGATTTAATAAACAAAGCAAAGCAACTCCTGGGTGATTCTCCAAAAGGCAGGAGAGAAATCAGAGAAATCATGTTGCAGGTCTGGTGACCAGGTCTTAAATACCCTGTAGGAGTGGTCTTGAGCAGCTCTGGGGAAGGAGTTGACCCTTGGTGGGCTTTCTGAGGGGTGGGGTCTGGAATAGGAGGAGTAAGACCAAGTGAACATTCCCAACACAAACAACAAACTGTTTTCAGCAATCCTAAACTTCAATTATGGTACAAATTTTTTATTCCTGTAGATTATACCAACTCTGGTTAGTACTACTTATCTCCAGTGATATTGGAGGTTTGTAAAAAGTAACTCTGATTCAAAGTTGAGAGTTTCTAAGCAGCAACTGTTTTTTTGTTTTTTTTTCTTGTTGTTGTTGTGTTTTTGTTTTTGTTTTCCTTTTTTCTTTTTTTGGAGCTGAGGATTGAACCCAGGGCCTTGTGCTTGCTAGGCAAGCCCTCTACCACTGAGCTAAATCCCCAACCCTGTTATTGTTGTTTTTTAAAGACAATATTTAAAAACAGCTGGAAAGGGAGAATTGCAATTAGGAATACCATTTTTCTTCAACTCACAACTGCTAGTTTTGATTTTCTAATTTGTGGCATATCTAACCCCTGAATATTCTTTAGCAATTTGCCATCAAAAGAGTGTTTTTTGAGAATCTCAAGAAAAACATATACAGGACTCACATATTTCAAAAACTCTACAGAATCAAGAAATTTAGTTAGCATGGCAAAGGCCACACGCCCACACAATGACCACTCATGTCCTCACATACTCCAGCATATGTCTTGATGCTCTCATTCCTCATCCAAATGGTATCTCCCTGACTGTTGGGCCCCATAATGCCCGGGTGTGAGGCCCAGTGTAACTTCCTGAGCCTAGCTCAAGTTTGGCAACCTGTCTTTGAACATGACTTCTGCGTATTAGTGACTCAGCTCAACCTGACCTAGAATTGTTGCTGCCTAGTAACTGCTGAGAGGGCATCATCTCACTGGCCTTCTATCCTTACCCCATCCCTCCTGTCATCCCAATCTATATAAGTCTACTCCTGATGCAATAAAGCAAGTTCATGCTTTGACAAGGCTCCTGGCTCAGCGTGCTTCTCTCCAGTGGACAGGGGAGATCTGGGCCATGGACACTCACCATCCCGCTTAGCCCCAGGGAGAGACCAGTCCTGCCTCTGCCCTACCTGTTGGTCAACCTGACACCTGACCTCAGAAAATGGAATATATAGTAACACAGATCAACTCATTCAGAAATTCAGAAGAGTTGTGTTTTTAGTAACTTTGGTTCTAAGAGCAGTGTCTCATCTGAATATAAAGATGTCTCCCTAGCTGGGCATGGTCGAGTAATCCTTTAATCCCAGCCCTGTGAGAGCCAGGGACAAGCACATCTCTTAATTCAAGATCAGTCTGGTCTACAGAGTGAGTTCCAGACAGGCAGGAATACACAAAAAAAACCTTGTCTTGAAAAACCAAAAGTAAGTAAATAATAAATAAATACATAAAGTAAGTACATAACAACAAAATATAGCCCTCTCCCTGGGGCTAATCAGACACTTAACTATACATAGCAGTCAGTTGTAGATGCCTGTCTCAGAGTACTTCAGGTGGTGACCATCAACACTTCATAGATGCTAACTGAACTGTCTCTGAATCATTTCATAAGTGCTAGATTCACTTATAAAATGTGATAGACAAGCACTAGGAAAATAAATCAATTACCTTTTTTGTTGTGTGTGAACTGATTTTCTAAACCAGTAAGGCATGGATTCTTCTACAAATGACTGCATAATAGAACTAAATACTTTACTTAATTTGAAATTCATATACTATAATGACAGTAAATCATTATCACTCTACGTAAATTGTATAAGAGTATACCATTTTGTCTACTCAGCTTTACTTGCAAATGTTCATTGCAATGAGTCATTGATCTGGTTCAAGGTCTCTGGCTTCTGGTACACCATCTATACTGGACCCTCACTGAAACTCCTCTTGGATATCCAGCCTGCTGTTGCCTCAAGTCATGGAGATCCTAGCTATGGTTCTACAATACCAGTCTCTTAATGTACTCCAACAGGTCATAGATGGGGTAGATGTTGGTGCAGGGCCAACTCAAATCCCTGGGTATGGGTATAAATAGTAGTTGATTTGCTCAGTAGTCTGGGAAGCTGGGACACCCTGTGGTGACATATTGTGTACCCTAATAAAATTTGCCTGAAGATCAGAGAGACAAAGGAACAAGCCACAGTCATAATCTCTTACCTCACTAACACCTCAGCCTGAAAAGGCTTTCTAGCCAAAAGGCCTCTAGCCGAAAGGGATGCTTCTGCTGAAAAGCCTTAGTTCCTGTCTCCTCATGCCTTATATACCATTTTCTACCTACCATATCACTTTATTCTCAGTGCTGAGATTAAAGGCATGTGATTCCCAAGTACTGGAATTAATGGTGTGTGCCACCATTGCCTGGCTCTGTTTCTCTCCTAGACAGAATCAATCTCATGTGATCCAGGGTGGCTCTGAACTCAGAGATCCAGACAGATCTTTGCCTACCAAGTGCTAGTAGGATTAAAGGTGTGTGCTACCACTGCCTGGCATCTGTTTAATCTAGTGGCTTGTTCTGTCCTCTGATCTTCAGGCAAATTTTATTAGGGTATACAATATATCACCACATTACCCACTCAGGCAATGGCACAGAGCCAGTTCTTCCACACCCCTGCCATTGGGGCCAGCTCTCTACATACTTGGTAAGGGGTGGGGCCATCTCTCATGAGTGTGGGGTCAGCTCTCCCGTGAGGGGTGGGTTCAGTAGTCAGTGAGGGACAGAGCCAGTTCTCCCAGGGCTAGCAAAAGGTGGGGCTGGCTCAACACAGCCTTGGATTTCAACATACATGGTTCCTATGACCCCTGTGGTAACATGGCCATCAGAGATTAACATAGACCCTAGCTGCAGCAGTACCATAGACCCAGATGTGGCCCTCAGCTGCATCTCAGGCCTGGACATCATCATGGCCCAAGGTGGCAGGGCAGGTCAGGTCACTCAGATATGTATGGCCCTGGCTGCAGCATGACACTCAGACACCAACCTGGCCTCAGATGGCCACCCAGACCATGAGTATCTTCTCGGCCTTCAGTGTTAAATGAAGCCAGGGAGATTGACAGAGACCCTGGAAGCAGCAGGGCCACAGACTTGGACATGGCCTTTGGTTGCCGCTTTGGCTCAAATGTCACCATGGCCCTGCATGGCAGCACAGGCTACTTATATAAGCCTGGCTGTAGCAGCAGCATGGCTCTTGAACACCAACATGGACTCAGGTGGCTTTTTAGATCCTATGTGTACAATTGCCCTTCAGTGGTACCTGAAGCCATTAACATCAGTACAGATCCAAGCTGTTGTATGGCCAGAGATCTAGACATGGCCCTTGGCATCCCCTCAGGCCCAGATGTTATTATGGCCTTGGTGGCCATGCAGGCCACACAGCTCAGCATGATACCTGCAGCAGCACCATCTTTGGACACTAACATAATCACAGGTGGTGGCCCAGACCCTGGCATCCACATGGCCTTTGGTGGCAACATGGATCATAGTAATCAATACAGGCCCTGGCTACAGTAGGGCCTTGAACACATACATGGCCTTTCAGAGCATTACCATGGCCCTAGGTGGCAAGCAGGACACCCAAATCAGCCTGTTCCTTACAGCCTTTGCATCTTTCATTCTGTCTCATTCCATAGCATGTGAACCAGTCCGATTCTTTTTCTCTCCCAATTCTCCACCATGTATTTGCTCATCATAATGGTGCCTACCCATTCAAAGTCACAAGATACCAGGGGGAGGGGTTAGATATCTTTATCCATCCCAGACTGAGAGGACCCAGACAGACCTGTGGCTGTTTTCAGCCAGCACGGGATATGAGGACACAAGTGTGCCTGTGGATGACTTCCACCAGTCTGGGCCTTGAAGACACAGGCAGGCCTGTGTCTGTTTTCAGCCATCCTGGGCTTTGAGGACCCTAGCAGGCCTGTGTCCCACCACACTTTCTTACATTTATCATTTCAAAAGACAAGCCCCCCCCCCCCCAATTCTCCTCCTGAATTCATACTTCTGTCCTAGGTCTTCATCCTCTAGCGAATGACCTCCTGTGTTCCGGGACTGGTAGGTAGATGGAACCAGGAAATTAGAGACACATAGGAGTTATACTGCCTGAAAGACATTCTAAGATGAGTCGTAATCTGTTATAATCTTCTTCCATGCAGAAGTTGCCTTAGAGCACTTCAAATCTATAAGTAAGAGCCCCTGCCAAATCCCCAAGACTGGATGTTTCATGGATAGAACAGGGTGGCAGAGGCCTGGGCTCTGACTGTCAAGAGGTTCCAATGTCTGTAAAGTTTATGACAATTTTCTTTTCTTAAACTTATTTCCAAGTTAGTTCTAATAACAAAACACACAAACGTATTTGCTTGGTAAATGCTACTGTTTCTACCATTAAAATGATAGAGGAGAAACGACGTATAATAAATCGATGTTATAATGGATCTAATAAGGTTGTTTAGGAAATGTTAAGTTAGGTAAAGGGGCACCTGAGGATGAGTAACACATTAGCCAGACTCGCTAGAAGCTGTGGGAAGGAAAAATCTGTACCTCTTACATAATTAAAGCTTAGGTTTGCTGAGAATATGCTCCTGTTAAGTTTTTTCACTAAGATGGTTTTCAATTGAACCCTATTCCCATAACAAAAAGAGACACCTCTGGCTCACAGCTGGCCATTAGGACCATCCCCACGTCAGCAAACATGCCTCTATAGGGCAATTCAAAAGGGACAGCACCGGGTCATGGCCATTAAGTCCTCAGCTATCATTAAGTCTGGGTTCACTTATCAGGAAGAGTATTATTCTGCCATCCAGGCAGGGTGGCTTTGGTTAACAGCAGCTTTGGAAAAGCAGCTCTAGTCTGTCTCAGAATGACTATGGCAGTTTTCTACACTGTAAATTTCCCCATTTGTCTAAACAACCAAATCTTGGAACTCCTGTCTCTGTGAAACATTTTAATTGCTCAATGTGTAACTTGTGACCATATAGACTGAGGGGAATTTCTGTTCAGGGCTTGGTTCCCCTTTGTGCATTAGCCAGAACCAGACCTGCAGTATTATTAAATACTTTTCCTTTGTTAATCACCAACAGCTGGAATGATTTCTCACTGGGAAGCCATATTAATTCTATAATATCATCACTTCACTATTAAAGGCTTCTTGGCTGTTTCCCCAATAGTAGAATCTCTTTTTTTACTTTTTTTTTTTTTTAATGTTTTTTTATTCTTTCTACTGAGAAGATCAATGACCAGTTCCCACATAATGCAGCCTGGTGGTTCTGACTGCTGTAAATTCATATGAAGAAACAGTTATCCCATAATATTTGTGTTCCCCAACACCAACTTTCTTAGTTCTCCTTTGATTTGTCTTGATACTAAAAGAGGTTCCTTCTCTGTTACCCCTGAAACATGGCCCCGGGGAACAGAAGGACTTTATTTTCAGCAATATGCTTCCACAGCTGGAAGCCAGGTGCTACTCTGTCACCTCCATAGACAAGAAAATGTGTCATCCAAATTCCTACACCGGCTGATCCAAGATGATATCTGAAGTCAACCTGTAGTAGAAGTATGTTTCCCAAATGAGGAATCACTCCACACACTTAGAGATTAATAAAAACAAATGCTCTTTATAGTGCTTGTCTGACTCTGCTTAGCACCCAAAGAGGAGCTGGCCTTGAACTTGAGCTGTACTAACTTCTATACACCTCAGCCTTATGTATTCCACATACACTGACACCCTTAAATCTTTTAGATTTTGGCTCAGGTTACACTTTGAACAATTAAACAGAGACAGGATATTACAAGTCTAGCACCTTGGGCAGATGGAAAACTTACACAGCAAAGATACTGCCAGAATTATTTAAGTACACAAGCAGTTTTTGTTGTTGTTGTTGTGGGTTTTTGTTTGTTTTGTTTTCTGAATAGTTGTTCCCCAAGGTCATCTTGATCACCTGGCAAAGTTATGCTTTTCCTGTTGAGAGCAGAGGGAACTTAGTGGCAGAGCAAGACCTTGTGTTGTGACCCTGTGCTGCCCCTGGAGCTGCCAGTGTTAAGCATGTTCTTCAGGGCTAGGCCTAATGTTAGCTGGTCAATCCTGGTGAACAAACATTTACATCCTAACACCATAAATTTCTAGCACTCTATAATAGCACTCTAACAAGCCTGGTTAGCATACTACTTATCTTTGGGGTATTTTGGAGGAAGCATCCCTTAGCTAAATCCTCTTTGTCTGATTTAGTATCTCCTAAGCAAATGAATTAGTAACCAATTGTATTATGTTGAATTTCTTCTTCATCAGAAAGACAAGATGAGATCAGCTCCAGCTAACAGGCAGAAATCAGAAAGGAAAGGCACAGGCTGCCCTAAGGATTCTGACACATGAAGGTATAATAGTCATGCACGGTCTGAAAAATAATTTGAGGATTTGGGTTGTTCAAAATACAGAAAATATTAAAGCATATCTGTGTATCCATGGGAATGCCCAATTTACAAGAAAAAGAAGTTGGCAAGAGAGATGGGATAACATTAGAACACGGTCTTGAGTAGGCCAGAAGTGAAGTCTAAGCAAAGTTGGGAGCCGGACAAGGCAAGTGCAAGGACAGCCAAAGAGATGGGCGAAGTTGCCAGTGCAGAGATGTAGAGACTCAGTCAGACGACAGGAAAGTGTTTTATTTTCTTTTTCCCTTGTTGCTTCTCTTTTTTGTACGATGAATGAGAGAATCACAGCTGAGAGCAAGAGGATCTTGGGGGTGTTTACAGAGACAAGAGGTTGTTACAAGAAATTTGTCACGGTGTCTGAGGACCACTAGGCTATAGTAGAGGTTCAGCATAAAGTGTACACACTGTCTACAATTTGACTTTTCTCAACTTTATCACATTAAAGGTAACTATTTAGTATGTGGTGGACATCTTCAGTAAAACAGCATTTTCCAAATATGTCATGGTCATGGCACATGAACTGTCATCAACAATTTTGACTACATGCACAAGACTTGATCAAGTTCATGCCATCCAAAATCCCAGCATGGATGGGAGAGGTATTTGTGAAGTCCCTTGAAGTCCCACCCTTATCTGAGGAGCTATTAGCCTCTGTGGTAGCATGGGAGGGAGAGTCCATTTTCTTCGTGAATGCAGGCTCTATGAGGCTGCACATGTTCTTGCTGATGTTTCTACATCTGTGACACACAGGCAGCAAATTTTTAAAAATAGCACATGAAGTTGAGAGGAGAAATTGGGAAATAGGGAGAAAACTGGAGGGGAAGGAATGGGGTGAATTTGATCAAAATACATTATCTGCATGTATGACATTCTGAAACAACAACAAAAAGGAAACATTGAAAGAAACTGTCAAACAGCTGACCATGGTGGTACAAACCTAATCCAAGCACTCCAGAGGCAGAAGCAGGTAGATCCTTACGAGTTTGAGGCCAGCCGTGTCTACACAGTGAGTTCCAGGACAACCAGAGCTAGATGTTGTCTCAAAAACAAACAAACAAACAAACAAATAACAACTGTCAAACAATTGACTTAGCAACTCTAGAATACAAGAAAAAAGAACCCAGCCTTGGAATGTTTCCTATAATAAATAATTTATCATTTTAATTTGGTATTTAGGTAAAAACTTCTTATTTAAAAATATAGGAAAGAAAATACCATCCCAGGTTCAGATATGAAGGTGAATAATGAGGCCCTGGTACCATAAATATGCAGTTGTATCTTACTATGGAGAAAACTTGTTTAAATACAGGTCATTCAAGTTCTATACTTTTGGAAACTCTGTTCCTCTAAGTCTGACACTCACAAATGTCTCTGGCTTTTTCTGGGCTCGTAATCCTTCCCCTTTCAGGCCTGCCAGCTGCAAGCCTGTGCTGCCATCCTCTGTGCCTGAGCGAACTCACAACCTCCCCTAACTCCATCTCTTCCCTCTGACAAGGAGACTCTGCCATCATCCCCTAGTTTTCGGGTGCCATCTATTTCCCCTTCCACTCCTGGCCAACACAGTTGTCAAATTTAAGTATAACTAGCTTTAGTTGAGAGCAATGAGGAGTATCTGGCTTCTGGTAGGTTATAAAAATATTTCACATTTTTGTTTCTTTCTTTGAAAGTGTTCATCTGGGTAAATGAGTCTTTCAAAAAGACGTTCCCAGACAAGCATCTGTACTCTTCTCTATTCTTCCCCAGTTCCTAGACATTCAGGTTCATGCTTCTGAAGGCCTTTTGAAAGATTCAGTGGGTCAGACAATTACCTAACAAAGTCGGAGAGCTGAAGAGGACTAGAAAGGGCAGTGTCGGGCATTACTAAAAGCAAAATAATGGCTGGTATTGATCTTCAGCATTGATCCTGTCTTTTTCTTTCTGAATGATTTTACAGTGTTTATTTAAAATAGTTTCCCAAAAATCAATACGAATTTTAAAAGCCTTCATTTCTTCTTGTCCTCAGCACCTAAACACAGTGTTGGGCCTAAGGTAGAGGATTTAATTCCATCATTACACACAAATCTGTTCACCTGCTCTGTGTAGTTGTATATGCAGATGCCATTTATGACTTTATACTTTTAAAAGTCTACCAGTGGACATGTAAGCAGCCTTAAATAAAATGATTGAGTCACATGACCACACCAAAAAGACATGGATATAGGAAGGAGACCAGTTCTGAACAAGGGGTTCAGTGGGAGGGGGAGGGGAGAAGGAGAAGTTAATGGAGGTGCATATGATCAAAATACATTATATATACATGAAATTGCCAAAACTTTAATGTAAAAAGTATGGTTTATGTTTTTTTTTTTCTCATTAAATAACCTAAGATAACATGAAGGGAAGAATTGTGCAACAGAGAATCTTCACTACTGTCTTTTTACTGTGATATGACACCTAGCATAGAATCACTGTTAGTCCACAATGAGGCTAGCACTGTGTTAGGCCCCCCAGCTACAGACAGAAACAAAGTACAGTCCACACGTTTGTTTCAAGTTTTCTTCGGTTTATAGAGGGAGAAAGGGGACTGGCTGCTGCATCAGAGGTGCCGCCAAGGCTCATGGGGGATGATGGAGTTGAGTCAGCCTGGGAGTTGACTTGGGGCAGGTTGATAGGAGGCCTGGCGGTTGGATCATTGGCCTGACAGTCATATTTCTTTCAGAGTGTTCTCTGATTCCTAACAAAAAGTCTATGGACTTGTCTATCACACTGAGAGTTAAAAATGAATTTCAGATCCTGTGACACAACACTCAGAGGAAATCAGGCAGAAACAGACAGATGGTGTTCCTTCATGCTTTACAGTGTCTGATGAACAGATAACACACCTAACTAGAACTTACTTCAGGGTCCAGCTGCCTATGGTGTAACCCCACCCACGCTCTGGATATGAACCCAGCCTCACAGAGTAAGTAGGCTGGTGTTTGTCACCTTAGTGCCACAGGAAGCCCAATAAACAGTTGTTTTGTGCTGTGAGCTAAGAAAAAGCAAACCTTTTTTTTCCAGCAGTTTGGGGTGGGCTTTTCTTCATTTTCCTGTGTCTTCTCATGAGAGCAGAGCATGTCATCACTTCCTCTTTCCAGGTTACATCACCATCTCCTTTCAATCGTGTGGGAAGCTCAAACTTTCCCCATCCTACTGTGCACTTTGGGCTTGCTGCGTCTCCCCATGGCCACCTTCGTGAAGGGTTTGCTGGAAGCTGGCAGAGACAAGACTTGGTGGCCTAAGATAAGTGCTGACAGCGGCAAGCAGGATACAAAGGTGGCACAATGTGAGCCACAATCAGACTTGCCTGGTGCAAGATTGGAGTGTACTGCTGAGACCCAGCAGGGGAGCAAAAGCAGAGTGATCTCACACCAATGTACAGTCAACTGTGAATGTTGCAGCCGGCAGGACAGTGTGCTCCAAAAAGGCCCAGAGGCAAAATCAAAATTAAATAGTGGCAAAGGTGTGTTAGTCAAGGTTCTCTAGAGAAACCGGACCAATGAGAAAAATGAATATGATGTGTGTGTGTGTGTGTGTGTGTGTGTGTGTGTGTGTGTGTGTGTTATTAATTCAGCTTACATTAAGATAGTAACAAAGCTTATTATCACTTTGAACCAGCATGTGGTTGAGATAATTCTATTTCATTTCTGTTGTTTTATTTTTTATTAAAATTTTTATATGATATATTCTGATTACCTCTTTCAACTCCTCCCACTTTCTTACCCACCCAACTTTATGTTCTCTCTCCCTGAAAAACACACAAATGAAAATCAAAATAAATAAATAAAAACCAACGAGACTTCAGATAGACACAATTTGGAAGCAGCAGCCTTGGTGGCTTGAGGTGAGGGCAAACACTTTAATGCTGTTTAATACTGGCCCCCTTAGACAGCATTGACCCGCTAGGACTCTCACAGCTGCTAGTGTCCATGTGTTGACCCGCTACATGTACCATTGTTGATGTATTTGTTGCTGGTATGAAGCTAGAAATATCACATACCCTGTACCTGTGTAATGTCGTCCATGTGTTTGAAGCATTTAATTAAGTTAAGCTATATCCTGTTTAGTTCAAAAAATAAAAGGTACCTAAGTATTTTTTAAGAAGACAAACAACAACAACACAAAACAAAAGATAGTAACAAAGGCAAATAATCTTCCTCCTTTCTTACCTGGGCTGTGACAAGAGGGTGACTCCCACACTCAGAGTCTACCCACATCAATTAAGGCAACCAGGACAATTCTTTAGTTGGTGCTCTCCACTCAGATGAACCCAATTTATGGCCAGTTGACTTAAGATCAACTATCAAAGAAGGTAAGAAAGGAATATTTCAGAACCAAGTCACTGGGGTCAACTGTTCTGACAAGTTCAATCAGAAATAGTGGGTTTTCTGATTTCTTTTTTAAAACTTATTTTTATTCTATGTGTATGGGGGTGTGTTGCCCGCATGTCTCATGCTCAAAGAAGCGAGGAGAAGAGCCCAGGTTTTCTGGAACTGAAGATCCAATTGTGAGCCTCCATGTGGATCCTGGGAACAAAACCTGGATCCTCTGAAATAGCAACAAATTCTCTTAACCACTGAGGCTTCTCACCTGCCCTGTTGGTTCATCTCTGAGACATGATCTCACTATGCACAATTGTTAGCTTTAATAGATTACCTTCATTCCTGCAAGAGCCAGAATTTTTTTTCTATTCTGGCCTCATGTGCTTTATGTTGAGTTCAATCCAACCAATGGCCTCAGGTTTGGAGTGTGACCTGACCCAGATGGAAAGTCAAAGCCCACAGGGACTGCGTGTCACTTTGCTGTGAGATACAATCACCGCACACCCAGGTCCCTTAGCTGTTTGTGAAGGACTTCTGTCACTCTCAGCTCAGAGATTTTTAGCAAGTGCAATGATGAAGTATCCAGAAGATTTGATAAAGTCACCAGAGGCCTTGTAAACAAAAGACATGTGAGAAATGGTCTGGAACAAGGCAGGGTACACAGAAGACTTTTTGTCTTGTTTTTTTTAACTGTTGGGTCAATAGTTCATCTTCTAGAAAGGAAGTACGGCAAATTTAAATCCTGCCAGCATCTGCTGAGGAGGCATTCTATGAGTACTTATGCTAATATATGATTAACATATGAGATGCCACTGTTCAGGTAAAGTGGGGGGCGGGGCGGCTCAACTATGATGGACTGTCCCTTGTGTTTGCCTGGAGTGACTCTGTTAATTATTCTCTTTGCAAAATTCTACTTGAAATTCCTGTTTGAGAATGCTGCCTCCTTTCTCTAGGGACCATGACTGATAGAAATGTCAGACTTTCATTCCTTCCCATCCTAATGCTTGAAAAAGAATTGAAAACACATCATTCTAGTTAAAGAGTCCAGCTGGTTTGTTGATGCTTCAATAATACTGTTTGGGTTGTTTTTAAGGAAGCTTAGCTACAGCCAAACTCTTCAAAATGGTACTGTTATGGAAGGAATGTAACACTGTTAATACATCTTTTTGATTATCCAAGTATCATCTGCCTATATTCCAAAGTCTTTTCATCCCTTTGTTAAAAATAGATTCTTTTTTTTTTTTTTCATACAGTATATCCCGACTACAGTCCCTTCCCTCTGCTCCTCCCAGTTCTGCCCACTTCCCATCACATCTGGATCCACTCCCTTTCTCTTTCTCATTAGAAAAGAACAGGTTTCTAAGAGATAACAACAAAATGTAACAAAATAAAATATAATATGATAAAACAAAAACCACCACTTTGAAGTTGGACAAGGCAAACTAGCAGAAGGAAAAGAACCCAAGAGAAGGTATAAGAATCATACATCCACTCATTCCAACATGCAGGACTCCTCCCTCCCCCCAATAACTAAACTAAAAGCTATAATATGCCTGGTACAGAGCTATGCAGGCCCTGTGCATGCTGCTTTAGTCTCTGTGAGTTCATATGAGCTTTACTCAGTTAATTTAGAGGGCCTTGTTTTTCTGGTGGCTCTTACACTCTTTCTGCCTCCTCTTCCTCAGAGTTCCCTGAGCTTTGAGGGAAGAGATTTAATGGAGTCATCCCATTTAGAGCTGTGTGTTCCAAGGTCTCTCTCTCTCTCTCTCTCTCTCTCTCTCTCTCTCTCTCTCTCGGCATA
Organism: Onychomys torridus; assembly: GCF_903995425.1. Lineage (NCBI taxonomy): Eukaryota > Metazoa > Chordata > Mammalia > Rodentia > Cricetidae > Onychomys > Onychomys torridus. The sequence goes on along the minus strand of NC_050444.1, from coordinate 43,731,845 downwards.
GTGTCTCACTGCAGATCTCTGTATTTGTTCTTATTTGCTACAGAAGGAATCTTCTTTGATGAGGACTGAATGAGGCACTGATCTATTCATATAGCAGAATATCATAAGGAGTCATTTTATTATTACTTTTTTGTATTTTTTATTTCTCTTACTTTTTTTTAAACTTTTGTTGTTTTCTCATACATTATTACCCTAGTTCTCTCAGAAATTTTGTCTATGGTTCTTGGATACTGAAGCAGTGTCAGATATGGGCTCCATCTCATGGAGTGGGCCCTAAGTCAAATCAGACATTGGTTGGTTACTCCCCCGAGTTTTGTGCCATCATTGTTCTAGCATGTCTTACAGGCTGGATAGATTGTAAATCAAAGGTTTTGTGGCTGGCTTGGTGTTCATATTTCTCTTTTGTTAGCCTATAGAATACCTTCCCACACCAGAGACCCAAGAAGATGAGGCAGATGCTTATTTTAGGCACCAGCTGGACAACTCCATGTTAAAAGAATTGTGCAGGTATTGTCTTCAGCAACGGGACCTTGCTGTTTATTTATAGACAGCAACCTGTTATCTTGGCAATAGCCTGGGTCCTCTGGGGATTTAAATGAGACCCTCTTGGCTAACAACTGAATTGAATATAACCCAATCCTGGTACTGGAAAATTTGTTCTGTGATAAGAGATGGCATATTGGGACTCCATCATCTCCCTTATTATTTGGGGGCCTTATTAGTATTGCCTTCATCTATTTTAGGAAATTTCAACTGCACTAATTTCCCATAACACCCCTCAAACTCAAATGCTCCTCAATTCTAGTTGTCTCTCCCAGCTTCCCTCCCTTGATTCCATCACTCCTTCCTATCCTCACCTGATCCTCTTGGTCCCATTCCCAAACCCTGTCCTCATCCACCCACCACAAATCTATTCTATTTGCCCCTCCCCTGGATATCCATGTGTCCTCCAGGCCCCTTTTCTATATCTGATTTCTCTGGCACTATAGATTCTAGCTTTGTTATCATTCATTTAACTGCTAACATCCACATATAAGTAAATGCATACCATATATATATCTTTTTGTATCTGTGTTATCCAATTCAGGATGAATTTTCCTAGTTCCATCTATTTGCTTGCAAATCTTATGATATATTTTTTAATAGCTGAGTAATACATTGTATAAATGTACCACATTTTCTTTATCTATTCTTTTGTTGAAAGACATCTAGGTTGTTTCCAGTTTCTGGATATTATGAACAAAGCAGCAATGAACACGGTTGAACAAGTATCTCTGTATTGGTTAAAATATTAAGGCAACTCCATGTAGTTAAAAGGGAGGTTTATTTTGTAGGATAACTTACAAGTGAAGGGATACATTACAGGGTCTGGGAAAGGTGTAGCACAGTCCGGTGGTATTCTCTGGAGAACTCTCCTCAGTCTACCTCCAACGTCCATCCAGATCTTGGATCTTTAGTGGTCCTCTCTAGGCTCTGCCTTGTAGGTGTGACAGTTACCAAAGCCTCAAAGCGGGTAGTATTTCCAGGTCAAATCTGGAATGGCTACCCACTACATCTTCCCCTTTTGTCTAAATAAGAAGGTTTTAATCTAATATGGGACTATATACAATAGGAATGATTATCAAATATTGTCCAGGAGTAATAAGGGATAATGACCTAGATAAGATGGAACTACAACCAACGTGAACAATACCAAACAAGAGGCACATGCTGAAATACTAAAATCCAGAGAAGTCTGGAGCATTGGTAAATGGCATGTTACAAAGATCATTCCAAAAGGTGTTCTATCCTAAAGAACCTAAATCTAATATTTAATATGTTCTAGCTAAGATACGAGAAGATTATAATTGTAATTGTTAGTCTTCAATCCCATCAAAGACTTGAGAAGGAATATAATGACACCTGAGAAATGGAAGACAGGTGCAAGCAACTTTCAGGAGTCTTGTAAGAGTAGAAAGAGACAGCTGGAAGCCTGGACAATCAGTTAATGTTTCTCAGCATTTTTGGTGCATTCAAATTGGCTACAGGCCTAGAGTATCTGACAGACCATTTTCAGAAGCAGGAATTCTGAAAGACCATCTTACCCTATTTTGGCAGAGTTTAGATGTTACTTTTTTGTGTGTCCTGCTTGTCCAGAAGGACAGCACTTGTACTGTTAGCAGTTGAGGCAAGGGCAGTTCTTTGCCGAATAGGCCATTTTGTGCCAAGAAGACAAACTTCCAAATGGAAATGTCTTAGAAGAACATTCTCTTGGGATCAAATTGGTGCTGCTAGGAGCAATTGTCTCACGCCAACAGAATTCTAAGTTATTTAAATGCCATATTCTCTAAGTCTATGAAGTGTTTGAAGATTACCTGTTCATATGACCTATGTATCTGTAAATCTGGATAACCTAACTAGCATAACTATAGAGATGACAATCATAGGTGACTATAAATCTATAAGACTTATCTACCTAAATAACCTAAGGACTAAGGCTTCATGTAAACAAGGTAAATAGTCCATAAGCAAATGTACAGTAAAGGACAATGACTTCAAAATTGTGACAATACACAAGATATTTATAACAGAGGTAGGAATGTATAGTGCAATATGCAATATGACAATAATCTTAAATATACATATAGTATGAAAGATATAAATTTATATTTGTATCAATATACAAATATTTCAAATAAGAGTAGAAATATATTATATTATAACAAATATAGTTTTGTATTTGTATCAATATATAAATTATCTTAAACAGGAATATAAAAATAGTTTACATTTGTATCAACATATAAGAAACCATAACAGTGCAAATGACACTGCAAATTATCTAAGGCTGCTATTTTACTAAATTTGTTTACTAGTATATACAATAATCTACCATAATATCTTATACCTATCATGAGACTCTTAATCTCAGGGTTGTGGGTTTGAGACCCATGTTGGGCACCAGATATTGGTTAAAATATTAAGCAACTCCATGTAGTTAAAAGAGAGGTTTATTTTGTGGGGTAACTTACAAGTGAAGGGACAGGTTACAGGGTCTGGGAAAGGTATAGCACAGTCCGGCTGTGTTCTTTGGAGAACTCTGCTCAGTCTACCTCCAGCATCCAGGGTCCAGGAACCAAGAGAGCGTCCCCATCTGAATCTTGGGTCTTTAGGGGTCCTCTCTAGGCTCTGCCTTGTAGGTGTGACAGTTACCAAAGCCTCAAAAGGGGGTGGTATTTCCAGGTCAAATCTGGAATGGCTACCCACTACATCTCTGTGGTAGGAGGGAGTGTCCTAAGAGTGGTATAGCTGGACCTTAAGGTAGATTGATTTCTGTCTTCCTGAGGAACAACAACATTGATTTCCATAGTGGCTATACAAGTTTGCACTCCCCAGCAATGGATGAATGTTTCCCTTACTTTACACATGACTCTGTAGTATTAACCAGCACCCATAGTTAAAAGAGTAGAAGGGACAGACACAGGGATTAATTTTTATCCTAGCTAAAAGCTGAGTTGTTTTTAGATTTGACTTTAATATCAGTTCCACCTTTTCTTTAAAATAAATTTTGAGGTTCCTCCCCATCAAAACCAGTGTTTTAGAGCCAGAAAGCCAGATAGGCTTCCTTCTAGAGGAACTCTCTCACTTCCTTGCTTGGTTTCCCAAAGACTCAATCCATTGCCACCCCTTATGTACTTCCCCCACTGCAGGGTCCCTACTCCTAATATGAGTGAACTTCCACTATTCAAGTCCAGGCCATACCAGCCAAAAGAATAGGTAGGCAAACTCAGGCAGAGACTAATGCTGGATTAGAGGCTACTCTGGCCACCAGAACTCTAGATAGGCTGCCTGCCTATGGACTTCCTCCATTCTCTCAGTACATCTATCCCACAGACACTATCCCCAATCATCTATCCCCTCCTCATCACAGAGTCCGAGTTCCCAACTTGGACAGACACTCCTCAGTCAAAGGCCATGGCCAGAAGTCCAGACCCCAACATTAGGCAGAGAACCCCCTGTTGGACTACAGGCCATGCTGGCTGCCAGAACTCCAGGCCATAGTGGCCAGAAGACCAGAGAGGAATCAGAAATCAAGGAACAAAAGACCCATAACACAAAGACAAAGTCAGAAATCAGCACCTAGCCCTACAATTGCCTCAAGCCAAGACGTCTTGACTCCAGCAAAAGAATGAAATCAATAATAGCCAGAGATGTATGTTATTTCTAGAGCCCAGCTATCCTACTACTGCAGGCCCTGAATATTCCAAATATTCCAGTGTAGCTGAAGCACAACAAAAAGACCTTAAAAGCAACTTTATGAAGATGAAAGAGGTCCCCAAAGAAGATATAAATAAACTTCTTAAAGAAATCAAGGAAAAAAACAAGAGGAAATGAATAATGAATAAATCCTTTAAAGAAAGCTAGGAAATACAAACAGTTGAAACAAACAAATAAAACTGTCCAAGACATAAAAATGGAATAGAAGCAATAAAGAAGACACGGACTGAGGAAGTTCTGAAAACAGAAAATCTAGGTATGCCAACAGGAACTAAAGACACAAGAATCACCAATAGAATACAAGAGATGGAAGAGAGAATCTCAGGCTTTGAAGATATGATAGAAGAAATAGACACATCTGTCAAATAAAATGTTAAATCTAAAAAAAACCTTGTGACACAAAAAGTCCAGGAAATCTGGGACAGTATGAGAAGACCAAACCTAAGAATACCAGGAAGAAGAAGAGAAGAAGAAGAATCTCAGCTCAAAGGCCCAGAAAATATTTTCCACAGCATCACAGAAGAAAATGTTCCTCATCTAAAGAAGGAGATGTCTGTAAAGGTACAAGAAGCTGAGAGAACACCAAATAATTTGGACCACAAAAGAAAGTACCCTCCACTCATAATAACCAAAAGATATAGAACAAAGAAAGAATATTAAAAGCTACAAAGGGAAAAGATCAAGTAACATATAAAAGTAGACCTATTAGAATTATATGCAGACTTTCAATAGAGACTCTAAAAGCCAGAAGGACCTAGACAGATGTCTTGCAGACTTGAAGAGACCACAGACGCCAGCCCAGACTGCTATACCTAGGAAAACTTCCAATCACCATAGATGTAGCAAACAATATATTCCATGATAATATTAAATTCAAACAAAATCTAGCCATATAGAAGATACAGGAAAGAAAACTCTGACCCATGGAGGTTCACTATACTCATAAAAGCAAGAAATAATTTCAGACCAGAAAATCAAAAGATGGGAAATACACACACACACACACACACACACTCATACACAAACACCAACAACTTAAAATTAACAGAAATTAACAAACAATGGATTCAAATCCCTATTAAAAGACTCAGACTAACAGAAATACACCTCAGCATTAAAGACAGATATTACCTCATAGTAAAGGGTTGGGAAGTTTTTTTTTCCAAGTGAGTGGACCTAAGAGGCAAGCTGGTCTAGCCATTCCAATATCTAACAAAATAGCCTTCAAAACAAAATTAATCAAAAGTGACTGGGAAGAACACTTCATACTCAAAGGAAAAATTGACCAAGATGATGTTTCAGTTCTTAACTTCTATTCCCCAAATGCAAGAGCACCCATGTTTTTAAGGAAATGTTACTAAAGCTTAAATCACACATCAACCCTCACACATTGATAATGGGAGACTTCAATAGCCCACTCTCACCAACGGACAGGTCATCCAGACAAAAACTAAACAAAGAAATATTGGAACTAATAGGCATTATGAAACAAATGAATCTACCAGTTATCTACAGAACATTTCATCCAAACACAAAAGAATATATCTTCTTCTCTTCATGGAACTTTCTCAAAAATTGACCACATCCTTGGACACAAAACCAGTCTCAACAGAGACTGAAAAATTGAAATAACCCCCTGTAACCTATCAGACTACTATGGATTAAATCTGGATTTCAATAACAACAGAAACAACAGAGAGCTTACAAACTCAGGGAAACTGAACAACTCTCTACTAAATGCCTACTGAGTCAAGACAGAAGTAAAGAAAATCATTAAACATTTCCTAAAATCTAATAAAAACAAATGTACAACAACATTTCTTAGCAGTGCTAAGAGAAAATTTTATAGCACTAAATGCCCACATAAAGAAGATGGAGAAATCTCACACTAGCAACTTAACAGCACACCTGAAAACTCTAGAACAAAAAGAAGTAAACAGACCCAATAGCAGTAGACTGTAGAAAATAATCAAACCGAGGGCTAAAATCAATAAAATAGAAACAAAGAGAACAATATAAAGAATCAATGAAACAAAGAGTTGGTTCATTGAGAAAATCAACAAGATAGACAAATTCTTTTCCAAACTAACTAAAAGTCAGAAAGAATATTCAAATTAACAAAATCAGAAATGAAAAGGGGCACATAACAGCAGATACCAAGGAAATTGAAAGAATAATTAGGTCATACTTTAAAAACTCATATTGTATAAAGTTGGAAAGTCTAAAATAAATGGACAAATTTCTTGATAGATACCATTTACCAAATTTAAATCAAGATCAGATAAACAATTTAAGAATATCTATAAACCTTAAGGAAATAGAAACAGCCATTAAAAGTCTCCTAGTAAAAAAAAAAAAAAAAAAACAACAACAAAAACAACAACAACAACAACAACAACAAAACCCATCCAGGGTCAGATGGTTTTAGCACAGAATTTTATCAGATTATCCAAGAAGAGCTAATGCCAATACTCCTCAAATTATTCCACAAAATAGTAACAGAAAAAACACTGCCAAATTCATTTAATGAGGCCATGGCTACCCTGATACCCACACCACATAAAGATTCAACAACAAAAGAGAATTACAGACCAATTTCTCTTATGAATAGTGATGCAAAAATACTTGCAAACCAAATCCAAGATCCACCATGATCAAGTAGGCTTCATTCCACAGATGTAGGGATGGTTCAACATACAAAAATACATCAATGTAATAAACCATATAAACAAACTGAAAGAAAAAACACATGATCATCTCATTAGATGCTGAAAAGACTTTGACAAGATCCAGCACCCCTTCATGATAAAAGTCTTCAAGGTATCAGGGATACAAGGAACATATCTACATATAATAAAGGCAATTTACAGCAAGCCAATTTCCAATATCAAATTAAAGGGAGAGAAACTCAAGCAATTCCACTAAAATAAGGAGCAAGACAAGGCTGTCCAATCTCTCCATATTTATTCAATACAACTTGAACTTCTAGGTAGAACAATAAGACAACTGAAAGAGATCAAGGGAATTACAAATTGGAAAGTAAGAAATCAAACTATTGATATTTATGGATATGATAATATACATAAGCACACTAAAAATTTCTAGCCAGGAACTCGTATAGCTGATAAACACCTTCTGTGAATTGGTTGGATACAAGATTAACTCAAAAAATCAGTTGCCTTCCTACATACAAATGACAGACTGAGAAAACCAATGAAACAATACCCTTCACAATAGCAATGAATAATATAAACTATCTTGAGATGTGTAACTCTAAGAATCAAGTGAAGAACTTGTGTGACAAAAACTCCAGGTCTTTGAAGAAAGAAATTGAAGAAGATATCAAAAGATGGAAAGATCTCCCATGCTCTTAGATCAATAGGATTAACATAGTTTTGAAAAATGGCCATCCTACCGAAGGCAATCTACAGATCCTACACAATCTTCATCAAAATTCCAACACATTTCTTTTAGAACTTGAAAAGACAATACTCAACTTCATATTGAAAAACAAAAGAACCACATTAGCTATAACTATCCTGTACAATAAAAGAACTTCCAGAGATATCATCATCACTGATTTTAAGCTGTACTATAGAGCTATAGTAATAAAAACTTCATTGTATTGGCAGTCAATACAGACATGTTGATCAATGGGATTGAATTGAAGACCTGGGCATAAATTCACAGACCTATGGTCACCTAGTTTTTTCAAAATACAAGAAAGAAATAATCTTCAACAAATGGTGCAGGTCTAAATGGATGTCTGTATGTAGAGGAATGCAAATAGATCCATATCTATCACCCTGCTAAAATTTATCAACATAGATCAAAGATCTCAACATAAATCCAAATACAGTGAATCTGAGAGAAGAGAAAGTAGATAATATTCTTGAACTCATTGGCACAGTAGACAACATCTTGAATAGAAAATGATAGTGAAGGCACTAAGATTAACAATTAAGAAATTCATACATGCAGCCTCATGAAACTGAAAAGCTTCTATAAGGCAAAGGACCCCATCAATAGGACAAAATGTCAGCCTACAGAATGGGGAAAGATTTTGACCAACTCCACATATGATAGAGGGCTAATATTAAAAATATATAAAGAACTCAAGAAGGGCTAATATTTAAAATATATAAAGAACTCAAGAAATTAGACATCCACAAACCAAATAACCCAATTTTAAAAATGGTGTACAGATCTGAACAGAGAATTCTCAACAGAAAAATCTCAAATGGCTGAGAAATACCTAAAGAAATAAATGTTCATCATCCTTAGCCATCAGGGACATGCAAATCAAAACTACCTTGAGATTACATCTTATACCTGTCATATCAAAACACAAGTGACAGCTTGTGCTGGCAAGGATGTGTTGAGCAAGGGTAATACTCCTCTATTGCTGGTGGGAAAGCAAATAAGGGAAGACTCCTAGTAATGGAGAATAGAGAACCTAAACCGGCCATTTTCTGTAATCAGGCAAGGCATTCAGTTGTGTGACATCAAGTCAGAAATAAAATTCGGACCAACAATTTGCCCTATCTGCAAGATGGTGCTGGAGTAATGGTGGCACAGAATTTGTGGGAGTGGCCAACTAATAACTGGTCTAACTGGGACCCATACCAGAAGAGGGAATCCATGCCTGACACTCCCTGGATGGTCAGGAACCAATAGATCTGAGCCTACCCCAGTCTTCATCAGAGAGGTTTCATCCAGCAACTGATGGGAGCAGACGCAGAGACCCTCAACCAAACAATAGGCAGAGCTCAGACTGAATCAACAGAAAGGAACCTTTTTGAGTCTGAGTTAGGTTCTTCACATATATGTTATGACTGTTAGCTTAGTGTTCCTGTGGGACTCCTAACAGTGGGAGTGTCTCTGACTCTTGCCTATTCTTGGGACTCTTTTTCTCCTATTGAGTTGCCTTGTCTGGCTTTAGTATGAAGGTTTGTGATTAGTCTCATTGCAACTTGTTACGGTGTGTTTGGTTGATATCCCCAGGAGGCCTGCTCTTTCCTGAAGGGAAATGGAGGAATGGATTTGGGGGAAAGGAGACATAGTGAAGAGAACTTGGAGGAATGAAGGGAGAGGAAACTGTGGTTAAGGATATACTGTATGAGAGATTTAAAAAAAAAAGTGTTTTAGAAGTTGGTGTGAGTTTCAAGGAGTTTGTTCTGTATCATTCATACCACCTGGCGTGGGGGATACAGAGCAGCTGACTAAGATTTGCTTGGGCACCAGGGAACTCAAATTAAACTGCTTTGATATTCCAGATTACTGCAATCATAATGGCTATCATCAAGAAAACAAGTGAGGAGAAATCCTGGTGAAGATGTATGGAAAGAGGAACCTGTATTCACAGTAGGATAATAAAATGTGCACCACTATAAGAATATGAACAGAGTTGTCTTATGATCCAGCTATACTACTCTTAGACACTTAAGTCAACACCACAGAAATGCTGACTCATCCATGCTTACAGCTGCACTGCTTACAATATCCCAAAAATGAAACCAGCTTAGATGTCTATCAGCAGATGAATGTATAAAGAAAATGTATTTCCTACACGCAGTGAAATCTTATGTAGCCATAAAGAAAAATGAAATCATGACATTCACAGGGAAATGGGTGAAACTAGTAAACCCTATGAAAGCGAAGTAAGTCAGAATCGGAAAGACAAACACTATGTTCTCTGTTACATAGCACCGAGGTCTAAAATTCTATGTGTGTTTCCATATGTATGCATTTGTATGCAGGTGTTGGGAGGTCACAAAACTTGAAAGGGAGTTTTGAGAAGTAAAGAAAATATCTTCAGAGAAGTGGTAAATAGAGAGCAATCTGGATACATGCATATTTATTTATTTATTTATTTGCTTGCTTATCTATCTATCTATCTATCTATCTATCTATCTATCTATCTATCTATCTATTATTTCCAGACAGTGTTTCTCTGTGTAGTTTTGGTGCCTGTTCAGGATCTCACTCTGTAGACCAGGCTGGCCTTGAACTCACAGATCCACCTGGTCCTGCTTCCCGAGTGCTGGGATTAAAGGCGTGTACCACCTCTACCCGGCTGGATACATGTATTTATAAAGCCGGAGGGATACTAACTGGGGGAAGAAAGAGAACCGACTGAAAGAGTAAAGGGTACCAATGAAGGCACAAAAGTGAACTAATGGGACCATATCAACACACGATGAAACCCAATACCTTGTCTGCTAACGTGAAAATGAGGTTTTTCTTTTTTCTTTTTTCTTTTTTCTTTTTTCTTTTTAGACAGAAGTACTGTCTATTTCATTTGTTTGCATGGCTAATACTTCTCATGTTTGCCTGTTGTGTTCACATCTATCTTTGTGTATGGAGCAGCTCTCTTTACCTGCACTGCCTTGAAAAACAAACACTGGGCTTTGTCTCCTTACTGTAAGACAGTAATATCTATATGGGTCTACATGACAAAAACTACTTCTAAGAAAATATCTTATCTAACATTTATTATTCTCCTCCCATCCCCATAATCAACTCAACTCACACATTTAAATAGCTTAAGTCCTAGAAATGATTTTCAAAGACTTCATATAACCAATCATAATAGAAATGATTTTCAAAGACTTAATATACATGGTCATAATAAAGAAAAAAATCAGTTACAAGATAATCTATTTCCACACAGGAATGTCTTTACTTTAAACCTTTAACAGCCTTTTTTCTTTAATATGAAATTGAAAAGCGAAGTTAATTTACATATTCAATGTTTATTAAACTCTATTGTAATATAAATTTTTATCAGACATCCATCTTTTAAATTTTGTATGTGTATGGGTGTTTTGCCTACATATTATCTGTGCACCACATAGTGCCTGGTGCTGTGTGAAGCCAGAAGAACATGTGAAATCCCAGAACATATGAGAGCCTTGGGACTAGATTTATAGCTGGCTGTGAGCCACTTTGAGGGTGCTGGGAATCAAACTGAGGTACTATGGAAGAGAAGCCCATAATCTTAACTACCTAGCCATCTCTCCAATCCCCAGACATCCTTTTTCAACATTAGTTTTTTTTTTGGAAACTTCAATTTTGTAAGCTATATTCCATTTTAATAACCCACAAAACTGCCAATAATAGCTTTGATTCAACAGATGATAAACTTCATAGTTCTCACAGTTGCTCCTGAGCAGCAAATGAAATGGAAATATAGTACACGTTCACATGAAGCGACACAGAATCCCACAGGTGCACACACAATGGTGCATTAAAACTCTGATGAGGGGCAGGGCGTGAGAGTAGAGCTGGGGAGAAAGACTTGATCCTCAGGGACTATAGCTTCAGGCATTGCCTGTGCCTCTGCCCACCCCCACCCCTCACCTCACCAACGCACATTCCTGCAGAACTGCACTCACCTGCATGAAGTCCACTTAGCTGTAGACAGCCCAGAGAACTGCTGCAGTCCTCACATAGGTGACCCCCAGGATCAGCAGCAGACAACTGCCTCAGTTGGCAGAACTCACCTCTTAAATGTCCTCAAACTCGTGCATCGGTTAGCCTTCTTGTGCAGATCAGTCATTGGATTTATTTCATGTGCTCAGCTATTTGCTATTGTTGGAAGAATAGAGTGGCAGTGACCCTATGGCTCCTAATTAGTCCACTGAAAATCGTTCAAATGATACCAGAGAGAATGGTCAAAAAGGACTGGTGACATCGAAAATGGATACTGGACATAAGTATGAAGACACAGACATGGCTGCAAAACTCTGCCAGAAGGTGAAGATTCTTTGCTGGATAATGACAAGACCACAAAATCTGCAGGTAAGAGTCAAACACGTTAGAGCCACATGGGCCCAGCGTTGTAACAAAGCACGGTCTATGAGCTCAGAAGAAAACGCAGACTTCCCTGCTGTTGGATTAAACACTGAAGAGGGCAGAGATCAGTTGTTCCTGAAAACCTTAAAGGTCTTTTTGTATGTTCACGGCCACCACTTAGAAGATGCAGATTGGTTCATGAAAGCGGAAGATGACACCTATGTTATAGTAGACAATCTGAGATGGCTTATGGTAAATCATGACCCAGAACAACCCATATATTTTGGGAGAAGATTCAAGCCCTTTGTAGATCAGGGCTACATGAGTGGTGGTGCAGGCTACATCCTGAGCAAAGAAACCTTGAGGAGAGTGGTGAATGGGATGAAAGGGAATGGGTGTGACACTTCTATCTCCTTTGAAGATGTCATCATGGGACAATGCTTACAAGCAGTCAAAGTGAAGCCAGGTGACTCCAGAGACCCCACTGGGAAAGAAACTTTCCATCCCCTTTTGCCAGAAAATCACTTAATTCCAGGTTTGCAAAACCAATCCTTTTGGTTGCATGAATATAATTATTACCCTCCCATATATGGACCCAACTGCTATTCTGATTTTGCAGTTTCTTTTCACTATGCAAATGCTAGCGCCATATATGAGCTGGAATATCTAGTTTATCATCTCTGACCATTTGGTTAGGCATATAGATATCAGCCTACTTTACCTGAAAATCTACTAAAGTAAAGAAACAAAGCAAGGCAAAAGGAAGACATAAAAGATTAACCCAGGAAATGCTTGAGATGTATGTAAGAGAGAAGGTGGAGTGGCTGACCTTGCATGAAAAGGGAACACTTGGCTGAGGAAGCCTTTCTAAGTGAGTAAGTGAACACTGTATTAAAACAACAACAACCAAGTTCCTGAATATAAACGGGCTGTAGCAGTAGCTGCAAGCTGTATTCAAGTTCCTTGTTTATACATATATATCTGATAATATTTTAAACACACTAGTGAGATAGAAGAGGGATTTTGCACCTGTTTCTGACTATACTCATCAAGCAAATTTAAAACTCTACTGGACCACCTTAATGAAATGCTCATGACACTATACAGGTCTGACTGGACACTAAAAGGAGTTTTAACATTGTCTTTTATGCTCTACTCATGAGTTAGAGTGCTGTACAACATAAATAAACTAACCCCTCAGAACACAATATGTTTGTCTAATGAAAATTTTTTTGTCTGTTTGACTTTTCCTCCATTTTTTATTTATTTATTTTTTCTATTATCAGCTTGATACAGTATAAATTCTTATCCTAATAGTGAAATGTTTCATTTAGGCTTTCCCAGTAATTGGGTAAACCCAAAACTTGTAAGCCACAGTCATCCTAGGTTCCCCCCTGCTATATATCCTCTCTGGTTCGGTGGGTTGCAGTCTGATTGTTCTTTGCTTTATATCTAGTATCCACTTATGACTGAGTACATATAATACCATTTTTGTCCTTCTGGGTTTGGGTTACCTCACTCAGGATGATATTTTCTAGTTCCATTCATTTGCCTGCAAATTTCATGTTGTCATTGTGAAAATTGCCTTTTTTTTTTTTTTTTTTTTTGGTTTTTCGAGACAGGGTTTCCCTGTGTAGCTTTGCGCCTTTCCTGGAACTCACTTGGTAGCCCAGGCTGGCCTCGAACTCACAGAGATCCGCCTGGCTCTGCCTCCCAAGTGCTAGGATTAAAGGCTTGTGCCACCACCGCCCGGCAGAAAATTTCTTATTTATAATTTATCAGTGACAGAATTTCTTCCAGAATTAGAATAGTATCTGTCTTAAGTAAGTTATGCTGTGATGTTATTGTAGGTCTTAACTATGTCATGTACTCAGATCTAATTCATGTTTAATTTCTGCCATGGTAAGCTATATTCATTATGTTCTCTTCCTATGTGAAACATCTCTTAAATGCCATTCTCCCACCATCCATACTTATTCAGTACATAATAGTTTTCTAGCAACGTGTATTTAAAAAATATTTTCTCTCAAATTTGTCAATTGTTAGCTATGAATAGTCAATAAGAAAATCTAATGCTGTTTCTTAGGTTAGTAATATTTAATACTTTCCTTACGTCAATGCTATTGTCAGTTTCCTCAGGCTTGTTTTGCTTGGTCACTCGTTTGTTGTGTAGCTATGACCACATGATTAGATAAAAACTATGAATATAACTGTAACTCCACTTTTATCCTTCAGGCAGGTGGGAACTTACTTGTGTCTTTCATGACTTGTTTGAACTAATTGAAAATCCCTCCTTTTTAGTATCAACAGAAGCTACCAGTTAAACCAGCAAAACCATTTGAATGCAGGATTTTGACAAAAATACATGTATTACTCACTGTATTACCATCAGGAAATTCACCCGCAAGCTAAATAGTACTTGTGACAGAGTACATGTTGAGATGTATTCACTTTGAGATGTGTACTATTATTACAAGATTTTGAAGAGTCTTGTGATCTGTCTACTTACTGGAAAATAAGAGAATTCTTTGGCTGTTTTAAAGCAACAAATTTAAAATATGGTATAAAATATTTACCATGCTAAAATATTTCTAAGTGCTATATGAAACACACACACACACACACACACACACACACACACACACACACACACACACACACACACACACACAGAGAGAGAGAGAGAGAGAGAGAGAGAGAGAGAGAGAGAGAGAGAGAGAGAGAGAGAAATCATAAGAGACACTTTGGTCAAAATGTAGACATAAATCTGTAAGGTATATCCAAACTCTGTGCATGAGTGATAGATCCTGGCCAGCAATGAGTGTTGTAAATCATTTATATGTAGTGAAACCATTTTTAGGCTGTTTTTGATCTCTATTTCAGTAAAATACAATTGTAAAACAGAGTACAACCAACCCAAATACATAACAACAATTTCACTCACATCTATATGGTAATATTTCTTACAAGCATCCCATGATAGAATCGATCTAAAGCTTCACTGTCTTAAAATTCATTATAACATCTGCCCATATAAGGATGTAAGGAATATTGCTGAAAGAAAGGGTAAAGGCAAGATGGCATACACCATTCTTTCCTGAAATTCTTGGAAAAGAAAATTGGGTATTCTGAACTCGACACAATATTTAGTCAGAAACACATATTAAGTATATTGATACATCAGACATATTTTATAGCAAATTATGGAAGTCATTTCTGAGGCAAGCAGTTACCATAATGGTACACAGGTCAACCCCTAAGTGAAATAGAAAGGAAGATAAAAAGGCTTTTCTGTCAAATGCTCTCTTATGATGGGAACAGTGGTCCTGGAGGCTTAGGAGTAGCCTTGGTCTGTTCTGGAAGAAAGGCCGGGGAGGGGTCCTTGAAGAAGTGATATCCAGAAATCAGGATGAGCAGTAAACTAAAGGGAGACTAATTCAAACAGAAGAAACACCTTATATGAAGACTCAAAGGGCACAGAGAACATAAGCTCCCCCGTCCAAATAAAATACTAATGGGGCTGGAGCCCAAGCCCTGCTGACCGAGGAGAAGCAAGACATGAATCTGAAATTATAGGTATGACAGATGACATGATTATACATCTCATAACATTGAACATTTACTTGAATATTTTTAAGCATTTGAGATTGCTATTTCACAAGCACTATCCTGAGCAGAAAGGCTGAGAAATGCAGAGGATTATGGGTTGTGAGGTTGTGTCAGTGAAGGAGGAATGCAATTGATGAGGCCAGGGTGTGTTTGTCAAGTACGGGGAGAATGGATGTGCAGGGTGACAAGTGACAGAGAGGGAGGGGAAGAGCAATTTTTGGGTTCCTGGCATGGGCAACTGGAACATGGTGGCTGTCTTAGGGGTTCTATTGCTATGATGAAGCACCATGTCCAAAAGCAAGTTGGGGAAGAAAGGACTTATTTTATTTACACTTGCAGATAAGAGGCTACCACAGAGGAAAGTCAGAGCAGGGGATGATGCAGAGGAAAAATGTTGCTTACTGGCTTACTCCTCATCGATAGCTCAGTCTGTTTTCTTATATCACCAAAACCACCAGCCCAGGAATGGAACCACCCACAATGATCTTTGCCCTCCTGCATCAATCACTGATTGAGAAAATGCCTTACAGGCTTGCCTTCAGTCCAGTCTTACAGAAGCATTTTCTCAACTGAGGTTCCGTCCTCTCAGAATACTCTAGCTAGTGCCAAGTTGACTTGAAACTAGCCAGCATGGTGGGGCCAGTTACTAAGAAAGAAGGAGGGAAGTATTTGACCTGTGCATACATTTGGGACATTCTGAGTTACACATACATGTGAAGTTTTCCAGTGCTGAAGCATAGTAACATCTGTGTATCTGAATCTAGGAGCAGGCTAGTTGGAGCCAGAGTTCTAACCATAACCAGATTACAACAGGGATTTGAAATGCAGATAGTAGATAATGGTTGTCAGGGAAATGTGTGCTGTGAGAAGAGAGATGACTTAAGAAAACTAAGGGGTATCAAAATGTATGATGAGCAGAAAAAGGAGGTCCTCTGTCTCAGTCCTATCTTTCTTTTTTCTTTTTTTATGAAAAAGTTTTTTCCATATTATCTATTCTGGCCGTGATTTCCTCTCCCTCATCTCCTCCAAGAGTCTCCCCACCTATCCAACTCCATGTTGGCTCTCTCTATCTATCTTTAGGAGAAAAAAAAAAAAAAAACCCAGCCACACCTGTCCTGCCTGCAAGATGGCTGGGGCAATGGTGGCTCAGAGCTTGTAGGAGTGGTCAACTGATGACTGGTTTAATTTGAGGCCCAAACCACAAGGGGGAGCGCATGTCCAACATGGCCTGGATGGCCAGGAACTAAAAGCTCGATGGCTCAGAGACCTAGGGCAGAACCAAACACAATTGACAAAGAACCAAACAAATCTGCAAACAAACAAACAACCCCCCAAAAGTCAATGAAGTAATTCCCGATGTTATTCTGTTGTATTAATAGATATGTGTCTAGACCAATCATCATCAGAGAGGCTTCCTCTGGTAGCTGATGGGACCAGATAGAGAGAGCCCCAGCCAAGCATTAGGGGTGACTACAGAGCCTGCAAGGATCTGTGCTAGGTCCTTTACATACATGCTGCGGTTGATTAGCTTGGGGTTTTGTGTGGGACCCCTAACAATGGGAGTGGGTGTGTCTCTGACCATTTTGCCTGCTCTTGGGACCCTTTTCCTTCTACTGGGTGACTTCATTCAGCCCTGATATGAGGGTTTGTGCCATGTCTTATTACATCTTGTTATGTCATGTTTGGCTGCTATCCCTGGGAGGCCTGCTCTTTTCTGAAGGGAAACAGGAGGAGTAGATTTTGGGGAGATGGGAGGGAGTGGCTTGGAGGAATAGATGGAGGGGAGGTTGGAAGAAGTAGGAGAGGCTGGGAGAGGTAGTGGGGAGAACTGGGACGAATGGAGAGAGGGGAGACTGTGGTCAGGCTATCTTGTATGAGAGAAGATAAATAAAAACAAAACAAACAGCTAAATAAAAATTTAAACAAAGCAACACATACACCAGAAAAAAAGAAAAGACAAAGCTCCAGAAACATATATACATAGAGACATGCACACATAGACACATACAAAACCCATAAGAACACAAAGTTGGAAGCTATAATGTATAAATGAAAGGCCAGTAAGGGAAATAAAAAATCAACAAAGCATTAGGAGAGAGAAAAAAAAAAACCCTCAAGAAATGCCATTGAATTCATTTTGTCTTGGCTGTCTACTGCTGAGCACAGGGCCTGTCCTAAACGTGGCTTATATACCCAGTGAGACTCCACTGGAGAAAAAGAAATGCTTTTCCTTTGCAGGTAGATGACACTTGGAAATAGCTTCTGGGTGAGGGGTAGGGGCTCCTGTCCATTTTCCCTCTCAGCACTGGGACCCCACCTGGTTCTAATATTTGCCAGCCTTGTGCATACGTGCATTGTGCCACATCCTCTCTTAGTTCACATGAACATCAGCCCGATTGCGTCTGGACGGCCTTGTTTCTTTGGTGTCTTCCATCTTCACTGGGTCTTGCAATCTTTCTGCCTCCTCTCCCACATAGTTTTCCAATCCCTGAGGGAAGGGATTTGATGAAGACATCCCATTTAGAACTGAGTATTCCAAGGAATCTCACTCTGAGTCTATCATCCAGTTGTAGGTCTCTGTATTAGGTCCTAGCTCCTGCATGATGGAGCTCCTCTGATGATGGGTGAGCAAGATACTGATCTATGGATATAGTAGAATTAGGAATCATTAGATTGCTATGTTCATTTAGTACAGTGGTTCTCAACTTTCCTAATGCTGAGACCCTTTTAATGTAGTTCCTTATGTTGTAGTAACACCCAACCATAAAATTATTCTTGTTGTTACTTCATAACTATAATTTGGTTACTGTTGTGAATCATAGTATAAATATCTGATATGCAGGATAGCTGATATGTGACCCCTGTGAAAGGGTCATTTGACTATATATATGTTTTTCGAGACAGGGTTTCTCTGTGTAGCTTTGTGCCTTTCCTGGAACTCGCTTTGGAGACCAGGCTGGCCTCGAACTCATAGAGATCTGCCTGCCTCTGCCTCCCAAGTGCTGGGACTAAAGGTGTGTGCCACCACTGCCCGGCCCTATCTAATATTTCTTATCCCTTTCTCCTCAAGAATACCCTGGTAAAAAGTGGGAGCTGGCCTCCCACAGTAGTGACCTACATGTTGAGAACCCTGCTTTAGCAAAACAATAGTCTTTGGTTTTCTGCTACATCCATGAACCATCTAGTCTCAGGTTCTTTAGCATCTGAACAGCATCAGGCGTAGGTTCCATCTCATTGAGTAGGCCTTCAATCAGGCCAAAGTGGTTCTCCCACAACTTTGTTGGCACATTTGCACCAGCACATCATGCAGGAAAGTCACCATTGCAGACTGATGAGTCTGTAGCTGCTTTGGCGTTTCCCTTTCTCCTCTGGTAGTGTGCAGAGTACTTCTAGTACCACAGACACTAGCTAGCAGGGGTAAACACTCTAGTTAGCACCGGCATGGCTTCTCTGTGTTCATTAAGACATGTAGGTGTTGTCTTCATCAATAGCGCCTTGCCATCAGTTTGTGGAGACCAACCAAAGGCCTCGGCAATCTCCTGAGTTGTTTGGAGGTTTCAATGGATTTGGCCAACAACTCAATCAGATATAACCCATCCCCAGCACTGGAGTTTCACTGGGTGGTAAGACATGTCTTACTGGGGTTTTGTCTCCTCCATTTGGTAATTCTGTTTATATTTCTTTCATATATGTATATTTAAAGAGGCTTCTACTGTACTAGGTTTCTATATTACTCCTCAAATGGCCCCTAATGTTACCTGTCCTTCTTCACAATTCTTCCCTTTTACCCTCTTCACCCCTCTTCATTTAATCATTTCTTTGCAGTCCCCCCAAACACATGCTCAGTCTCTCCAGAACTGTATGTTCTATTTTCCATTCTTTGGGAGATTGTCCCTCCTTCCTCTAATCCCTTTCTCTATATTGAACCTGTGTGGTTATATAGATTGTATATGCCTATCCAATATTTAAAAGGTAACATACACACACACAAGAATATTTAATATATTCTTCCTTTAGATTCTGTGTTATTTCACCAGTGATGAATTTTTTCAATCCACCTATTTATCTGAAAATTTCATGTTTGGTTGTTTCAGCTACATAATATTCTATTGTGTAAATGTACCACATTTTCATTAGTCATTTGTCTGTGGATGGACATCTAGTCTGTTTTCAGATTCTGGCTATTATGATTAGAAGAGCAGTAATCATGGCTGAGCAAGCATCTCTGTGATAGGATCTATCATCTATCTATCTATCTATCTATCTATCTATCTATCTATCATCTATCTATCTATCTATCTATCTATCTATCTATCTATCTATCTTCCCGAGAGTGATATAGCTGAATCTTTAGATATATTACCATCTTCCTGAAGAACTTACACAGATTTCCATAGTGGCTCTATAGGTTTAAACTCCTACAAGCAATGGATGAACATCCCCCTTACTCTACAACAACACCAGCATGAGCTCTCATTTGTTTTATTGATATTGGCCATTGCAACTGGTATAAAATGAAATCTGAAAGTAGATTTGATTTGCATTTCCCTTTTGACTAAGAATGTTGAACATTTATTTAAATATTTCTCAACAATTTGTGTTTCACCTTTTGAGAACTCCTTCCTTTTATTGAAAACGGATTTTTTTTCTCACATAATGTATCTTGATTATGGTTTCACTTCCCTCTGCTCCTCCCAGTTTCTCTCCACCTCCCCTCCCACCTGAATCCACTCCCTTTCTGTCTCTCATTAGGAAACAAACAGGCTACCATGGGAATGTAATATCATACAATAATTAATGTAATGTAATATAAACGAACACATTGGAGTTGAGTAAGAGAAACAAACAGAAGGAAAAGAGCCCAAGAAAAGGCACAAAAATCAGAGACCCACAAGAATTCTCATACTCGAGAATCCCATAAAAACACTAAATTGGAAGCCATAGTATAAATACAGAGGACCTGGTGCAGACCTGTGCAGGTCGGAGCTCTGTCTCTGACAGTTCATATGACCTTTGATCATGTTGATTCAGAGGACCTAATTTTCTTGATGTCCCACACCTTATACTCTTCTTTCCTCCTCTTCCATGGAGTGCCCTGATCCCTGAGGAGAGGGATTTGAGACAAACATCAAAATGGGGCTGAGTGTTCCAAAGTCTCTCATTCTCTGCATCATATCTGGTTGGGAGTCTCTGTGTTTGTTCCCATGCTCCAGAAGGAAGCTTCTGTGATGATGACTCAGCAAGGTGCTGACCCATGAATGTAACAGAGTACTATCAGGCATCATTCCAATGTTAGAATTATTTTTCCTCTTTACAGTAGTATTTATTTTACTCTAGATCTCGGTGCTATCTCGCTTCAGGCATGGGTTCCATCTCACAGTGTCCTTAAGTCAATTCAGATTACTCTACATGTTTTGTGCCATCATTTCCCTGGCATATATTGCAGATGGGGCACTAGTGCAGATCAAAAGGTTTGTGGCTGGGTCTGTGTTTACATTTCTCTTTTGGTAGCATGCAGAGTACCTTTAGGTACTAAAGATGATAGAAGACAGGGATGAAGGTTCTATGTAGGCATCAGTTCAACTTCTCCATGTTTAGTGCATTGTGTAAGTGTTGTCTTCAGCAATGGAGCCTTGCTCTCAGTTTGTGTCGGACAACCTATAGTCTTGGCAATATTCTCAATTGTTTGGAGATTCCCACGGGACCAATTTGGTCAACAAGTTAATTAGATGTAATCCAATCCCAATACTGGAAGTTTCATTTGATGACAACAGATTTTCAGTTGGGACTCTGTGTCCGCCATTACTTGACAATTTCATTTAGATCTCCATCATATACATGTATATTTTAGGAAGCTTCTACTGTATTAGATTCCCATACTACCCCTCAAATGGTCCTTACTTTTAGCTGTCTCTCCCCATATTCCATCTCTCATTCTCCTCTACCCTCTTTTCCCCAACTTGATCCTCTCATTCCAGCCCCTCATCCATCAATATCTATCTATTCTATTTCCCTTTCCTAATGAGATGCATCTGTACTCCCTGGTCCCTTACTCCATACTTAGCTTTTATGCTGTTTTGTATTGTAGTTTGCTTGTCATTGACTTAAAAGCAAATTTCCACATATAAGTGAATGCATACCATATTTTCTTTCTGATCTAGGATACCTTACTTAGTTATATTTTCTACCTGAGAACTTCATGATTGTATTATTTTTAATGGCTGAGTGATATTCCATTGTGTATATTTTCTTTATTCATTTTTTTCTGAGTAATGTCTAGGTTGTTTCCAGTCCCTTCCTATTGTAAATAAAGCAGCAATGAACATGGTCCAGTAAATGTCTCTTTCTTAGTTAGGATGAAACATCTTTGGGTATATGCTCAAGAGTGGTATAGCTGGATCTTGGGGGTAGATTGATTCCCATAATACTGAGAAATCACCACATTGATTTTGATAGTGGCTGCTATATCCCATTTTTAATAGGGTTATTTGGTTTTTGTTTTGTTTTGTTTTATTTTTGGCTGTCCAGGGTTTTTGTTTGTTTGTTTGTTTATTTCTTTATAAATGATTGATATTAGCCATCTATTAGATGTATAACTGGTAAAGACCTTTCTCCATTCTGTCGCTTGCTGCTTTGTCCGGACGATGATGTCTTTCACTGTCTAGAAACTTTACAGTTTTATAAGATCTCATTTATTATTTGTTGATTTAGTGACTGTGCTATTGGTGTCTCTTTAAGGAAGTCCTTTCCTGTGCCAATGAGTTTCAATCACTTTCTCTTCTATCAGATTCAGAGTATGTGGCATTATGTTGGGGTCCTTGATCCATTTGGAGTTAAGTTTTGTTTAGCCATGTGTCTTATGAAGTAAGGCTACATTCTTACTGTTTACTGGCCAGGGAGAGTAGGACAAGGAGAGACAAACAGAAGTGAGAAAGGGAGGAAATTCTTACATAGGAATGTGCTCCACTGTGTGCCACCTCAGAGAACAAAGCCTGGCATTTAGTGAGTAATGATATCTAGGAAACCACTGACTGTGAATTAGCCCAGCTTCCTGCCTCTTGCTGATTCCTTGGCCTTCTGTACATTCATTTTCCTGCATCTCTTGATTGTACTAACCTGTTCTTCCAGCACCCATTAAGGATTCAAAAGCTCCTTTGTGCCCATTGTTCTCTCATCCTGTTATGCCTCCTGCTCTCTCTACAGTGAGCCAAAAGCCTGGCCCCCTGAATTCCTGAGGCACAGTGCAGAGCCAGAAGGTACAGTCCTGGTATGTGTGTGGGGAGGTGTTGAGTTTTGACAATGATGAAATGATATGACCCTCACTTGATTTCTCCAGTGAGGAATCAAGACAAGTGATCAAAAGATGAAACCAACTTTAAAAGTACAGAAGGAATTATTAAAATGAAAAATGTAATTGTATTTGCTATGGACTGGAAAAGGCCCAAGGAGTAGTAAGAGAATTAGAAAAAAAACTTAAATAATAACCAGAATTGAAAGAAAAAATGTTTCATAAAATGGTCCAATGGGTCCAATTATAAACTGTACCTTTGAACTATGGCCGACTAAACCCTTTGTTCCTTGACTTGCTTTTGTCAGGGTGTGTTATCTTAGCAATAGGGAAAGAAACTAAGACCACAGTACATGATCCTCACACCACACACTGCTGAGCACAGGAATGGTCTGGGTTATAAATTCACCCAATGAGACCCCATACCTGGGACTTCACTAAATAAGTATCAGAGAATTAGAACCTTGGACATTTACATTTTATGAACCAATGAATTTCTTTTCTAGTGAAGTCAGTTGAAATCTTTTTTCTGTTGCTTTATTTCTGTTTCTCCTACTCTACAGGGAACAGATGTGTCCTTCTGTGTATAAGAAAATTAAAGTAATAGAACTGATGTTATCAAGGATTTACTAATAGATTTGCTTAGGAGATATTACACATTAGAATTTAGCTAAAGGGGCACTGTCCACCAAATATAACCAGGCCTGTTACAAAGCAAGTGATTTACAATGCTAGGATATAAATCTTTGTTTACCATGAGTCACCAGCCACTAGACCCATCTGCAAAGAACATGCTTCTAACAGCCAACTTAAAGGGACCAACTGGACAGGGTCACAATAAATGTTAATCCCTGAACTGCCATAAAACTCCAGTTCTCTTCTTGAGGAAAGCATAATTCTGTCAGATAGGCATGGTGACGGTTTGTAACAGATATATGGAAAGAGTAACACTGCTGTCCTCAAGAAATAATTCTGGCAATATTTTTTTTGCTGTGTAAATTTCTCTTCTGCCTAAGTAGCCAGACTTACAGTCTCCTATCTCTTTTTAATTGTCAAAGTATAACCTGGTGCCAGTGCTTAAAAGAGATTTAAGGATGACAGTATATGTCAAATACATATGCCTGTGGTGTGTGTAAGTTACTAACATCTACTATTCAAGGCTGACTCTTATTGGGGTATTAGCCACAGCCAGCTATCCACTTTAGAAAAGAACTGTTCCTCCATCTCCAGGTGTGCAGAGTGAGCAATTGCTGGGAAGACATGTTATTTCTATAACACTTAGACCTCTTTACAGACCTCAGTGAAGAGAATATCGGTGAAGTAGCACAGGCAGAAGTCATGGTGATGCTCACATCTGCATCTTCTCTCCTCAACACAGAAAACACTGTTCCTTGTCATGGAACTGGGTGCCATGTTTAGAGAATCTGCGGAGACATCTCTCAGACTATCTCTGCTCTTCCCCTGGCATCTGGATCTGCCTCCTCTTAAATCCAAACACATCCAGAACACAGCAGACTTCCACCCGTTTCCAAAGCTCTTTACTGCTCCAGAATCATAAATTGATCTGAGTTTGCGTTTTCCCTGAGTGCCTGATCCTGTACCAAGTGCACAATGGCCTCTTGCTCAGTAAGTGTGTTTCTGAAATGTGTGACATTCCTAATTAAGGGGTAGTCCACAGGAAGTTAGTCTGGAGTTTCCACTATAGAAAATGTGGCTCTGCTGATGAGTGCACTGGATAGTATTTGGAGGAAATTTACAAAATCTCATTGCACTGTAACCTTGTATCAACTTTATAACTCTCTGATTCATCTTGCTTCTTTTCCTTAGCATGATACATTTTTGTTTCAGTCGTGCTTCAGTTTACCATTAAAATAATCCTCATATTTACCCCTCCTTTCTCGGATTGTCAGATTCATTTGCTTATAACTTTGGCCTAGATGAGAGAAAATGCATCATAGTTGGGCCTCAGCCACTATGTGCCCTGAAGTCTCACCACACACTTCATACGCACATTAATTATGGAATTCCATCAAGCATCTGAGACTTAACGCAGGGGCAGCAAATAAGAATAGAAGTATAGAACATTTGTGTTTCTCTTCTAGTACTTACAGTAACTAGTCTTTTACTATAATTAGTTGTAGGCAACTATATCTTTCAGTTTAGCAACCAATCTTCTTTGAAACAGTAAATTTTTGAGAATGGAAGACGACTCACTGAGGTTTAACTCCTGGACCAGGTCACAGGACAATTAAATGGAGACATGCTTCCAAAGCTTATGGCAGACAGAAGGAGAATTTGAAACTATCAGAGTATTTTCAGAAGACAGATGGGCTTGCTTATTATTTCACTCCATACTAACCAAGATAAAATATCACAGCTGAGCCTATATTTTAAGGTATCCAATGAATATATAATACAAGATCAAGACAGATAACTAGCAGTATGACTATTGATACATTTAAACATTCTTTTAAAGTGCTTTTTATTTATTTTTTAAAATTATTATTAGTGTTTGGGTGTGCATGCACCCAAGAGTGCCATAGCATACACGTGACTGAAGACACATGGAGAGAAGTAAAGAATTCCAATTTGAATTTGCTCTTGATGTAAACTGCTCAGGAGGAAGAATCTCTTCATTCACTAATGTGGTCCTAATTCAGGCCCTGATCTAATTCACATTTTATATTCACATTTGTATAAAAAGATGCTACATCATTTGAAACATTTTTTTTATCACTGAATTAATTTAGAAGAGTTAAGGAACCAAATAGAGTAAGGACTTTTAAATCTCTTATTAGACCAACCACTTTAATCCTCTAGAATTCAGCATGAATTAACAACGGTGGAGATTTTCCTTACTATGGATAGTTTAAGATAAGTATCTTCACTTTTTCCTCATTATGGTAATATCAGTTCTTCATTTTACTTCTTTCTCTCCTTTTCCGCTTCTTCCTTTCCTTTCCTTCTTGAAGCTTTTAAAAGCTTATTTTAATTATTTGTATGTGTGCACATGCAATGGACCTGTATATTGTCGAGGCCACAAGAATACCACAGCACACATGCAGAGGTCAGAGGGCAACTTGTGAGCACTGATTTTCTCCTTCCCCTGGGTGGGTGTAGGCCTTAAACTAAGGTTGTCAGTCTCTCAAGCATGGACCATTACCCAGTGAGCCATCTTGCCAGCCTTCTTCCTTTCCCTCCTCTCCCTCTTTGTCCCCCTTCCCTTTCCCTGCCTCTCCCTCACCCTCCCTTCCTTATCCCCCCCTCTCCTCATAAATTCACAGCACAATCAATTAAGCAACCTCTTAACTGAATCGAGCTTTCAAGCACCCAGCTTGTGGTCTGAAAGCACTCCTCTCATCTTTGCTACAGCTGCTTGACTTAAATCTGTGACAGAGATAAACTAGAACAAGTCTTTTAGAAGAGTAAAAAAAAAAAAATCATACAAAATGCAAGACAAAAATAAAACTCTAATACTACATTTTCTTTTCTGCAATCTATATGAGGGTATTTTGTAGACATTAGTAGTTATGATAATGAGAAGTAGCTCGGTTATATTCTGGGACCTCGTTATGCATAGCATATTGAAGAGGAGCTTATAGCACCTTTTGTTGTAACATTTTCACATGTAAGAAACCTAGACTACATATAAAGGTTCTCAATGGTAGGAAACAGAGAGCAGGAAAATGTCTTCAAAGTTGTCAGACGAAGTATTTAGCACACCAAGCCATAGCAAATCAGGAGGGTAGAATGAGATGCTCTCTCAAGCAAGAGAGTCCCCCAAAGGATGTTAAAAGCAGTAACAAAAACAACAAAACACACCGTTTCTTGAGAGGTTGTTTCTAATAAAAGAGAAAAGTGGAAAGAAAGAGCAATATTAGATTGCAAGAAATGAGATGACAAGAAGAGGAAACTTCATCCTTTTTAAATCCAAACTAGTGGGATTTTTAGACCAACACAAGGGGTACAGCAGAAGCTTTAAGGAACTTGAGGGCTAGAGTTTCCTTAATATTTCTCGTGGGGCCCCTGCTGACCCACTGTGTGCAGACCCAAGGCTTCATTGCTTGACAGTCACATAACCCAGCAATGACTCAGTTAACCTCCCAACTAATTGGCTTCCAAAGCAGTATCTGGCTGAGCAGCACATTGACACATGAGTGGAGGCAATTTAGATGAGCCAAGCCCAAATTGAGTGATGGATTAAGAAACTATTTCTAGCTGGACCTACCTTTAATTCTATTCATTATGAGATAGAGTCAGAGTGATCCTATAATGAGTTCACAGCCAGACTAGTCTACTTAAGACCCAGTCAAAAAGTAGAAGAAGCAGCAGGACTTGTAGGGCACAGCTGAAGAAGCAGGTTAGTGAGTCATTCCCAGGGAACAAAACTAAGCTCTAATTTTCAGGAAAATCTACCTATAGAATAGGAAATTCTGGAAAACATCAAAATTCTTATGAGCTTGTGATTGCTTTTGTCATGAGTACATGATAAAGAAGTATAGTATATTGTGGTAAGTCTTTTTAGTATTCATCTATGTAGTAATATGAATGAGAATGGCCCCATAGGCTCATGCATTTGGATACTCAGCAGTATTCCTTTCTGGTTTCTACTTTCAAGATCCTGCTTGGGTTACTTCCCCGAGTTCATTCAATGTTGGCCTGCGATCTGGAAGTGTAAGTCAAATAAAACTCTTCCTCCCTAGATTGCGTTTAGTGTGAGTGTGTTATCACAGCAATAGACTGAAACTAGGTCAGCTAAATTTGTCATTTATTCTGGGTTAGAGATAAATATGAACTCAGCAGAGGAATGAAAAACACATGGTGCATTGGACATTCTTCCTGCTGCTCTGAGGACCATGGAAAGGACTCTGAACTATGCTGCAGTTTCAGGAATATGCACTACTGTCCCACCTCTGCTCCAGCTGAAATGTCATCTCTACGAGTCCTGAAGGCTAACCCAGTAAGCTGGGAGCTATCTGCTGACAGTACTTCAATGGGTGAGCCCAGCTACAAGCACAAGGAGTTTCCGACTGTGAAGAAACTAGCTTGCAGTCTCACACACTGTAAGCTAAAGAAACAATAGGTCAGGGGTAGTTTGTTACACAGGAACAGCTAATTGATACGAGCAGCTCACACTCAGCAAACTGTTCATTTCAGAAAGTCACGTATTACCCACTCCTCTTTATCCCTACTGGCCACACTTCATTTCCCACACGCCCCAGTTGGGAAAAACATACTCCTAAATGCCAGAATATCTTCCACATTTCTGCTAAACATACCTGGAAAACAGCAATTGTTCAAAGGCTTGAAAAAGAGCAGGAGAGTATTGATGTGCAGACAAAAATTAAGAAGCAAGTAAAAAAAAGAATGAAATCATGTCATTTAAAAGAAACGAGCATAAATAAAGATCATCATAGTAAGTAAAATAAGCCAGTCTCAGAAGGACTAATTATATATATATATATTCACTTAAAAATCTTGATTTTTTTTTAAATCTGAAAAGGAGATGAAAGTAGAAAGGTTACAATTTGAGAAAATAAAAAGGTTCATTTTGGAGATAAAGGGGGGCTGAAAATTACCAAAGGACATTATAGACAGGTGTAAAATGTCACAATGAAACCCATTATTTTATATAATTAATATACACTAATAAAGCAATTTAAAAATTTTTATACAGGGTTTCTCTGAGGATCCCTGGCTGTCTGGAACTCTGTATGTTGACCAGGATGGCTTCAAAATCAGAGATCTGCTTGCCTCTGCCTTCCAAGTGCTAGGATTAAAGTTGTGGTATGTGCCACCACCTCCTAGTAATAAAACAATTCTTAAAATATTTGAGAGGCAGACATTTATGTATTTTCTCCCTTATCCTGTACAAGGACATTTATCACTAGTTCATAGACAAAATGTCCCTTTTGTTTAAATATTATTCATATCTCTTCACAATCTCTTTTATATTGGGTCGTTTCTAATGTTAAATTATTACCACAGCCAAGAATTTACACAAGGGACACCCATACTTCCTCACCTCCTTGGTTATTGACTTACTTGAGAATGTTTGTAGACAAATTGCTAAATGGTCTTATTAAATAAAAAAAACTCAGAGCCAGATATAGAGGTGAAAACCTGAGAGATCAGAGGAATAGGAAAAGCCATAAGCTAACCTCACCTCACTGACACCTCAGACTCCAAAGAGCTACTTCCTGTATACCTACGTGTATATGCCTTTCTGTTTTGTTCTCTCATTGCCTCTCTCAGCCCAGCTACATCACTTCCTCTTCCTGCCCAGCTCTATCATGTCCTGTTGTCTGTACAGAACTCCAGATCTCTATGATTAGTGCTGGGATTAAAGATGTGTGTCACCATGCTGGGTTCTGTTCCCCAGTGTGGCCTTGTACTCACAGAGATCCAGACAGATCCCTGCCTCCCAAGTGATAGGCATGTGCTACCATTGCCTGACTTCTATGTTTGCTTATAGTTGCTGGCTTTTTCCTATGATCCTCAGATACATTTTATTGGGGGACACAGTATATTGGGGGACACAATACATCATCACAAATGTTCTCCACTGCCCTAAGCAGCAATGAGTGACTCTGTGAAGACCATCCTTTGTGCTGCCTCCTGCTTCCACTGTGAGAGGCTAAAATTCAACTTTAGTAATGAGCCCAACTGAGACTCAAACCAAAGAATGCATAAGAAATAACACAAGGCCTTGCACTTGTAAAGTCTCTATTACAGTTTGGGCCTTAAATGCCTTCCAAGGCCCACACATCAAGACCCCATCTCCAATGTATCAATGTGTTATTATTTTAATAGACTTTAAATTTTATTTTAATTCACATGTCTATGATTTCCTTTGATCATTTTTACCTCCCATTTCTCTCCAAAGTAGTCTCTTTTTCTCAAATTGTTGCCTTTCTACATTTTTTTTAAATCAAGATTTTTAAGTAGTGGAAATGTTAAGAAGTGAGGTCTGGGGGGGAGGCTTCTAGTAAATAGGAGATGAAACCCTTAAATGGGAATATGGTTTCCCACCGCTCATTATTTCTTTTTGTTTATACTTTCTGGCCACAAAGTAAATGGCTTCTATTGCCACACACGACTACTATGATGTGGTCACCCACCAGAAGCCTAAATAAGTTTGTCTGATAATGGGCAACAACTTCCAGAACTGTAATCCAAAATACATAAGCTTTCTATCTTTATAGATTATCTCAGGCATTTGTTACAGTGAATGGAAAGCTAAAAAGCATACTCCCTGATTTGTAACAGACTAATGTGAGTGAAGGGCACACAG
Source organism: Onychomys torridus (assembly GCF_903995425.1). Lineage (NCBI taxonomy): Eukaryota > Metazoa > Chordata > Mammalia > Rodentia > Cricetidae > Onychomys > Onychomys torridus. Next base: position 43,701,600 of record NC_050444.1, on the reverse strand, counting down.
TACCTTTGACTTGGATGATGCTGTGGTGAGCAAAGCAGATTGAGAATTCCTAGAATGGCCTACTGGATTGCATGGGTGTTCACATTCCATGTAATCCATTCAGTATATGCTCTATTTTGGTCCAAGAGTAAGAAAGCTTGATCATGCAATGCGTGGCATCTTCTCTGGATGGCTGAGTTGAAATAGGGTTAGACAGAATGGAGCTACTATTGAGAACACAGGCTTGGGAGGCAACAAGTTTTCCTGGACCAAGTAGAAGCTTGAACTCTGGGACCTTTGCCACTGGGTTCCAGTGCTATTTCAGTAAGAGGCATCAAGCAAACCACTTCCTTCCTCTTCTTGTCATTGGAGGAAAATTATTGATCTGTGGTCACACCACAGAATAATGTGGTGAAGATGAATGCAGAACTTCAGGAGCTGCTTCAGAAGTTTGGCAGAACACGTTAGATCTAAAATCTATAAATAAGATCTAAAATCTATAAAAAAATACACAAAATTAGAAAATGTGATTTTATTAAAAATATTTTTGAAGGAGATTGAAGATCAATTGTTTCATTTTATTAGTAAAGAAAAATAACTGATAAAACACAAAGACCATGGTCTAGATGGATCCTTCATCTGTCTGGACTTTGCAGTGAGATAACAACGCTGTAGATGGAGAAGGCAACAAAAACATTTTAGAAGGTAAAGACTGAATGCAAAAGATTACTGGATAGGCACCAGCCATCTGGCATTATCAGACTTTGGCTCTGACCTTCCACTTCAGAAACATCAATCAAAGCAATTATTCATGAAGAAAAGGCTTCAGAAGATTCAAGTAAATGAGGTGAGCAATGACACTACCTGGCTATAGCTCAGAAATAAAAAATGGATACTTGTCATGAGTGGGAAGGAGGGAACAAATGCTGCCTTTGTCCTAGAACTCCAAATTAATGCTATTAATGAAGGACAGCGCTTTACAGGTACAGGTGGTAACTGCAGACTAAGGCTCAAGCCTTTCCTGGTATTCTACAAAAATTTAAAGCCTGAGGTTTCAAGATGGAGGTACACTCAGCATCCAAGCTGGGCACTGCACACATGTATACATGCAGGCAGAACTCTCAAACATACATTAAAAAAATCTTTTAAAAAGAAGACTAGCTTCATTTATTCAGCCTGAGGAATGATTGTACACTGGAGATCTGAAGATAAGCAAACAGTGATTCTGTTAATGGCAATGTTGAACGTTTGAAATTTCCTGACATTGGAGATCTGATGATGGACAACACAGTGACTGTGGTTAATGATACTGTGTTGAACATTTAACATATACTAAGAGAGTGGGTTTTATATGCCTACAGTGTAAATAAAATTTTCCATGTGAAGGGATATGTATGTCAACTTATTTCATAATAATACATATATCAAAGCCTAATGTTTTAAATTCTATATTTTTGTCAATAGTATATCACTAAAGATGGAAATTAGCAAATTAACATTTAGAACATTTACAAATAATACAAAAATTATATTTCACAATTGAGGTTAATAACTGGTTCCAAGATTTGAGAGAATCAGAAGCCAGAGCTGTGCTCTTACCTTCTATCTAGTAGCATTCCTGTCTAAGGGCTTGACCTGCCTTTCTCAATAACAAATGAAGCAAAAGTGTGTGCATTAGAAATTCTACGTATTTATGTAATATTCTGTGTTACTGTATCTGAATCAAAAAATTAGACTTACTACTACATCAACTGACCTTACTAAACACTGATATACACGATATAGTTCTCTTAAAAAATAGGAAAGGGACAGAGAAGGAGAGCAAGGAAAGAGATAGATGGAGGGATCCATTATGGGTAGAAACCTGGTGCTAGGGAAATTCCAAGGAATCCACAAGCATGGCCCCAGCTAAGATTCAAAGCAGTAGTGGAGAGGGTACCTGAACTGGCCTTCTCTTGAAATCAGATCGGTGAATACCCTAATTGTCATAATAGAACCATCATCCAGTAACTGATGGAAGCAGATGCAGAGATCCATAGCTAACTAAGCTCCTGGAGTCCAGTTGAAGAGAGGGAGAAGGGATTATATGAGCAAAGGGGTCAAGATCATTATGGGGAAACCCACAGAGATAGCCATCCTGAGCTAGTTGGAGCTCACTGACTCTGACTGACAGCTGAGGAACCTGCACAGGACTGAACTAGGCCCTCTGAATGTGGGTGACAGTTGTGTGGCATGGGCAGTTTGTGGGACCACTGGCAGTGGGACCAGGATTTAGCTCTAGTGCATGAACTGGCTTTTTGGAGCCCATTCCCTATGGAGGGACACCTTGTCAGCCTGGAGATGGGGGGAGGGGCTTGGTCCCGCCTCAACTTGATATGCTGGACTTTGTTGACTCCCCATGGGAGGCCTTACCCTCTCTGAGGAGTAGATGGGGTGGGAGGAAGGTGGGAGTGGGTGGGAGGAAGGGAGGGAGGGGGAACTGTGGTTGGTATGTAAAACAGAAAAGTCTTTTAAATAAAACAACAACAAAAATAGACACGAAGAGGTAGGATTTCCTTTTACTTTGTTAGTTTTAGTTTTTCAATTTTCACTTGTAGGTTTACAGCCATTTGCATCTATGTTATTTCTTGTTTCTTATGAATTTAGAAAATCATTTCTTTGAAGTACATTTTTGGTCAATATTTTAATAGACTTTTTAATTGAAATAAATGCTGAAATTAGACTTGACATCAATACTCTACATGCATATATTTTTTTAAACTACACTCTTCAATACCATAACCAAGAAAGTTAGAACAAAGCTAGAAAGTGACATGTGATCTTCAACCTTAATTTTCAGATGGTTAAGGGAACATGAATTGACTTTTATGCAGCTGTAGCCTATTTAAATTCATATGTTTTATATTTTAAGGAAGTGTATTTTGTAGTAGAAATTTGTGCAAAGTATATAATCATGCCGCTACATATACACACACACACGTAACAAAAGTTAGGAGAGAGAAAAATGATACATATTGAGAATTTGTATTAAAGGGCCTAAGGGATTTTACTTTGTATTTTCTCTGTCTTCTTCTATTTTGCTGGTTGAATGACTGTCATTTTGTATCCATCAGTGTGAGGCACTGACATAGTGAGGGCTGTATTATGATGGATGGAACTGTCAGAACCTTCTGAGTACTTAGATAGTGCACCTGTGAATTACATTTACAAAGGGCTGCATTATGGGAAAGTGTGATTGCTCTCTTCTCCTCCAGGTGTTAAGGAAATAGCTGGTAGTTAAAGAACAATAATGCATTTCCCAGGCCCATCCTGCCTTCTCTTTTGTGTTGCCTAGCTACAATTGAGGCCAGCCCCAGTGCTTTCAGTCCATGGGATTTAATTCTAAGACATTGAAATCATTCATTTTCAACAAACTTCTAATAACTTAATATAGAAAATGAAAAGCCCTTTTAAACCATGTTCATCACACCAGATTCTGAAGATAAAAAATAATCCATTGTAGACTGGAAACTCAGAGGACAAAGACATGAAATAAACACAACACCTGCTTCTGCTGTTCATTGTGATTTTCCAAGAAAAGCATTTCCACGAATATGCTAACTTCATCTACACTTTTCTCCCAAAGATAGATTCCAGGAGTCAATGCTTTGCTCCTTGGAAGGCTATTCTGTTTCAGTCACATGAAACTTAAAGAAGTCTTTATGTGGCAGAGCATAGGCTTATGCTTGGAATGGCAAACTTCAGGCTAGAAAGATGCTTAGTGGTTAAGAGCATGTACTGCTCTTGCAGAGGGCCTGAGTTCAGTTCACCAAACCCATGACAGGCAGTTCACATTTTACATTTGATATTGATATCTGTAGAAACATTTTAATCTTTGGACTAACTCTAAAAAAATAAAGCAAAATATCAATAAGCATACAGTTTACTTTAATATGCTATGTCTATAAGAAGACTGTACTCCTTTAGTGTCTTATGTTTATTAGCAGAGCTGAGAATTACTTCTGAGCAAATTTGCTGCAACTGCTACACTTGCCTCTTGTTCCATTTGTCTGGAGTTCAAAGGTTCTTCCAAACTTCCTCTGAGGAGAGAAATACACCTGTTTCCTTGCATAATCTTGAGCAAAAGAAGCCATGTCTTCCCTTTCACTCCATTTTTTCATTCCACTGGCTCCATTTGGCCAAATGATCTGTCTCCTAGGAATTTGCATCTTGACTAAGTGGTGAAGTGGGCAGTACTGACTGGAGGTGGAAGGGAGTATATGTACATGTGCTTCCTTTCTCCCCCACTTTCTTTCTGTCTTTGCAAATATGTGTTAACCACATGTAAATTCCAAGAGACTCAGGCATGGGACCATAAATACAATCACCACTGTTCTTTTTTACAAATAAATAATTTTAGTGCATTAAAAGAAATTTCTAGATTTATCTGATGAATAATCCTAATTGCTTTTAATATCATGACTAAAACATAGAAAGAGTAATAACAAAATCTTACTGTCATAGTTAGAGTTTATATTGCTCATGACCATGGCAACTCTTATAAAGGAAAACAATTAATTGGGATTGGCTTATAGTTCAGAAGTTTAGTCCATTATCATCATGGTGGGAAGCATGATGATATACAGGCATACATGGTGGTGGTGAAGTAGCTAAGAGTTCTACATCCAGATCAGAATGCAGCAGAAAAGAGAGTGAGACACTGGCCTGGCCCGATCATCTTAAACCTCAAAGTCTTCCCCCAGTGACATGCTTTCTTCAGTAAGACCACACCTACTCTAAAAAAGCCACACATTCTATAAGTGCCACTCCCTATGCACCTATTAGGCCATTTTTAAACTACCACACCTACTATTTTTATATTTAATCCAGTTCTCAAAAAATAAATATTCACAATTAAGTTTGTGAATTATGAAACATGGCATCTTACAAAACATAGCATCTTAATTTTCATTGTATATATTCATTGTCTTTATGTACTATGTTACACAAAGACATTTCCATACAAGGAAGGTCTAGGATTCATATGAGAGAAACATGATATTTGTCTGAGACTGGCTTGATTTTCTTCGTATATTGATCTTCATTTGCATACATTTTCTATAAAGTACATTAAATGTTTTTTAATGGAAGAAAAAATTTCTTTCATTCTATAAGTAATGTTTCTCAACCTAGAGCAGACCTGTAGTGCTAGAAGATTCTCATATACAATTTCATCAATTTCATGAGTCTAAGGGAGGTGCTCACCAGTTCTCTTAGAAAGTACATAGAAATCACAGAAATTGAAATAGAAATCAGCATATAAAGTGGAAGTACATCCTCTTATATCAAACCTTAAGAACTGAGTTAAAAAAAAAAAAAACCTGGTGAGGATGTGGATAAAAAGGAACCCTTGTACAGTACTGATGGGAATGTAAACTGGTTCAGCAACTATGGATATCAGAATGCAGGTGTCTCAAAAAATTAACAGTAGGTCTACCATATGACCCAGATATACCATTCCTATGTATTTACCCAAAAGAATTCAAGTCAATTCATCAGATATATTTACACATAAATATATACTATATCATTATTTACACTAAACTATAGAATTGACTTAGTCATCTGTAAGCAAAGAATGGATAAACAATTGGTGTGTGTGTGTGTGTGTGTGTGTGTGTGTGTGCACCCACATGCATGTATTCATGAATACAAGGGGACTTTTCAGTTCATTAGGAAACAAAGTTAATCCTCTACAGAAAATGTATGCAAATAGAGGTGAACATATGCAGCAACTCAAGCCAGTCTCAGACAAATATCATGTTTCTCTCATGCGTGAATCCTAGACCTTGTATGGAAATGTCTTTGTGTAACATAGTACATAAAGACAATGAATATATACAATGAAAATTAAAACAAGAGAAGTGTTGTTCTCCATATCTGGTGGGAGCCTATAAAGTCAACAGACAAGAAATGTTATGTGGTTGGGAGTGGGTATGATGGTCTTTACTGGCAAAGTGAATTTTCATTATAGGAAAATTTAAAGTAGAAATTATTAAACGAACCAGTGGTATCAATATTCCCAAGTTACTTTCAGAGGAAAAAATGTATTGTTGGCATGTAAATAATTAAGTTTAAAAAACTTAATACAAAGATCTAGCAGAATATACTTCTATAAATCCAATTTTAATTGTAGAACTAGATAATTGAGATGTAATGTTAAGTTAAAAAATTAAAAAGACACTCTAAAATTAAGGGGTTTAGAGTTGTTTTTTGTCTTTGTACTTTTATGAGATTCATTTATGTGAAGAACATTTTGTTATTTCCCTCCTGTGCTCTTCAAAGTAATTTAAGATGAAATGGTGAAAGCTCAATTTTAATACCAAGAATTTTACCAACTTTATGACACAGATAAATAAACATCTTTGATATTAGAAGGTTTGTCAAACTTGAAGAATCCTTTCTAAAATCATTCTTCAGTGAAAGTATAATTCTGAAAATTGATGTAGGTTTAAATTTTTCTGTTTATTTCTAAATAATAAAATTGCACAGTATATTTCTGCATTAGCCTTGGACCTTTATATCACAAACACCAAACTAAACTTTTCTAACATAAAAAAAAATATTGAAGTGTTTAACTTGCATAACCCAAGATTTGCAAAAGCAAGTCCATCATCAAACCTGGCTTGAACCTCAGTCTGGTGCCATCTGGGCTTTGGTCTCATGATTTTTCCTTCATCACTTTCCTCTCCTTTACAGTGCCATTCTTGAAGGTTAATATGACAGTTCCAGCCCTCACATCTGTACCTCATGCTGTTTAGGTAAGAGTATTATGTCCATGACCCACAATTCTAAACAAAATCCATTTATATTCAAACAGATTAACTCAACATGCCCAACTTTGAATCAAATGTCTCAGCCAGAGTACTGCAATATAGTACTTAGAAAGCCCTATATCACTTGTCTGAGCAGAAATGATAAGAAGACGTGACCTTTCCAGACATATATGAATCCTTTAAAGAAAATCAGGAGCTCATAGAGAGGGCAGGGGAGAGAAGGGAGCTTAACAAGAGACTACTGCTATTCTGTCAACCTCTATCAATATTCCTATTCTAAGGTGGCAGAAAAAAAAAAAAAAAAAAACACTTAGATGTTTCATGCATATCTTCACCAACCATCACTTTGCTTCATAGATGAGAATCTTATCAAAGCTCAATATGGAAGGAAACTATTTTTAATATTTCTAGGACATTTGGCTCAATTTTATCCCATACAAAGGTCATCATATTTAGAACTAGAACCATCCAGCACAACCCTTTCTCTTCCTTGGACCCATGCTGTGCACTGTTTGCAGGAATTTTCATATGTATTAAGAATATTCCAGTTTGTAAATTTTGAAATGCAAAATAAGTCAATCTAGTGGTCTAAGAAAGATAGTTGTCTACTAAAGTTACATCAGAATGAGGATTGAAATCTCAGTATCTGCTGTCTCCAGTTTCCTATCTCTCAAATCTTTCCAGATTACTATGAAGCTCCACTTCAGTATTTGGAGCTTGGTGTATAGGCAGCTCTTTGTGCTTCTCCAGTCATGGCCTGAAATAGCTGCTATAATGAGTTATGCTTTCACAAACAGGGAGATCTGGAGATAGTTGTCTTGGAAATTCCTTTTTTTTTCTTTTCTGCAATCTCTCATAACATTGAATTTTCAGTATGCCCCAGGGGTACAGGAACAAGATAGAATGATCTGTGCTAACTGAGCTCATGTAACATTAATGCATTATTCAAAAATATAGTTTATTTTTAAAGTGGGAAGTTTTTTGACCTAGCAAGTTGTGTAGTTAGTTTGAGCACACTCCTCTCTGTAAGCAGACTTCAAGAAATGCTCAGAGATTATCTATATGCTGCCTCTTAAATGTAAAGCCAGAACAGGGTGGCTCATTTGATGATTTCAGTATTTAATGAGTCAGGCGGCAGCCTCTCAGCCTGCCCACTTTCTTCTAGAACAAGGTACAGGTGGACATAAGTTTATCTCAGTGACTCTCCTCTCTCACCTCTCTGACTGGAAGCTGAGCAATATTCTTTTTCTTCTCTGAAGTCATGCTTTCTTTAAATACTCTTCCATCAAAACTCCTGTCCCAGGAATTGTATATACATGGAAAAATCCTCACATATTTATAAGCCTATATGATTGAGCAGAATGTTAGCTTCTTTTTCTTTTATATACCATATAACCAGATTTTACTATCAATATGTTCTTTATACTTTATTAAAACACACATAACTGATTAGACATCTATAGCCAATTTAGTTAGGTCTTTAACCTATATCATTTCACACATGCATAAATGAAATTAAAAACTAGAGTGGCTGTACAAGCTTGCATTCCCAGTAACAGTGTAGGAGAGTTCTTCTTGCTCCACATCCTCTCCAGCATAAGCTGTCTTCAGTGTTTTTGATCTTAGCCATTCTGAAGGGTATAAGGTGGTATCTCAGAGTCATTTTGATTTGCATTTCCCTGATGATTAGGGATGTTGAGGAATTCCTTAAATGTCTTTCAGCCATTTGAGCTTCCACTGTTGAGAATTCTCTGTTTAGTTCTATAGCCCATTTCTTAATTGGACTGTTGGGCATTTTGATATCTAATTTCTTGAGTTCTTTATATATTCTGGATATCAGCCCTCTGTCAGATGTGGGGTTGGTGAAGATCTTTTCTCATTCTGTAGGCTGTCACTTTGTCTTCTTGACTGTGTCCTTTGCGCTACAAAAGCTTCTCAGTTTCAAGAGGTCATATTGATTAATTGTTTCTTTCAATGTCTGTGCTACTGGTGTTATATTTAGGAAGTGATCTCTGGTGCCAATGCATTCAAGACTATTTCCCACTTTCTCTTCTATTAGGTTCAGAGTAACTGAATTTATGGTGCTTTCTTAGAAAATTGGGAATCAATCTCCCCGAAGACCCAGCTATACCACTCTTGGGCATATTCCCAAAGAATGCTCAATCTTACCACAAGGACACATGCTTAGCTATGTTCATAGCAGGATTTTTTGTAATAGCCAGAACCTGGAAACAACCTAGATGCCCTTCAACTGAAGAATGGATTTAAAAATGTGGTACATATCCACAAAGGAGTACTACTCAGCAGAGAAGAACAATGGCATCATGAGGTTTGCAGGCAAATGGATGGATCTAGAAAAAAAATCATCCTGAGTGAGGAAACCCAGACTCAGAAAGACAAACATGGTATGTACTCACTCATAGGAGGATACTAGATGTAAAACAAAGGATGACTAGACTGCTGCTCACAACTCCAGAGAAACTACCTAGTAAAGAAGACCCTATGAAAGACACAGGAGTCATCCAATGACAGAGAAATGGATGAGATCTACATGAGCAAACTGGATGTGTGTGTGTGTGGGGAGGGGTGATGAAGGGCAAGGGTCGAGGGAAAGAGAGCTTAGGGGAGAAGGAGATCCCAGCTGGATCAAGAAAAGAGAGGGAGAACAAGGAAAGAGATACCATGATAAATGAAGACCCCATGGGAATAGGAAGAAGCAAAGTGCTAGAGAGGTCCCCAGAAATCCACAAAGATACCTCCACAATAGACTACTGGCAATGGTTGAGAGAAAGCCCAAACTGACCTACTCTGGTGATCGGATGGTTAAACACCTTAACTGCTGTGGTAGAACTCTCATCCAATGACTGATGGAAGCAGATGCAGAGATCCACGGCCAGGCCCCAGGTGGAGCTCTGGGAGCCCCATTGGTGACAAAGAGGAGGGATTTTATGAGTGAGAAATGTTGAGACCATGATTGGAAAAAGCACAGGGACAAATAGCCAAACTAGTGGAAACAGGAAACACATGAACTATGAACTAATAGCTGAGGAGTCTCCAACTGGATCAGGCTCTCTGGATAAGTGAGACAGTAGATTAGCTTGAACTGTTTGGGATGCCCCCAGGCAGTGGGACTTCACCTGTCCCCAGTGCATGAGCTGGCTTTTTGGAGCCTGGGTCCTATGCTGGGACACTTTGCTCATCCTGGGTGAAGGGGATTGGACCTGCTTGGACTGAATCTAACAGGCTGAGCTGAATTCCCAGAGGAGTACTTGCCCTGGAGGAGATGGGAATGCAGGGTGGGGTTGGGGGAGGGAAGGGGAGCAGGAGAAGGGAGGACAGGGGAATCTGTGACTGATATGTAAAATTTTAATAAATTAAAAAAAGAAATAAAAAACTAGAATACTTGTTTTAGAGTAGAGAGTACCTAAGATCAAAAAGGTTATGAAACCTGTGCATGATCAAACATTTAATTAGTAATAAAGATAAGCTCAAACACTGTGTGTCTGCAACTCTACCATCAATGTCCATAAGCACATATTATCAAGGAGGACATATCCAGATAGGCTTTAGTTTCTTCCATCATTCCTAAAGGAATTAAGGTGTCAGTCTTGATAGCTGACCAAAGTGAAGATTCTTCCTTCAATTTTTCAGGAAAGTTATTAATTCATCAGTGTAGATTTCTTTCACATCCTGTGTTAAAGTCAAATAAAAGATACAAGACCTTGAAGCAAGCCCATGGGTAAAAACATTTCAAAAGAATATGGCACTTGATTGATGAACTGAGCATTATGCAGAGATCATCCAGCCGTAGAGGTCTGTGATCCCTGAGATGAGCAGAACCAGGGAGAGAAGCACTGTGATTTTCCCTGAAGCTTACTTCCTGGAGGCTACTTGCTTCCCAGGCACGAAGCAGAGCCATGGAACCAGGGGCTAGAATTCTCCAGCAGAGGTTAAAGTTGAGACAGCACAAGGCAAATAGAAGGGGGAAATTCTCAAGAAGAGGGAGGAGAAGGAAGAGGAGAGATGAGATGAAGAGAGACAGACAGAGAGAGGCAGAGGTACTGACAGCTGAAGATCTGCAGCTCCGTGCTGGCTTTGGTCCAAGGAGAGGATGAGCAAAGAAGCAAAGAAAGCAGCTGCCAAGATCATTGTCATGACTGACACAGAAGTAAGAACAGCAGGTTTGTAATCCGTCAGAAAGCAAAGATCTCAAGACACAAAAGTGCTTGACAAAGGCGGGGATTGCAGGGTGGAGAGGTAGCCAGGAGTTAAGAACACTTGGTGTTCTTGCAGAGGACCCAGGATTTGGTTCCCAGCACCTATATATTGGCTCACCACCATCTGTAATTCCAGTTCCAAGAGATTCAAAGGATGCCCTCTTCTGACGTCCATAGGTACCAGTTATGTGTATGGTACATATACATACATGCAGAAAAAATAATCATACAAGAAAATAAAACTAATTAAAAATAAATTGATATAATTATCAGAAGAGAATAGTATTAACAATAAGGATAAATTATTCCTGACGGCTCTGTATCGTTGCTAACAAAGCAAACACTAGCTTTCAAAATCTAAATGACCATAAATAATTGCTAACAAAAGTAAAATCAAATATTTTGAAAAGAACACAACAAAATTCAGCACCTACAATATAATTCTCACATTGTACATAATTCACTTGAGATGTTTCTGACATTGAAGGAAGCAAGGGAGTTTGAAACATAACCCTATTAGGTCAGGGATATAAAACAATGCTTATATATGCAAGCACGTGCGCGCACGCGCACACACACACACACACACACACACACACACACACACACACACACACATTTTTTCCAGTACAACAGCACATACACAGAAATGTAACTTAGGGATCATGTAGGGGGAAAAGTCGAGTGTGCATCAGGAATCCCTGCAACTTCCTGAGAAAATGGTACAGCTCAGGCCCAGGAGCAATTTGAACCTTGAGATCATTTCACAGTCTAGCTGGTTATCAAGTCATTAATGTGTTGCAACTGGCACCCAGGTGATTCTTCTCAGGATTCCAAAGAAGACTGTGTGCCTCACCCACTACCTGATATGTAAAGGCCTCATGACATCTTAAGAAAGATGTTCAAATGAATACATTTTGTGCCTATTTCCTACCTGACTCCAGGCCTAAGGTTCATCTTCAGTGACACTATAGGAGCTTTTATTTCCTTCTTTCTCTGCACACAGCATCTTGTGTTGACATGTGGTAATGTGGAACACATCTTGTTTTCCTTTAGTTGCATAGTGACATTCAAGCATGCATCTGGGCCTTATTATTTTGGATTTGTTTTTAGATTAGAAAAGAGAGAAATTGCTTGACAATTTTCCCTATTGATGTCTATAATAGCTTTCTTGGATTTAAAGCACTCACAAGAAAGAAGTGGGCTTGCCTCCTCTTTTGAGCAAAGGATGCTCTAAAGAGGCCTTCTAAGCAGAAGAGTCTATCTAGGTAGGGAAAGCAAGAGGGGCTTCTTACATGTAGGGTTGGAAAGACTCAACATCTACAAAACAAACATCTACTCCAGATAGGGCAGGAATGGCAGACCAAAGTCATGAGTCTACCAAAGTCTGACTGAGAAAAGCCATGAATTTACTGGTGTAATTAACAGGAATATGGGTAAGAGGTCCCTTACAGGAGCACAGATGTCTCAAAGGCAGCTACATCATGGAATGTCCACACCAACATGGGTAGCAATTATGAAAGCTGCAACCCTGTAGATCTCTGCAGGATTTTGATGTGGATTGGCAAGTAGAAGAGTATTGGCAGCTTGGCAGGTTATAGATTCTTCTCCAGGCAACTTGGCTCATGCAAGAGTCTACTTTTGGCAGCTTGAATGGTAGGAGAATCTCCTCCAGGCACCTTGCCTGGTCAGAGAGTCTCATGCCTCAGTAGTTTTTATGCTTTGCATGCCCTTGGAGAAATGGAACTTTGTGAATCTTTTAAGTTTCAGGAACTTCCTAAGATGCATGAAGTTATTTACTTCCTGTGGCTCATGAGGGTGACTCCTACCCTTCTGAATGGAGTATTTCAATTTCAAGAAAATTTCTGCAAAAGACATATTTGATTCCTTCATACACATAAAAGTTGTGTCTTTTAAATCCTGTCTTCACCAGTATCTTGGACCAGATTCATAAAATATCTTCAGAAATTTTCCTGCAAAATGCTTTCAGATAACATAGCTAACAGAATGACCTAGGTAGCAATCCTCTTCTGTGGCGAAGACATAATACTTTATTTAGTCTTTACTAATTTATAAATAACAGAAACTTACTATTCACAATTTGAAGTCTAGAAAGTCCAAGTTCAAAGTGTGGTCCCTGATTCCATCTCAAAGGATATAAGGAGAAGTCTGAAGGATAATTAGCAGCCTGTCTCCAGTTATTATCTGAAGGCATTAACCCATTCATGAGGGCAGAACATACTCAATACATTGGAGTGTAAATTTGAACATGCGTTTTGGAGGAAGCACATTCAAATCATCATAGCTTCTGATTTCCCTGACTCACAGACTGTACTAGTCACTCTTGAGTGTAGACACTCATAGCCTGAGATTATCTATTCAGGCTGCAACTCTGGATGAAGCCTTACTCTCTTGTGCCCTTGAGCTTAATGTTTGCCTCAGTATTGCCACAAGTGATTAGAGACATATGAGATCTGTAATTTAAGTGTAAAAGCACAAATGATCCAAACACTTTTTTTATGTTATTGGTCATGTTCCCTGTGAACAACTTGGAGACAATTTTGCTGCATGTTGTTTGTTGATCAAGAAATGCTCTCAAAGTCAGTATCCCTGAAGAAAGGAAGGAAGTTACACTTGACAGAGCAAATTTCCAAAAGCGTTGTGACTAAAAACTACATATACTTATTTCTTACCCAACAGTTCCTTCAATTAGGAGCCTAACATGTGTCCTGTTGAGCTGAAATCCAGGTGTCTTCCAGGATAAGTTGCTCTTTGGTCACTTCTGGGGAAAATCCATTTCCTTGCTCTTCCAGTCTCAAGAAAACACCCATATTCTTTCATTCCTCCCTCTTTCCTCCATCTCCAAATCTCCAAATACAGGTGAAGAATCCTTTATAATTTAACACTCTGATCCCAACTCTGTTTTCCACATTTCAAGGATTTCTGTGACTATACTGATTTTAACAGATAATGCAAAATAACACCCTCATCGTAAAGACAACCTATTATCAATCCAAATTCAATATGTGACACCTTTCCCTTTTCATTTTAACATTCCCGGTGAACAGGTTCAGGGGATTAGTGTATATACACTATTCTATCTACTGAAGTAGAAATGAAGTCAGTTTTGCTATAGCAAATGATGATTTGCTACATCATCATGAGATTATCACTCAATGTGGTTTTGAATGAAGACAAGGCTGACATGTGCCTATAGCCCTTAAGAACTGCTTGTTGCTTGTGACTTGGCCCTGGAAAATGGCACAATCTTGGATGATATATTACTTTTCATGGAAGGACAGCCACAGAAACTGTGCACCTGAGAACTCTCAGTTCTGTTAATAGCTGCTGGCAAGTGAGTACAATTGCCTTGAATGGTACTGGAAGGAATTTGGGAGCAGTACCACTGCTTTCCATAAATGTAGGGTTTGATGTATGGTCTGAAAAGGATGTGCTGAGTAGAGTAAATATAATACTAATGCAGATGTTGAGGTGGCACAGTCTCCCAAAGTGTACCATCTCCTTCATTGCTAGGTTCAGAAATAGTACATTGCACTTAGGTGAGTGTCCCTTGTACAAAGAGGTACATCTCAGAAAACAATATGCCTTCAATAAAATCTTATATTACTTTTGCCATCTTAGTGGTATTTGACCGTGAAAGATATCACTTCCCATTAACTTAAATTCTTTCTGTAGCTTCCTATACAGATTTATTAATATTTGCCACAAGCCCCATTCCCCACCCCCAGCCTAATGTGGATCATACAGCAAGAGCCTTCTCTCAGTTTTCCAAACCTCAGCATCTCTCTGTGATTGTGAAGGGAAAAAACATTAGCTAATAACAGTGACAATGGCCATTGACTGTCTAACAATACTGAGGCCATCCAAGGCACAAAGGGACTCACACCCTTGGTTTGTTAGGACTTCCTGAAGAAGGTTCTGGCCTGGGGAGAGAGAAAGGGAAGACTAACCACTATGAAATACAAATGGAACATTCTTAATCGTGAAGGCCAATACTTGAAGGAGACTGCCTTTACAGAGTGCTCCGCCTGGAAGAAGGGCTGTCTAGACCACTCCATCTAGATGGGGAGGGGAACCTGAAATCAACTTCCAAGAGTGAAGACTGCTCCTCTTTGTTTGGCACTCCCCTAGCATGCCGGGACACTAGCAATGAATTGCTGATGAAAGAGCTCCAAGGTGTCAGTGCTGCTGGGGAAGATATTTGTGGGTGATCTTAGAGACAATGAGGCGCACACAAAGGAAGGAGCCTGACTGAAGTGACCACAGAGGCCACAAGAAATGCTCAATGATCACAGCCGACTCCTTAGATTAACATAAAATCTCATGCTAAAGGCCTTTGTGCATCAGTCCATGAAATGTAAGTAACTAGGTTAAAAACTACATTTTCATTAAATGGGGAGCCATTCAAGCAATGAGAATGGTATAATATATTTTTAATATTGAAGGAACAAAATCACATGTAGGGCTCTGCATCTCCTGAAACTATCCTTTCATATTGAAGGAGAAATAGATAATGAAAAGATAAATAAAACCTGAAATTACTTAAAACAGTCATGTTTTGCAAGAGGTTGAGAGAAGTTCATCAGGATGAAGGAAATCATACAGGTCAGCCAGGAACTAAGATAATCATGTAAACAGAGAAGAGTTTCATAGTCACATTATATATCTGTTTCAAGTAAAAATCAAAATAAAACAAATTACTGGATCATCACACTAATTGGACAAATGAAATAAGTGTAGATAGTATTATAACAGACAAGGCACTCAATGTACCAACTTATAGGTGAAGAGGCTTAGTTTTAATTGGGGTGAATGTAGATTAGTATATATACATTCTATAAATTCTGAGAAATCATAATGGTTTTTAAAGCCAGTCAAAACTAAGATGTGGAACAAAGACACACTCCGGTTATTTTTAATGCTCAGCTGAAGTTAGGGGATGGTGCATGTGATCACTAACCTCAGTTGTCAACTTGACTGTGGTGAGAATCCCCCCGATTATGTCTTTGGGAAACTTGTGGAGAGGTTTATTTGAGGAAGCAGGACCCACATAGGAGACAGGTAGCACTTGTACATGGGTTGTTCTGAGCTGAAGAAAAGGAAAAAAGAAATTGGTACCATGTAACCTGAGCAGGCTGTTCCTACTACCATGCCTCCCCTGCCGTTCAAGACTGGTAGCTATAAAACTACTAGAAGTAAAAGATGCTCCCCTCCCCCAGCTCTTCTAGTCTGGTAGTAAGTCATATTGACAAGGTGTAAGTCATTCATTGTCAAATGAGGGAAGGAGAGAATAAAAAAATCAAATGCTGTCAATAGATTTTTAAGCAGGATAAATTTAAGGGAAATCACTAAAAATCTTTTAATGATAATAATCTAGACACACTATTTTGAATGTATGTGGGCAAGTGTGTGTGAGTATGTGTGTGTGTGTGCGTGCGTGTGTGTGTGTGTGTGTGTGTGTGTGTGTGTGTGAGTAAGATTTGTATGTGCATGTTCACCTGGGTGCCCTCAGAGGCCACAGACCAATGTCAAGTGGCTTCTCCAATTGCTGTCCACCTTATTTTTTATTTAGTTGCAAGAGTCCCTTAGTGAAGCAGGGGTTCAAAGAGTTGGCTAGACATGATGGCAAATGAGCTCCAGGGCTCTGCCTATTTCCAACTTCTCAGAACTGGAGTTACAGGCACATTGTTCCATTCTTAGTTCGCATGTAGGTTCTGAGGACTCTATCTCAAGTCCTCATGATTACATGGTGTTGCTGACTGAGCCATCTTTCTAGCCCAGTGAACCCGTTTAAAGACAGATTGATTAAATGATCATATAAAAAAAGATCCAGCCATATGTTATCTACAAACTCTAAATACAAAGATCCATACAGTTTAAAATGTAAGTTTAGAGCAAGCTATATTGTTACAATACTAAATAAATGGTATCAATTTTAATTCCTTGTATATAAGGCTTCAAAAGAGAAAACTTACTGAGTGGCATTCCATACTAATGAAGATTCTATTTTTTGTGGGTGGTCTAGTATTTTTGTCTGTGCAGCAAATAACAGAATGCTGAAATGTGTGAGAAAAAAATAGAGCCACAGAGAGCAATATACAATTCTACCATACCACCTGGAGATTTAAATACTGAACTTTCAGTATTGGTAGTCATAGTAGAAAAAAATATTTAAGGCTATAACTGACTTGAACAACACCATCAATCCACTGAATTTAATTGACATATATGCACCACTGCTCTAAAAGTAGCAGAATAACATTTTTTTCAATTTTGCCTGAGATATTTAACAACACAGACATAGTCCTGGACCATAAAACAAATGTGGCACGAAGAAAGGAAGAGAACCATGCAAAGTAATTTCAGATCAACAGAAGTGAGTTAAAGATAAACAACAGAAAGTCAGCATATATGTGCCAAGCATTTGGTTTTCAAGCAGCATATCACAACAACATGGGTTTAAAAAAACTTAAGAGAAACTTAAGCACACTTTGAGGACAATAAAAAGGAAACACAATATGTCAAATTTGTGTAAGCAGTGGGAAAGCAATGTTTTGAAGGAAATTTATAGCACAGCACAGAGGAAAGAAAGGAAAAGCTGAAGTCAATACTTTACATCCCAGGGAGCTGGAGCAAAGAGTGGTCTTTCTTTGAAAGGAAGAAGTCTTTGCTTCACGGAAAGCAAGGAGAAAACCACTGATAGAAACTGAAGCAGAGATCAAGTACAATGAGAATAGGACAGCAACAGAGAAATGACTAGAATTCCAAAAGCTAGATCACTTAAAAAGATAAAAGAAACAAAGTAAAACAACTTAGACATGATGGACCAATTGCTGAGAAACTCAAACTACCAAAAACTCATCCAAGGAAGAAAGGACTTAATCGATCCTTAATAGACTCAATAAATTGAAAGAAAGAAAAAAAAAAGACAGTTCCAACAAAGGGATTTACAGTTGAATTCTATCAACATTAATCAAGAGTTCATACTAATTTTTCATGATCTCATCTGGAAAAGTCAAACCAAAAGGGCTAGTTTCTTAATCATTTTGTGCTTAGTACTCACTAAAACACACACTGTAGTGTTTTCTCTGTTTATATGGCTGAATGGCATTCCATTATGTGCAGATCACACATTTTATTTGTCCTTACATCTGTACATGGTCACTAGCTTTTTCACTGTTGGGATCCTGTGAAAATAGCTTTTATATAGTCCTGGCAGACAAGTTATCTGATTTGTTCTTACATTTGTTTATATATTATTGCTTATAATATTCCCTTGTTACATAAGGCCAGCTTTTTCTTTGTTCTGTCTTCCAATTTCATTGAATTTTTCTGTTCAATTTAGCTAAAACAAAATTGTCATAGTTGATTATAACTTCACTTTTAATATTTACAAAGAAGCTGTAAGATTCCATGCACTAGTCATTCCCACAAGTTATGTTCTGCTTCAAGTTATTGGTGAAATTATTAAGGCCACTCCATGTAGTTAAAAGGGAGGTTTATTTTGTGGGCTAACTTACAAATGAAGGGGTAGGTTGCTGGGTCTGGCAAAGGTATAGCACAGTCTGGCGGTGTTCTCTGGAGCACTCTGCTCAGTCTACCTCCAGCGTCCAGTGTCCTGGCACCAAGAGAGCGACCTCCTCTTGATCCTCTGTCTTCTGTTCCCTCTTCTGCCCCGCCTTGTGGGCGTGATCATTACCGAAGCCACAATGGGGGTTGGAACTTCCAGGCCAATGCTGGGATGGCTATCCACTACATCAAGTTTCATTGCATCTTAGGTATTTTGTTTTCTTTTGTGATTTATTTGAGGTAGGATGATTTAGAAGCATTTGATTTCCTAATTTTTATGTTCTTAGATTCTAACTTAGTACTACTGGCAGACTACATATTTGTATGACTTCAAGCCTTACAATTGTGTATAGAGATGTTCCTATATTTGTGGTGTGTGTGTGTGTGTGTGTGTGTGTGTGTGTGTGTGTGTGTGTGTGTTCTTTTTAAAATTTCTAAGAGCACTTGATAAAGAATGTGAGTTCCTTTCCTGTAGGATACATATCCTTGTAAACATCAGTCTGCCACAGTGGTTGTTAGGGATTCTGCCAACTCCTCACTGATTTTCTGTCTGCTTGGATGGAAAACTGAGAGCTGAATGCTGTTGTCTATCATTGTAATTGGGCATTACTTGAGTTCTCCTTTTCTCTCTGTAACCCTTGTGCAGTTTCTTTTAAAGCTTTGTTACAATGTAAATATAATTTTAGTATTATCTCCCTTTTTGTGCCATTCCAATATTTTGTATATTCATTATGTCCATGGTGATATTTATTTGCTTAACTCTACTTGGCATTAATATAACCAAATCAATTTTGTATTATTAAAGTTTTTATGGAAAATCTTTACTATCATTGTGCTTTAAAATTTTTAAGTCTGTATTATTGCATAGCACAATTTGGTAAGGGTTTTTGCAGGAGTGTGGTAACTCCTGACATTTTACTTCAAGTGTTGAAATAATATTGTCTAGCAGAAGGATCTATGATGGCAGAGCTATTTCATGGCTTCACTGTCTAGTTCCAGAACCACTAGCCTTAAGTGGATACAGAATACTTGAAATATGCAAAGAGCAGCTGACAACTGACTTTAGTAATAGTTATGTGCCTAGTAAAATAGCTCACTTGGTAGTCTTTGTCAGGCAAGCATGAGAAGCTGTGTTTGATGCCCAGAACTCACACATAAGGCAAATTGTGTGGGCTGCAAAGGTGGTTCATCAGCTGTGAGCACTTGTTGCTTTTCCAGAAGACCTGAGCTCAATTGCCAGCATTCACATGGAGGCCAACTAATTCCAATTCCAGGGTCTCTGACACCATCAGTTGGCACCAGGAAACTATTTCTGTCTCTCATGAGAAAACAAACAAGCATCCAAGGAATAATATCAAAATAAAATACGATAAAACAAAAAAATAAACCAATCAGAATAGAACAAAACAGAGGAAAGAGACACAAAGAGAAGCACAAGAAACACATATAGATGCATATGTGCACACACACATACATACACACACAGAGACAAACATTTGCATACACAAGAATCCCATAAAAACTCAAAAATAAAACTGGAAGCCATAAAATATACATACACTAAGGACCTGTGGGATTAAAAAAAAAAAGAAAACAAACAACATCAACAAAACAGGCTCAACATTATGAGACAAAGAACCTCCAAAGATGCTATTCAGTTAGTGTGTGTGTGTGTGTGTGTGTGAACCATCTGCTGGGCATGCAGCCCACCCTTAAGAGTGGTTCGTTTCTCCATTAAGATTCCCTTGGAGGAAACTAGATTTTCATTTTCAAGTGGTTATCAGATGGAGATAGCTTCTAGATTAGGGATGGGTGTAGTTGGATGTTTCTCTGGTCCCGCCTCAGCTCTTCGGTCAGGACAAATCTCTCCTACCTGCATTCTGCAACCGCTTGGCCCCAAATAAACACACTGAGGTTTATATTAATTGTAACTGCTTGGCCATTAGCTCAGGCTTATTACTGACTAGCTCTTACACTTAAATTAACCCATAATTCTTATCTGTTTAGCCATGTGGCTTAGTACCTTTTCTCAGTTCTGCCTTGTCATTTTGCTTCCTCTGTGTGTGGCTAGTGACTCCTGACTCTGCCCTTCCTCTTCCCATCATTCTCCTCATCTACTCACCCTGCCTATACTTCCTGCCTGGCTACTGGCCAATCAGCATTTTATTAAACCAGTGTGCAAGACTATTATCCCACAGCAGATGGGTATTCATGTCCACTTCTCCTTTCATCTCTAGGATCCTATCTGATATAGACCTGTTCAGTCCCTGAGCATGCTATCAATTTCTGCGAGTTTATTGGTGCATTATTTGTGTTGTGTTTAGAAGGCCTTGATTCCTTTATGCCGTCTACTCCCTTTGACTCTTTCACTTTTTCAGTGTCCCCTTCCACAGAGTTCCCTGAGTCCTGACAGGAAGGATTTGAAGGAGACATTCCACTTAGGGCTGAGCGTTCCAAGGTCTAAGCAGTATATTTTCTGCCTGTGGGGCTTTGTATTTGTTCTCATCTGCTGCCAGAGGAAGCATCTCTGATGATGGCTGAGCAAGGCACTGATACATGTGTATAGAAGAATTTTGTTAGAGGTCATTTTATTATGCTCCTTTAGCAGAATAGCTATATTTGGTTTCCTTGGGTCCTTGGTCTTTCTAGTCTCAAGTTCTCGGCCATCCAAGGAGTTTCAGGTCATGGAGTGGACCTTAAGTCAAATTAGATATTGGTTGGCTACTCCTGTAGCATGAATCTTAAAGAGTCTTATTAATAAAATCAAACCTGAGGCCAGTTATTGGGGTGAATGCTGGAAGATCAGAGACACAGAACAAGCCACAGCTATCTCACCTTGCTAGTTCCTCAGGTGATCCTGTTTCCTCAGACTGGAAGCTTCTGAGTCCTCCTCCACATGAATCTCAGCTGAACTGTGTTGCTCCAAAGCCTGAACACTTAACCAACCAAATGCTTAACTAACTACGTGCTTTACTCCTTTAGTTCCTGGTCCTCATGCCTTATATACCTTTCTCTTTCTGCCCTCACTCCCTGGGATTAAAGGTTGGGTTTCTGGGATTAAAGGTGTGGGTCACCATGCTTAGCTGTTTCTAAAGTGGCCTTGAACTCAGAGATCCGGCTAGCTCTGCCTCCCAAGTTCTGGGATTAAAGGTATGCACCACTACCACCCAACTTCTGTTATGGCTTACTCTTCCCATTTTCTAGCCACCATTTTTGGCTTTGTTCTAGTGGCTGTCTGTTCTCTGACCCCAGATATGTTTATTTCAAGGAACACACAATATTTTTGGGAACACAATACCACCACATACTCCTATAAACATTGTGTCACCATTACACTAGTGTATCATGCAGGATGGTCACTATTGTAGATCAAAGAGTTTGGAGCTGAGTTGGTGTTTGTATTTCTCCTTCACTGTCAAGTACATTCCAGTACCATGAACACTAGTGCATAGGGAAGGGGCTCTAGATAAGCACCACCCGGACTTCTCCATGTTCAGTGCATAATATAGGTGCTGTCTTCAGTAGCAGAACCTTACTGTCTGTTTGTAAAGAACAAGTATTGGCCTTGGCAGTAGCCTGAGTTGTTTGGGGGTTCCCATGGTACATCTTTGGCCAAGGACTCAATTAGATGAAACCTGTTCCCAGTATTGCAAGCTTCATTTGATGATGAGAGATGTTCAGTTGGGGTTCTGTCTCCTCATTGGGGAATATCTTGATCCAATTTTTTTTTCTTTTCTTTTTTTTTTTTTTGGACACAGGATGACCTAATTTTGTTTGCCTTATTGAATGTTTTATTTTCTTTTTTTCTGTTCATGGGTTTCCATTCTAATCTTTTTCTCCATTATCTTAAAGAGATCCTCCTTTTTCTTGGCTTACATTTTCCCTGGTAAGAAGTCTGGGACTATCTCTAATGTTTGTGCCTTTGCTGATACTTTTGAAATTATAGTTTCATTAAAATCTGAAAACACTGAACCAGCATTTTAAAAAACACTTTGGCTTTGTTAAAACGTTGAAGGTTCTGATTGAGTATGCACACGAATGCTTTCCATCTGTCTACTGGTCAGTAAAGTCTTGTTTAAAATTTTATCTTCTGTACTTGCTCCATGTCTTTGTCTTTCTATATGTGGTTTTGTGGTCTTCAGTCTCTGAATGTCTTATGGCCCAACAGCTGATTAGGGATTTTACGAGTCTCTGAAATTCAACACTAAATTTTCCATGTCTAAAAGTAAAATTTGGCTCAATTTTACAAAATTTTCACTTTTTTTGTCTATCTCTATATTTTCTTTAAATACTGCTTGTGTTTGCAATTTTTATGTTGAACTCTATTTTGATGCAATACATTATTTTTGTTAGATTGTGTTCCTTCATCATCTGGTGCTTTCTCTGAGTGTTACTGAGACCCTGCTGCTTTTCCATATCCTCACAGTCCCTAATTCTATATTTATTATTCTGTCCATGACATGCACATTTGGATTGCATAATAGTTCTTTAAAAAGCACTGATGCTGATTTTGTGTGCAGTAGCTTGCTCCTTTTCAAGTTTCTTTTTGAACTTCATATTGGAATGGTTTTGGACTGCTTACCTTAAGCACAGTTACACCTTCCTGATGAGCTACTAATCAGCCTTGGCTTTCTGCTGCAAGGCTGTGTTTAGGGAACATCCTGGAGCCACAGTTGAGCTCTGCAAACTATCATAGTTGTGCTCAGGATGCATAATTTCAATTTATCTTCAAAGGTCCCTTCTCTGCAATGCTGTGCCCAAACAATTCAGTTGCCAGGACCCAACAAAAGGCAACTCTACCACCTAACTCTGAAGGAGTCACCATGTAAAAACTCATGGCAATTTACATAGGTTAATTTAATTTTCTTAGAGAATATAGTCCTGTACTGCCTGTTGTCCAGTGTGCAGACTCAACCCTTTCTTATTTGCCTCCAGTTGGTTTTCTAGTTGATGATACTGGGAAGCAAAGTTTGATACAGCTCTTACATTTTAGTTAACTGATGTTACAGTTTTTTTTTTTTTTCTGGCATGTTTTTATTAGTGTATTCTGAAGAACTGTGTCTTAAGTCATTTTACCCTCTAGTTAGAAGTTGCAATCAGGACGAAAAGCTTTCTTAAACTGTTAAAACTATGAAAAGTTTCAATCCAATTGTAAATAGTATGATTCCACTGAGTTGTTGATGCTGGGCTATGAGAGTGAACAGTCTCTTGAGTGTCTGTGAGAGGAGGTATTTTTCTAGTTCAGATGGTACCAAGTCATCACATGAGACATTAAATTAGGGACAAGCACTCTGATCACACATGGCAATGTGGTTTTGTAAAGATGAAGACTTCTGGGAAGTCTGAAACACTAAAAAGTCCTCTGATCAATAAACATCAACATTTTTTTCCTTCCTAGATTCATTGTTACATGCTCATTGTGTTGGTTATTATTATTATTATTTTATTGTCAACTTGACACAAGCTAGGGTCATTTGGCAACGTGAAACATCAATTGAAAAAGTGCCCCCATCAGATTTGCCTGAAGGTATGCCTGTTAGGGTGTTTTCTGATTAATGATTAATGTGAGAAGGCTCACCCTACTTTAGGTGGTGCCACCCCTGGGCAGGAGGTCTTGGCTACTATAAGAAAGCAGTCTGAGCAAGCCAATCAAGTAAGTCAGTAAGCAGTGTTCCTCCAAGGCCTCTGCTTCAGTTCCTGCCAACAGTTTCCTGCCTTGTCTTCTTCCCCCAGTGATAGACTATGATTAGTCTAGACATGTAAGCCACAAAAACTCCTTCTTCCCCAACTTGCTTTTGATCACAATGTTTATCCCAGTAGTAGAAAGCAATCTAAGACATGCATGTTGAAACATAATCTAATTTGTGGATCATCAATATTTAATTAAGTTCCAGTTAGGCTATTTCTCTTAAAATATTAGAGAGTATGTGAAAAAATATGACATGCAGTATTACAAAAAAGATGCTTTTATTCTAAGATGAATTCTAAGGGGGAAATCTTTATTTTTATATAAAAATACTTACCAGGACTGGAAAGATGGCCCAGTGGTAAAGAACACTCTTGCAGAGGACCTGAGTTCATTTCCCAGCACTCATACTAAGCATTACAGGTCCAGGGGATCTAATACTCTCTTCTGGCCTCTGTAGGAATCCACACACATGTACATACCCACAAAAGTATCTCTCTCTCCCACAAAAATCCCCCCCTCTCTCTCATACACACACACACACACACACACACACACACACACACACACACATGAACATAATTAAAAATAAAATAAATCCTAAAAATAATTTAACAAAACCTCTCTATATTAATATATAGATTTAGTTATATTCTTTTGGTTTTATATATTTTCTTAAAGGCTGCAAAATGATTTGAGAGAATTTAGGCTAAAGTATTTGTCTCTGTTACAGAAGTAATTCTAGACTTGGCAATGAAGTATCTACAGGGACATTTTTTTTTATAGTATTGGACAAAAATAAATCACTGTGGTCCATTTCAGTATGAGGTTTGCTTTTCTCTAATAGGTGAATCACGGCTGAGCAGGAGGCAATAGGACCCTGTCTTCCCTAGTTAGCAGTTTCACTGCTGATCTTAGGCTGAAAGTTACAAACCAACCACCCTATAACTAAGCCCATGAATCAAAGGGGTCTGGGATCTCCACCCCCAGAATGATGGGGACTTCAGAGTGGCTGCTGTGCTAGAAAAGTGGGAAAGGTTGTGCCTCTTTAGAGAACTCAGCAATGAGGAATTCCAACAGGGAGAACTGACTAGGGATATAAAACGCATGGTTTTGTGCCAGTCCAGCCATTTTTATCTTTCCAGTAGACTGCTGCTCTGTTTCCAAGGTCATAGAACACACTGCTTCCTTTTCTCTACTCTGAGTCTCTAGGATTCTAATTGTGAACTGAGACCAGGGTTTCTCACAGTTTTAAATAGGCAAACAATTGTAATGCAGTCTTCCTGGGAGTCTTTATCTTCAGATGCACCTTTCTGTGTTCCTGTTGACTGCTTGAAGACAACTTGGTTATATTCTGAGGGAGAACAATTTAACAGGAAATAAGGTTAATTATGAAAATGGATGATATACATCATAAAGGGACCAGGAGAGGCAAAGTAGTGGATCCTAAAGTACTTCCTATTGTCTGTTTTCTCCCTCCTATAGAAATTATCTTTCTTTCATGATGCAACTGATTACAAGGCAACAATATTTTAGCTGTGATTTTATTGGATGAGTATAATTTTTAGGACAGGTTAATTGACTCCTTTTCAAGAGCCTGCCTTTCAGCTGTTCTCAGAGAATGTCAAAAAGATAATTAAGCAAGAATTTTCCAAGGCTTTTTTACTGTCTTTGTGACTGTTGACTACTAACAGGTAGCATAGAATAATTGATGTTTTCAGACTAACAGGGTGCTTTCAAAGCCTTTGATATTCAGGTATGATAATACCAATTACTATACCAATGATCTTTTTTAGATACTTGCTGGAATTAGGTAAACCTATAGATGGCATTCACTTGATTTTGCTCTATTTCATTCTCTCAATGGACCTGTGTACATGAAATCATATCCTAACACTCACAAATTCAGATACAGTAGTGTTTTACTGCACATTTTATGTCTCTATAAATTTAGACAAGTCTGTTTGCCTTGACCTCAAAGCACATAAAATAATATGACTGCCATAGAAAAGACCTTAATATTTTTACTTTAAGTTGTAGGTAAGCCCTGTTTCCTTAAAGACTGGACTACTTGGTGCATTTATATTAACTAATGGTCCCATTTAAAATGTTTTTTTTCCTAAGTGAATAAAATTCAGTGAATTCAGAATTTTTTTTTTTTATAATCTAGACCCACAAACATTTAAAATTGCACTTTTAGAATTGAAATCCAATGAGAATGTCAGTCTTTTGGACAGATATTATGAAGACAATTTTCTGGGTAATTGAGAAAGAAGGAAAACTATGTATAATTAGAATTAGAATATGTTTGCC
Organism: Onychomys torridus; assembly: GCF_903995425.1. Lineage (NCBI taxonomy): Eukaryota > Metazoa > Chordata > Mammalia > Rodentia > Cricetidae > Onychomys > Onychomys torridus. Next base: position 43,675,000 of record NC_050444.1, on the reverse strand, counting down.
AGCACTTCAGCTATTCTGTTTCCATAAAAGAGATTATTGCATATTTAATAAATTTGTATTATAGAACAATAGATAACACCATGGAAAGAGGTTCATAAATTATTTCAGTACAGTCATATTGCTTACTTATTTACATACACAAAGAAGAAATATTCCTGAAAAGATTATTTATTCAGATTATAAATTTATAAATAGATAATCATACCTCAAAAAGGTCTTGATAGATGATTAGTAACTGATACTGGAACTGTCATTTGTGTCTACTGTATAGGGCCATTACTCTCAGATTTCTGTGTGTTCTATAGTGTCTCTTGGCCTTCCATGAGATAAGTAATTCAGTCTGTCCAGTGCTTCTTGCCTGTTCAGCTGTGCTACACATGTCTCCATCCTAACATGGCTGAAGTGGCTCAGTCTTCTTGAGGAAAGTGACCCCCACTGAGCTGGGGAAGGAATTTCATCTCTTAATTGAATTTTCTTCCCAGGAATCCTTTGTCCTGTAGAGACAAGGATTCTGAAGGAGATCCTCCTACAAACTAGTTACTTCTTCCTCATAAAAGGCAGATCTGGGTCAGTGGATTCCAGGTCAATTCTATAGTCTGAGCAGACTGACAGAGACCTTGGAGACAGGGACTTAAGAGAAATGGGACGGTCATGGCAAAGATGACTCTGGGACCCCTGGCTGCTTCAGGCATGCCCACCAACTCCCATGGGACTCTACCTTACAGATAAGAACAAGATTGGGGAACCTTCTCTAAAATTGACCATATACTAGGCCTTTGTGAAGCAAGGCCAAACAGATACAAAAAAAAAAAAAAACATTAAATAACCTTCTATATCTTATTAGATCACCATGGCTTAAAGTTGGATTTCAACAACAGCAGAAACAACAGAAATCCAACAAATTCATGGAAACCAAATAACTTTCTACTAAGTTACCACTGGGTCAAGGAAGAAATAAAGAAAGAAGTTAAAGACTTCCTAGAATTCAATGAAAATGAATGTACAATATAACCAAATTTACAGGGCACAACGAAAGTCACACTAGGAAAGTTTCTAGCACTAAATGCCTTTATGAAGAATTTTGAGAGATCTAATACTAGTGACTTAACAATACACCTGAAAGCTCTAGAACAAAAAGAAGAAGACACACCTATGAGGAGTAGATGGCAGGAAATAATCAAACTGAGAGCTAAAATCAAGAAGATAGGAAAGAATCTCCTGGGAATCTGCAAAGAGTACTCCAGCTTAGACTGGTAGCAGCAGGAGACATGTAGCCTGAAGTGGCCATTTCCTATGACCAGATTGATGCTTAGCCCAGTTGTCATCAGAGCAGTGTCATCTAGCAACTGATGGAGACAGGCTTTGTGGACACTACTCCCCATGCTGGGTCACCTTGCCCAGCCTTGTTGCATGGGAACATGCTTAGTCTTGCTGCAGTTTGAACAACCATACTTTGTTGATACTCATTGAAGACCTGACATTTCCTATTTATTATATAAGAATATTAATGGTTGATGCTACCTACCATCTATTGCTTATATACTTTCATTAGGTGATGTATATGAGATCAAGTCATTTGTACTGCCCCCATCTATACAGTATAGAAAAGACATCATTACCAGTGCAGAAAATGAGCAGCTTAATGAGGGATTGAGACATTAGATAATAACCACTCTTAATTTGTATTACTGTTAAGAATATTTCCATCCAATAAAGGACATTTTCTAAAGATGTGATTATAAAACTACAAACTATAGATTGCATAGTTCACAAGCATATTGATATACAAACTATAGGTGAGGAAGAAATAAAAAGCAGAGAGAATTCCATAAAGAGAATATGGCCTGACGTGCATTGAAAAGCACTACCACCTTCATTTGACAGAGACAAAATCAAGAAACCTAGAGGTTGTTCTGGCTAGTGTTATATCACCTCAGCACAAGCTAGAGTTATCTGAAAGGAGGGAACCTCAATTGAGAAAATATCTACATTCTCAGCTATAAGGCACTTTCTTAATTAGTGATTGATGGTGAAGGGCCCAGCCCATTGTGGGTGGTGCTATCTATGGCTCTTGGTCCTGGGTTCTATAAGAAAGCAGGCTAAGTGAACCATAAGGAATAAGCCAGTAAGCAGCACAAGCCATAGCTTCTGGGTCAGCTCCTGCCTGCAGGTTCCTGTCCTGCTTGAGTTCCTTTCTAGATTTCCTACAATGATGAACAGTGTTATGGAAGTAAAAGCCAAATAAACACATTGTTTCCCAAGTTGCTTTTGGTTATGGTGTAACCCTAAGTAAAACAGAGATCAGTGTAGGATATCTAGGTTTTGTATTGTGTAAATTAAATAACCAGAATTTAGATAAAGGTATATTGAATATCAAAATTATCCTTATAAAGTTATTTTATATTAATGTTAGTTTGATTTTGTGAAAATTTCTTTAAATTTTCAGTCTCAGTTCTGTTCCCTCACTTAGTACCTTAAGTACTTGATATTTTTTAATTTAATTTTTATTTTTATACGTGATTTTTGCTCTATCGTCTCCCCCATTCAAGTCTTGCCATGTGTCAACTACTCCCTCTAAAATTCATGACATCTTCTTTAATTATTATTGTTACATATGATATATGATACATATAGATAAATACTCTCCTCTTACTTGCCTGTAGCTCTTACTTGCCTGGGGATTTATGAGATTTTTCTCCATCCATGTTGCAATGTTCACTAGGGTTGTACATCCAGGTCTTGGGAATCCCATTTGGCTTAAATCAAGGCTCTTTAACAATGGGAATGACCCATGGTGCTTAGAGTGTCACCATGGAGCTGGGCCTCTGTCATCTTAGTGCTAACAATGCAATGTTACAGAATTATGAGTGATTATCTATCTGCAAATAGGTTTGGTGAAGTGTTTTCTCAAGTAGATGTCTGAATGATCATGGAATTTTCACACTGAGTCTAACTATAGTAATACTGACTACACTGTTATAGGATTGGACCAATAGACGTTTAGCTGTTGCTACTCAATAAGAGAAAAGCCATTGTACACATGGCCAGTAATCTTTGTATGAATAGTGTATTTATAGCCACCATCAAGCTATGAATGCAGAGCCACTGGACATAGAGTTGGGAAGACACATGAATGAGAGAGAGTCTATGTGTGTGTGTGTGTGTGTGTGTGTGTGTGTGTGTGTGTGTGTGTGTGTCTAACATGGAAGGTTTTCTCATTACATTTGCATTCTTTATTTTTAGATAAAATTAACTTGTAAACTCTCATCTCAAGAGGACTAGAAAATTTCTATAATAGTTCTAAAAAGATCTTTGTCAAGTCACAGGGAATGTTCTTAAAAAGCAAAAAGAGACTTTAGTTTGGAAAAGTTTGGAGCTGTAGCAATAGATTGATTCAGAGTTTGGATAAATTTTTCATATGAAGCTGAGACCACCACTTTGTAGTTGTGTGTATGGGGGCCTCCAAATTTGGAATAAAGGCATTGAGGCCAACTTGGATAAAATGAAGACTTTCTAGTCATGCTAATCTAAGTCAGCTAAAGAAATAAAATAAAATACCAGAAGTAAAACTCATTTATCCTGCCTCTGAGATAATAAGACCTCCTTATTTGAATTTATGGCCTTAAATAAACTAATCATGCACAATTCCTAACTTTGGACTATTTGGCCTTTCACCTCAATGTTCAACAGCACCAGTGGGCAGAGCAGGTCTGTGATGGGCACAGTGGCTGGCTTTTTCTTAAAGCAATGTGTCCCACACTATCCAAGGAGCAGCAGAATAACTGTATCACAGAACTTGTCATCACAGAAAACTTATGGGTCTTCTACAGGGCTTTGGAACCAGAAATTTGCATGCTTAACAATTTTTCTGTTATACTTTATATCTGGATTTTCCCTCAAGGTTCACATGTGGAAGGCCTGGATCTGAGCTGAGGGCACATTTGGGGGTGGGACAAACATAAGGGAGGCATACTTAAGGGAAGTAATTTTCTGTGATATGCCTTTGACAAGTATGTTTTGTTCCCTAGCTCTTCTCTCTCTCTCCCTTTCCTTGTTGACTGCCATGAGGTGAGCAGCTTCCTACTTCACACACACCAGCTATGATGTCCTACATCCTTATAGGCCAAAAGCAGCTGACCTCTACCTGTAACTTCTGAAACCTGGAGCTAATGTAACATTTCTCTCCTTTAACCTCCTTTCTTGGGCACTTTGTCCTAGAGAAAGAAAGCTGACTACCACATTCTTCATGTGATTCTGACTCATGTTAGTGTTTGAGAATTACTGCTAAATCCTACCTTAAATAACCAACAGCTTTATTTCCCATGACTAGGGGAAGGGTTTAGCCTTAATTAAATTTTTATGAATTTATAAAATTATATACATTTCTTTGTTCTAGAAGCTCAAATACATTGCTCATATATTATAGGTAAATACAATCTTATGGTCTTATTATTCTAAATGATTTGTCACATCAAGTAATTATAGACTATCTTTTAAATGTTGATTTGAGAGCTGAGCATCAGAGGGCTAAAGAGTAACACTAAATACATCTTTCCCAGAAAGAACTTAAAATGACATTCATTTATCACTTGTGGTATCTCAGATACATTATCCTTATTTGTACTCTAGTGAGTCCCGTTGGCTAATCTTCTTGAGGAAATGAGCTTAAAAAACCAAACTAGTTATGCCAACTGGTGATTGCACATGCCTGTAATCTCCGCACTCAGGAGGTGAAAGCAGGTGGATCTCTGAGTTCAAGGACAGCCTGGTGTACAAACAGCCAGGGTTACATGGAGAAATTTTGTCTTGAAAAAACAAACAACAAACAAATGGAAATAGAATCAATTACTAGTATAAAATAATTCATAGTCAAGTGACATACAGTATAAATTATTAATGCTTTCTTTGTTATACTAGAGGGATTATTGTGAGTTAAAGGTGTATGAAGACTTCATTGAATAGATTTTAATTGTGCCTGAGTATGAGCAGAGTTATGGCAGACAGGTAGGCAAAGAGTAGACAGTTGATCCATTGAGCACTGCACTGGTAAGGTTAAGTATTGAGAGCTGCTGGTAGCTAAGGGCCATAGGAGTATACAGCACATGACAACTAGTGGTCAAAAGTTCAACCCAATTATAGTAAAGGATTCTGATGGAGGATTAAACCAAAATGCAGGGCATTTAGGAATTATTGCCTCTTGAATGAATTGACTGTTTCTTGTTGTAGATTTCTTGTGCAATTACATTATGATATCTCCCCATTACCATGCATCTTCATGTATATATAATTTCATGATTACATTTCAATCTTATGGACATAAGTATCTGTGGGCGGTTAGGAAGATGACTTTTTCATTTAGCTGTATAATTTTGATATATAGAAAATATACTTCACAGCCAGATCCACTGTCCTATAAGGCTGTAGACACTCAAAGCCTGCTTTGTTCCTTTTGCTCAGAATAACACAGAAAATAATAATCTCTCCTCAGTTTAACACAAACTGTACACATTTAGCTCATTTTTACTTTAGAGAAAGTTTAAACTAGACTAAAGATCTTTATAAATAAATAATAAGTTTAAAACCTTATAGTTATGCACAACGTCAGAGTCATAAGTGTCTTACCAAGGTTACTAACACAAAATACCCTAAGAAAAGCCTGCCAATTCTTCGCTTGCCAAGTCTGCTGATAAAAAGCTATGTCTCAGAGTTGGTTGCACTGGGCATTACAACCCTCTCTCTGGTCCTGAGACCTTGGAACCTTGTGTTACCATGGTAATGACTCTGTTCCTTATCACCAATTCTAGGAATGTGCTAAGACCTTGAAGGTTTTGGAACTTTTCTCAGGATTGCAGGGAGTCTCCTTTTAGAAGTCTATAGATGGCTTGACAAGAACGGAGCTAAGAATAGGAGCTAAAAAGAAGCTGTAGATGCAGAGAAGCAGTAGAACAAAGAGAGAACAGCAGAGAGATGAGAGATCCTACTTAGAACAACAAAGAGACATAGACTGAAAGAGCATGGTGTGTAGACTCATTCCTCATCCCTCAGACTAGATCCTTAGCTGGTTACAGAGTCTCCTTCGAACTCTGGGAGAAAGCCTTTGAGGCCAGCACTTAAAGGCTTTCATTAGTTATGTTAATAAATTTAATTATTTTAAATAAAACCATAGTTTATGCATGATTACTACATCAACCTAGCCTTTAAGACTGCTTAGCTCATAAATCCATGATGACTCAAAATGAATGGGCATAGGTTAATCCATCTGAAGTGGGTAAACAGTAGAAACCCATGAAAATGGAGCAAAACAGCAGAATTCGGGAATCACATTGGACAAATACTGTCTTTGATTTTCTTTTTGACTGATAAGAGGTGAATCTTAGGTGCAAAAATAGTGTTAGGAATAAAGAAAGTGGATAATCCATCTACATCACCTATTATCCACTCCTTTCATCTCTGTTCACAGGGAGTACACTCTTCTCTATGCTGCATTTTTCTCTGTATCTGCCTAATTCTTTCTTTCTGACTTTATGTAGGAAACTGAAATCCAAAACAGCACGGGGAAAATTAAAGAAAGGGGCATGTAGGACTTGATTAGGGAATAAGTTTTAGAAGTAGTTGATGTAGACTGAAAAACATAAAGATTTTTATGGAAAGAAAAATGTTAAGCGTCATCATGGACTGTGATTTCTGTTCATTGTGTCTAACACTATGGCGGATACTGGAGTTGTTTAGTGGCTGCTCCTGTCTGTGTCCTCTTTGTCCAGTGCATCTCTTAGGTTGGACCACAGGACTCAGGGTGCTAGTAGAGTTATGCTACAAGAAGAAAAGGTCCTCATATTTCTTAGTTTGCTGTGTGTACATTATGACTTTGTTTAGCTTGTTTGAACCTGTAATTTCTAAAGATGACCCTCATCTTTTGTGCCTTCCAAGGTCTCTCACTGATTTCCAATCAACCTACTAGAGAAATGTCTCCATGTTGAGAATGTAGAGGGAGTGAGGGAAGGCCACCTGATGCACTAAAGACCTATTCAGATCAGCCTTAGAGAGAGCTCAGTTCTAGTACGACTCATCCTAGATAAACCACAAAACTTAATCACCACATAGTATACAGGAAGTACAGAATGGTTCACTGATGAGATCGCCTACCCCAGAGGTCAGGAGAGATTTTCTCTGGGCAGACTCTCAGTCTTACTTATCTCCTAAGCACCAGGAACTGAATACTCTAAATGTTTTCAGGTTAATTGTAACACATTCCCCATGGAAAAAAATTTTTACTAATGTCATCACTAACACCAGAATGATTGGCATAAGCAAGGTTTTTACCCAGAAATGTGCTCCATATTCCTTAGTCTAAATATCATAATTGTTTATCAATTAATGATATGCCTAAAGAGACTCTCACAAACAGCTACAAGCTTATTACCTAGGAAGACACAGTTATAATCGAAAGAAGTTGTAAAGATAAAAATTCCTCTTCATCTTGGTAAATACTGCCTGGTTTTTATAGTAAATGAAACATTATTTTATGTACCAAATTGGGTCAATCATAGTCAGGAATTAAGTTTGCCCTTTGTGAACGTTTGACTATGTGGGTATATTGTTGATTGTCAGGAAATGTTGTTGGAATCTAGTATGTTAATGCAAAGGGTGCTACTAAGCATTACACATGGCACAGAACATATCCCATAGCAAAGGCCTGGGCAGATAAAAAGTCAATCATGCTCACTTCTGGATTGTCTTTTCCATTTATGCATGTGTCTGTTTTGTGTCAGTGACATCCAGTTTTTGTTATTATAGGTCTGTAATATAATTTGACAACAGATTCAGCACTTTTATCTTTTGCTCATAATTGGTTTGGCTGTCTAGGTCAATATCTCAGTCACTGTGAAAGCAAATGTGAAATTTACTCAACAAACTAAAAGCAGAGCTACCATATGACATAGATATACTACTCCTAGTATATGCCCAAAGGACATTATTTCTATGTACCACAACAGCACATCCACGCTTATTGTAACAGTGCTCACAACAGGTTGAAGAAGCAGCCTGTGTATGTGTCAACAGATGAATGAAGAAAATGAAATATGCATCTATATTTTATCCATATCTATAGATACATGATAGATAAGTAGTTTATATATATGTATATATGTATGTATGTATATATATATATACATATATATATATGATAGATAGATAAATATGGAATTTTTTCTTACCCACAGAGAGTAATAAAATTATGTTGTTTTCAGGAAAATGGTTACAACTGGATATCACCATATTAAAAGTTCATACTAAAAAAGACAAATATCACGTTTTTCTCATTTGTGGGTCCTAGAAAAAAATATATATGTACACATACACACACACACACACACACACACACACACACACACACACATTCATATATATGGAGGAAATAATGGGAGTAGTGGGGGAGGGGAGGCTGGAGAAATGAAAGGGCATTTGGATTAAGTTTGGCCAATTTTCACTTATAGGAAAATGTCTTATGAAAACTCTCACTATGAAAAGTGTCTTAGTTAGGGTTTCTATTGCTGTGAAGTAACACCGTAACTAAGGGAATTCTTATAAAGAAAACATTTAATTGGGCTAGCTTACTGTTCAGAGGAATAGTCCATTATTCAGATGGCATGCAGGCCGACATGGTGCTATAGAAAGAGCTGAGTTCTACATCTTCATCCCCAGGCAACAGGAAATGAACTGTGTCACAAGGTGTAACTTGAGCATAGGAGACCTCAAAGCCCACTGCCACAGTGACACTGTTCTTCCAACAAGTCCATACCTACTCCAACACGCCTTTTAATAGTATCACTCCCTATAAGGGCCATTTTTTTCAAACCACCACATATAGTGAATGTGTGACAGTAAATTTTCTGTACCACTGATGCTGAGGTTCCAAAACAATTAAAGATATTTTCTATACATTTTAAAAATAACTAAATAAATTTCAATAACTATTTGTTGTTTTCTCCCTCTTTATATTTTCTATGTTCCAACTACAGTGTGGCCCTGTGACTTGAGCCACTAACTCAAGACTTGGCTTTGGGTATTGGTTTACCAAATTAGTTCTCATGTCTCTGCAGTTATCATCATATACCTTGCGTCAAATCATCCTCATTTCTATCTCATCTTTGTTTCTCTGGCATTTGGTGAGTGCAGGTAAAATGCTGACAAAACTTGTAAATGAACATGGCTTTGCCTTGTCCAGTGTCGCCAAGAGCTTTCTTTGGGATTTTCAAATCAAATCCAGTACAAATCTTGACTTGCCATTGTCACAAGACTAGGATGTATTTGTTGAACATTCAGTGAATGATTGAAAGAATTAATGAAATATGCATGTCAGGATTTTCTTAGTGCTATGAAATCAACAAGGCAGATGCAGAAATCACCTTCTTCCAATTCTTGAATGTGTTTCTTTTCTCCTCAGGAAAGTAAAGAGTAAGAGGTAACTCAAACAGGAAGAGATTCAGCAATGGACAGTGAGAGAAGAGATCCTCAGGAAGATGCCCTATGAAGTACCCAGACCTAGATTTGGGGCCGGGGGGGGCTGCACCATTTGGAGGCACTGAAAGAGGAGTAGCCTGGCTATGATCACGACAGATGTTACAGGACAAGATTTGAGAGTGTGGGCTTTTTCACTAGAGATTGGAGGGCTGTAGAAGGCTCTGCATCAGTGTGCAATGTTTTCCTTTTGTATGGTGATCAAAGCATGAAGTCTGAATTCATACAGACTGTCAGTAAGCCACATTTGCACCAACAGGAAGCTGGGGGTTTGTGTAAACAGAAGGGCTGCTAGAATGGAGGGTGGCTGTTTGTGTGTATAATCCAGCTATTAGGACTCAACACTGGAGAGTGAAAAGATGGCTGAGAGCAAGACAAAAAGAGGCCCTGGAACAAATGACACCATATTTGCAATATACTAAGTATGTCACAATTTTTACAGAAGGTATTTCTTAGCCAGTGGCACTACTTTAGTTTCGAACTGTTCCAGAATTATACATTTTCAATAAATTGCTTTAATTTTTTCTCTCTTCAGGTGCAGACCTGTTAAATTACATTTCAAAAATGGTCAGATTCAATCAGACCCTTCATTCATACTAGCTAGGCTCTGAGTAATTGCATCTTATCTGAGATAATTATAATTTGTTTTCAATTTGCATAATGAAATCATTTTGCATCATTCTACGAAGGTCTCAGGAAAAACATTTTAAAATGTTAATATTCAGTAATTATTGATTGTTTATTTCATTTGTTTAATAATATTTAATATATTATGTTATGTGCAGATGAAATTACTGCAGAAACATGAAGCGGGGAGATCAGGATTATTTGCAAAACACAAAGCTAAACAGTTATTGGGTCCCTGTGGAAAATAATCCATATAATTCAGAAACTAGTACAAATTTTTATTTTATTTTAATTATTATTATGTGTTTTAATTTTATACATCAGCCATGGGTTCCCCTGTCCTCCCCACTCCTGCCCCCATCCCCACCTTCCTCCCAGCCGCTCCCCTCCATTCCCATGTCCTCCCAAACTAAGACACCCCTGGGGATTCATTTAAACCTGGTGGATTCAGTACAGGCAGGTCCTGTCCCCTCCTTCCAGGCTGAGCATGTGTCCCTGTATAAGCCCAAGGTTCCGAACAGCCAGCTCATGCACTAAGGATAGGTCCTGGTCCCACAGCCTGGGTGCCTCCCAAACAGATCAAGCTATACAATTGTCTCACTTATCCAGAGGGCCTGATCCAGCTGGGGGCTCCACAGCTGTTGGTTCGTAATTCATGTGCTTTCTTTCCATTGGCTATTTGTCCCTGTGCTTTTTGCATTCTTGGATTCAACAATTCATGCTCTTGCAGTCCCTCCTCTTTCTCGACTGTTGGATACCTGGAGCTCCACCTGGGGCCTAGCTGAGGATCTCTGCATCTACTTCCATCAGTTATTGGATGAGAGTTCCAAGACGACTGTTAGGGTGTTTAGTCATCTGATCACCAGACTAGGTCAGATCAGACTTTCTCTCGACCATTGCCAGCAGTCTACAGAGGATGTATCATTGTGGATTTCTGGGGATCTCTCGAGCACTCTGCCTATTCCTATTTTCATGTGGTCTTCATTTATCATGGTCTTTTATTCCTCGTTCTCCCTTTCTGTTCTTGATCCAACTGGGATCTCCTGCTCCCCTAAGCTTTCTTTCCCTCAAATCTTGCCCTTCATTACTCCCACTGTCGTCCAGGTTGTTCATGTAGATCTCATCCATTTCTCTGTCATTGGGTGACCCCTGTGTCTTTCCTAGGGTCCCGTTTTCTAGGTATCCTCCCTGGAGTTGTATAGCAGTCTAGTCATCTTTGTTTTACATCTAGTATCCTCCTATGAGTGAGTACATACCATGTTTGTCCTTCTGAGTCTGGGTTACCTCTCTCAGGATGATTTTTTCTAGATCCATCCATTTGCCTGCAAACCTCATGATGTCATTGTTTTCCTCTGCTGAGTAGTACTTCATTGTGTATATGTACCATATTTTCTTTATCCATTCTTCAGTTGAAGGGCAAGTACAAATTTTTAGGGACTTTGTAAACAGATTTGGCTATGTTCACAAAAGTAATGATCAAATAACATCAATGAATAGTAATACAATTTTCAAATTTGGAAGCCCAAACCAATGACAAATGATTCAAGTGTGTTAAATTTGGCACATTTACTCCCAAAGTTCTGTCGCTGTCCCTGCTGGTATTCAGAAACTGGCCCTTCCTTTGCTTCCCATTATTCTTCATGTGTAGCACAATGCTGGGGAAGAAGTGGATGCAAATGACAGCAGTGTGTTTGTTGAGTACACACAGTGAGAATAGTTTCTTTTTTCCACATGTCAATTATTTACCTGTTCAGTATGATCAATGGAATTTTTACTTAAATGTTTATGAGATATGACATTACAAACAAATTCCACTTGAGTTATAACTTCATTTCCATCAGCACTTGCCATGATACAGTCCTGTTTATTGTTATTTCCCTCTTTCATGTGTATCCTAGCAAGCCACTTTTATCAGAAAGTTGTCTGTGGTGCTGTAAATAATTGACTTTTAAAGATACAAATGTTTGTTTGTACATGCATAATTTATTCACATCTTAGTCTACCTATCAATTTTTACTGATGTTGAAATAAAGACAATTGAAGGCATAGGGTTAGCATTACAATAATATATAGCTGAAAAGCAGTTTTCTGTGTTAATGAAAACTTCTCTCCTATTCAACTTAGTAATTTAAAAATGTAAATATTATAAATGATTTCCAAGGAATTGTGAACTTGAGCATATGGCAATGTCAGTTCTTTAGCAACTGGTTAAGATAAATTTTTCCTAAACATTATATTTCATAACTTTTTGATGTTGAAGTAAGATTTAGAACTTATTTTAAGCAGTTAGAAAATAAATAAGATTTAAAGATTAAATTAAAATAGAATCTACTAAAACTTTAAATTATGCAAAATGCTCATTTTTTTCATTCACTTCCTCACATGATTTACAAGAAATAATTTGACTGAAACACATTAACATGATAATATGAGATAATACTAAGACTATAACCATGACTTAAGATTTTTGAGACTTCTGTTATGTATGTGTTACATATACGTAGTTAGGATATTTATTTAGGATTATATGTTTTTTGATTTTTGATTATTGAGTTTCATAAAGAGACAGAGAAAAAATGGATTGTCAAGTCTGATTTTTCCATGCAACCTAAGTCTCCGTTATTTTATAACAATGCCATACACGCCACGTGCATTGAACTAATGATGTTTTTGTGCCCTCTAAGTTTATAGCAGAACATGAAATTCTATATTTTTCAATTTTTTATACTTTGGTTTATAATAGACTAAAAAGCCAATGATCTTTATCAGGGAAAATATACAGACAGCTGTTTAGAATCTGACTAAAATGTGTCTCTTTACTCATCTTCACTTCCTCATCTCTATCTCCTGTTCTTCCCTTTTCAGCCTCCTATCTATTAAAACCTCTTGTCCTAACTCATAGTGTCCCTTTCTGTCTATAATTTCAGAGATTTTTTTATTGATAGAATGACCCATCTTACAACCACACTGCTTGCTCCACACTGGACTGCTCATACAGTTACCCTCTATAATGACTAATCTTGATTATCAACTTTATGGGACTTAAAATCACCATGTAAACAAGTTTCTGCACATGTCTGTCAGGGATTGTACAGGTAAGGCTAACTGAGGTGGGATGGTTCAACCTAAATGCAGGTGGTACCATTCTGTGTTCAGGGGCCCCACTCAGAAAAAAGGAAATTTAGCATCATAAGTATTCATCATTCTCTGCTTCCTGACTGCAAACACAATGCAATCAGGTGTCTCCTGTTTTTGCTGCCATGACACCATCACTACAATGTACTATTTTCATAATACTTGTAAGCTAAAGCTAAACTTTCTTCCTCTAAGTTTTCTCTAGTCAGATATTTTATCAGATCAATGAGAAAAGTAACTAATACTGAAAATTAGTATCAAGAAATGAGACTATTATGATGATCCTGACCATAGTTCTTAGGCATTTGCAAGTGGTTTTCAGGAGCAATGAAAAGAAAAATAGTTTGGAACTTTGGGACAGAAAAACTCATGGATGGTATAGGAAGAGAGTTTGGAAGATCAGAAAGTCAAGAGAAATGAGGGATAGAAGAAACAGGGCTCATGGTGTTTCTGAGGAAACAAGGACTCAGTTGGTAACTGGTGTAGAGATCACTAAGTATACACTTTGGCACAGAATCTGGCTTCATTTTGATTAATGAAGAGCTTTGAGAACTTGAATGAAGCTGAATTCTGGAGTAATGAACTAGTTGATTCTACAGAAGGACTTTCAGGAAAGGATAGCATTCAGGTTGTGACATGGTTATTGCTGGCCAATATTATCCAAGTCTACAGTGAAAATCCATAGCAAGTGAGAGCAGAAAAACAGAAAGAAAGTGCAATTTGTCAAGGAACACAGCTCAAGAAAGTTCAATGTTGGCTGGGCGGTGGTGGAGCATGCCTTTAATCCCAGCACTTGGGAGGCAGAGCCAGGTGGATCTCTGTGAGTTTGAGGCCAGCCTGGGCTACCAAGTGAGCTCCAGGAAAAGGCGCAAAGCTACACAGGGAAACCTTGTCTCAAAAAACCAAAAAAAAAAAAAAAAGTTCAATGTTGTAACTAAGGTGTGTGCCAAAAAAAAAAAAAAAGCTTCTTTGAAAAACACAAAGCCTTGCTTTGACACAGAATGGTAGCAATGATTAGCAGAAACTCTTGACTTAACATAAAATAATAGAATGAAGTCAGGACTCCAACCATCAAAGGCCTAGGCTTCTGAAAACGCAAGTTAAGCTGAAAAGGGAGCCTAAACTATGAAGTCCACTGAAAGGATTGCTTCCTCATGAAAAGAAACTGCTTAGGGACGTGTCTCCAGGGTCAGCATCCAACAGCTACTGTAACGGAGGTACAAGAATCAGGCTCCATATTGAGCTGGCAGTAGAACACAGAAGTGTCATATACATAGTGATGATTTAGCAGACCTGAAAGATTCAAGATTGAGGGTATCATGAAATCTTACACTACAATTCCAGAGAAATATTGAGGGTAAACAATGTGTGGAAGGGTCAGAATTCCTGTAATTAGTCCCCGAGGGACCACTGCAAACAGGTGAAGTCTAAGTTACAATGGAGATCCCTAAATATTGGCAATGCCAGAACCATGAGCTATCTCAATAAAGAAAACTGCATGTATGAAACAGCCATACAGCAAAGACCTAAGTCATAAAAAGTATAGAATTTGTCAAACAAGACTTTATTGGTGCCAAGTAGCCTTTGTTATGTTTTCTACATCTTCTATACTTACAAGATTGGAGAAACATTTCCTGTAATTCTGAAGCTAATCCTTCCATTTGGATCAAAAGAGAAGTTGTATATATTGAAGGCAGGTGACCTGGAAAAGGAGACCTACTTACATCTTTTGGAACGCATATAATTCCATCATGAGCCCCACATGCTTTGTAAAATGCACAGAGCTGCAGGATTTGGTTTTGTCCTGCCAACTTAGTCTTGCTTTGGCCCTATCTTCCCATGCTGTGTTCTCATTCCTTTCTTTTGAATGAGAGTGCTTAAAGTGTGTCATTGTATATTAAAACTATATAACTTGTTGGGTTTTCTTTAATATTTTTTATTAAAATAGAATTACATCATTCTTCCTGCTTCCTCCCTCCAGCCCACCCTAGCTTTCCTCCATCAAACCTCTCCCATGCCCTTGCCATACTTAAGTCGATAGCTTCTTTTTCTGTTATGATATTTGTTCTATACATATATGTATGTGTATATGCACAAATATACCTATCTATAACCTGCTGAGCACATTTTTGTTGTTTGTATGGTATTTTCCTTTCACAGTGATGAGAAACCCCACAACTTTGTAGACAGTGACTTTGTGAGCATGCTCCCAGGCTTTAAGTGGGATGCCAATATTTACTGATAATTTTGTTTTGCCTCCCAGTCAGTTCCTTCTCTACATCCATACAGAAGTTGTTTACATCACTCAGCACATACCAAATTTACAAAAAAAATGTATAGAACTATTTTGTGAGGAAGAAGTCTCTACTGACCAAAGCCATTGCCTTTCTTATGTGGTTTCCTTAATCCTTTACTCTTGCTAGACTGAGGGATTCTTTTCTGTTACATCTGAGCCTAATCTTCCCACTTGTGTTTAGGATCCAGTCTTCTCTGTCTCCTTAGAAAACATCTTCTGTTTATCTTCTGTTCTCTCTTTTCATGGATTACAACTTTATGCTTCTTTGGATGTAGAATATATTTTAATTCAGTACTTAAATATGAGAATATTACATGGTTAGCTTTTGGTTCCCTTTTAGCAAGAGATTTTTTTAGTTTGTTTCAAACAAATTCTGCATGTGCTTTAATCTTTTATTTCAATTAAAATTTTTAATTGATGTGTACTAACCATAAATATTTCCAGAGTATAGCATTCTAATTGAGTGATATAAATAAAACATGAAATGAGGAGATCATGGAAACTGGATTATCTACTACCTTACACATCTATCATTTTATTGTTTGGAGGAACATTCAAATTCTCTTTTCTAAATATACAATTATTTTTTTGTCAGCCACACTTGTCTTACAGTTATATAGAACACTGAAAATCAACTGGCGGGAAGAAAAGGAGTGGATAAGATGATGTCATTCTATTTCATTTAAAAGCATTTTTAAAATATAAAACAAATGATATAAAGTAAAAATAAAGGTGGAAAAATCACCCTTTCTATCTAATATACTCACGTACTTCCCAACCTTCTTCTTGCAGTACCTTCTCTTTTCAGGCACTGGCAATCACCACTTGCTGAAATCAACTCTTACCTTCCACATGTGAGTGGGAACATGCAATGTTTGTCTTGCTGAGCTTATCTCACTTGATGTAATGTTGTCTGTCTATCCAAATGGCTAGAAATGGCCAAACTTTATTATTTGCTATAGTTGAATAATATTCCATGTTTTATTTATTAACACATTCATTAACAGATAAGCAATGGAGTCAATATCTTCAAAGTGTTATTTCAGAAACCTAAATTAGTTTGGATCAGAGCCAGACATTCCTGGGCATAATCTCAGCTTTCCACATGCTAATGATTGCTCCATTCTAACAAACCAATCTCTGTCATTGTTTACTTCCCTTTAAATATGTTATAATGCCCCCCATATTAGAGTGTTTATCATTCCTAAACTTTGACCAACCTCATCCTATAGATTCAGTTGTTTGTAATTTTAGTGGAATAATTCATATAATTCAATAAAAATGTTTATTAATCACTTTGATAGTATTACTGGTGTCTTATGGTTACTATTGCTGTGATGAAACGCAGTGAAAGAAGCAACATGGGGATGAAAGGGTTTATTTGGCTTATTCTTCCACATCACAGTTCATCAAAGAAAGTCAGGACAGGAACTCAACAGGACAGGAAACTGGAGGCAGGGACTGTGGCAGAGGAGGAGAGCTGCTTACTGGTTTTGCCTCTCGTGGCTTTCTTGGCCTGCTTTCTTATAGAACCTAGGGCCACCAGCATAGGGATAGCACCAGCCACAAAGTACTGGGTCCTCCCACATCAGTCACTAATTAAGAAAATGCCTTAAGGCTTGCCTACAGCCTGGCATATGGAGGCAATTTTCAAAATTGAGATTCCCTCCTCTCTGATGACTTTAACATGTATTGAGTTGACAGAAAACTATCTAGCACAACTAGCAATGCACATTGGTTCAGATTCAGAAAAATTTTCTACCTCACATATTTCCTACCTAGGATCTCAGGCCAAGCCATTTGCTCTCTTCTCTTGGGAGACAACGACCTTACAATCAGCCTTTGTGGTTTCATTCTTGCCTCAGTCTTCACAGACTAGATTCTATTAAGGCACAACACTCCTTGGGTCAACACACTATAGTGGCTTCCTATTTTATTTAAGATAAAAATTCAAACATTAACCTCCCAAAATTAAGGTTGTCCTCCTCTCTCCCTGCCTGCCTATGTTTAGTTTCATTCACAGGAAGATTGCTTAATGTGGGACATTTTATTGTCCTGGGCATGAACTTAATCAACTCTGCATATAATGAAACTATATAAGAGTTTTGAATTTACACAAATAATTTAAAAATAAATATTGTTAACTTTTTGGATTTTAAATTTTCTTAACTTTTTAAAATTTTAATTTTATCTATTATGTAGACATAAAATATGAAGAATACATCACTGAAGGTTTAATATGTAGTAGACATTTAATGAGTTACCAGAAGCTATCAGTATATATACTGGCATTAAAGCACAAGTGTAATTGTCCTTGTGAACATTGTGTACACACACACACACACACACACACACACACATTATATGATACTGTATTTGTGACATGAATATAAATGAACTAAAACACAGTGTGATTGTCCTTCTTCACATTGCATATGTATACAAATATGTATACACACTGTATTTGTGTCATAAGTAATTACACTCAAATATACATTGTTGGAGTTTTAATTATCAACATTAATTCCTTTAAAAATTTTTATTGTTAAGCTTTCTTCCTTGTCTTACTCTAATCCTACTAATTCTCTGTTCACTTATGATGCTAGTCTGTTGTCTTCCTATATTAAACATGCAGAGAAGCAGTAAGGTTAGCTTATATTTCTACTAAATTGGCAGTTATTTGCACATTATCTTTTTAACTATATGTGAACTTGTTATTTTCTTTGCACAGTTGACAATGTTTGCATTTCTAGAGAGACAGGTTGCAGCCAAATTAGATTCAGGTTAATTGCATTCAAATTTGTTGTTTAATCTATAAAATCAACCCTAAAAATGCTCTCAAATTAAATATAAAGCATAATTTTAATTGCTTAGTAATTACACTTTTCTCAGCTGATACGTTTCTCAAAATTCCCGATGCTAAATGTGTGAAGAAATGAGAACACTCATTAGAGAAGAATGTGTGGTGATAACAGAATGGAAGATTCCTCAAAAAAGAAGACCAATAGAAGGAGACTAGAGTTCCAAAGCTAGAAGTAGCTATTCCCTTTCCCTGCCTTCTTCTGATTAAGATCCCAGGACATGGAGGTAAGGCTGTAGGGAGAGGAGTACAAGCCTAAAGGTAGATGGGGCCTGGGTCACATTTGCTTTGTGAAGTCTAAAGGGAGAAGTAACAGATATATGAGTACTCAATTTGCATGTATGCTTGCATGACAGAAGAGGACGTCAAATCTCATTACAGATAGTTGTGAGCCACCATGTGGTTATTGAGAATTGAACTCAGGTCCTCTGGAAGAGCAGTTATTGCTCTTAACCACTGAGCCATCTCTCTAGCCCCAAGAAGTAACATATGTAGGATGGTAACATGTCCATTCTGTCACTGTGACAAAATACTTGAGAGAAATAATTGGTGCTTAATATTGATTGTCAACTTGATGGGATATAGGATCACCTATAAGGAAACCTCAGGGTATGTCTGTGACTGCAGATGTGGTATGCACAGCTGACTCCCAGCCCTTCCATTGTATCTCACTTGCTAAGAACTGTATCCTTAGACTGTGAGAAGAAAGTAATCTTTCTTTCCATCAATCTCTTTCATTGGGTGTTCTTCACAGCAATGTGAAAAGTAATTAATACAATATCTTGATTTTTTTCTGTAGGCTTAGTGGCTGCACAGGAATCTACTGATATTTTAATTATTGTCTGAGGCCCCATAACTCCACAGTCAATGCCCCACAAGCTAATCAGGCCAAAGCCTGGAGGGCCTTTTGGTCCCATGGCCCAGGTTCTGCTACAGCTGTGATATGTACGTTTGAACTTTTAAACTAAGTCTCCATTGTTCTACTTACCAATAAAGACTCAGAAGTCAGCTGTGGGGATGAAAACCTGCTATATCAGAGAAGTCAAGAAGCAACCAGATGACTTTGCTTTTTGGCCTGAGGCCCAGAAGAGATATGTCTCTTCACTCATCCCAAAATGAAAAGGAAGCATCAAGTTCAAGCCTCACCCTTCCCTTCCTGTGTGTCTTCTCTATCCAAATTGCTGGCTTCTCTGTAGCTAATTCCAGTCAGCTAGTCACTGGTCCTGTCCCCTATTCAAGGTTTTACTTTATTGGCAGTCTCAGGAGTGTCAGAGAATGATCAAAATATCCCACAACAAGGTCTTATATAGTGAAAGCTTTATTTAACATCACAGTTTCAGAGCGTTTACTGATGTTCATGGTGAGTTGTATCCATTATTCTGAGAGATGTGATGAATTGTGATGAAATGAGTCTTTAGGGTGTGGTATATTGTAGAGTAAAGCCACTTGCCTCATGGTGGTTGGAAGGAAGGAGATAACAGATAGTCAGTCATGGTCAGATAGAAAGTGAATACATGACTGTCCTGGATCCTCCAGGTCCACATAAGTACACAGAGTGCATATAAAAGACTCTCAAGACTGCAAGTGATTGAGTATAGCACTGAGCTTGTGGACCATCTTTAGCAACAGATTCCATGGAGACAATGAGCATATGCAAGCATTAGTGTAGTGGTTTTCAAAGCATGGCCTCTCAATCTTTGGCTGCTACTGTCAAGGAAGAAAGAGTCTCAAATCTCAATCCCAACCCACTGAATCAGAAACTCTTGGAACAGGGCCAGTGCTGTTTTGTAACAGATTCAAGTTTGAGGACCAACAATGGAGGATGCCTACAGAGCAGGAGACTGCCAGCAGTCAAGTGTAGCCTGAAGAACAGCAGAAGGGAAGACTGTGTCAGGATCTTACATTAGAGAAGCTTAAAACACAAATCAAGGAGCTGGAGAGATGGCTCAGTGATCAAGATCATTGTCTATTCTTCCAGAGAAGGCTGGTTTGATTCCTAGTATCCACATGACAGTTCATAGCCATCTGTAACTCTAGTCCCAGGAAGTCTGATGCTGTTTTCTGACCTCTACAGACATCAGTCATGTCTGTACATGCAGGCAAAAACAAACAAACAAACAAAAACCATAAAAAAAACCACCCATACACATAAAATAAAAAGAAATAAAATAAATTCAGTTAAAAATAAATTAAATGAGAAATTACTGAATTTGAGGGGAAAAAAAAAAACACCTTCACAGTGATCCTGAAAAATTCATGTATGCCATACACAAGATGCCCTTTCTTAGCCATAAGATGTTATGGCTGTTCCTTTTAACCCAGTCCCAATTTTTTCTCCTTCATTATATTTAAATATTTTTTTCTGAACATCTAGCTTTCTTTCTTCTCTTCCTCCTTTGCCTGTTTTCTCCCTTCTTTTTCCCCTGCACCTGGCCCCCCTCCCTCCTCCTTCTTTATTTCTTCTTCCTGTTCATTTTCATTTGTTCTCTAAGTCTGTGAACCCTTTTATTCCAGTGCTGTGGGATATTCTGTATGCCAAATGCATTTCTCTGATTGATTAGTAAATAAAACACTGATTGGCCAGTAGCCAGGCAGGAAGTATAGGTGGGACAAGAGAGAAGAGAATTGGGGGAAGTGGAAGGTGGAGGGGAGAGACCGGCCAGACACCGCCATGACAAATGAGATGTAAGGTACCTGTAAGCCACGAGTCATGTGGCAACATATAGATTAATAGAAATGGTTTAATTTAAGATAGAAGAAGTAGATAACAAGAAGCCTGCCATGGCCATACAGCTTATAAGTAATATAAGTGTCTGAGTGATTATTTTATACATGGGTTGTGGGACTGAGGGGGCTTGGTGGCACCTGCAGAGAAGCTCTCCAGCTACAAATGGTGCCCAATGGCTTGAGTTTCCACCTTAAACCTGAGAATATTTAATAAGCAATTCAAAACGGAGCTAAAAACAGCTTCCTAGTTGTCTCTCTCAACTTAGTGGCAGCCTGCATGTTTGAGCTACTGTATGGCAGGTTCGTGGCCTGAGTGTGTGCGTGCTGAACCTATGCTATGTTACACAGCAGTGTTTCCAAGCTGTGTACTATTCTGTGTGTTGGATATAGTTTTTGCTGCTTTGATAAAAATGCTTCTGATAGTTGATGGTACACATGGCTCCAGACCCAGAGCTGGCTGTAAACTGTACCACCACCACTTTGGGAAGCTGAGGTGGGCAGAGCCAGCAGCCACAGTGGTGTTTCAGTCTTAGAAATACTGCAGTTTAAAGAAATAGATTCACAGCTGGGCGGTGGTGGCACAAGCCTATAATCCCAGCACTCAGGAGGCCGAGGCAGGTGGATCTCTGTGAGTTCGAGTCCAGCCTGGTCTACAAAGCTAGTCCAGGACAGGCTCCAAAGCTACAGAGAAACCCTGTCTCAAAAACAAAACAAAACAAAAGAAAACAAATCAAAACAAAAGAAATAGATTCACAATAAGACAAATTCATATGGAACAAGACTTTAAATGCTTTACAATGTGTGTAAAAATGTATGTAGGCTTATAAGAGAGAAAAAAGGAATATATACAGTTATATAAACAAATATATTTTTAAAAATAAAGTTTTAAAAGAAACAGTAAAGGTAGTATAAAAAATAAGCCATGTAAAGATGGATATTACACAGAGAATCTGGATTGTGTTGTCTTTGGGATTTTTAACTGAAGAGAGATATTTGATTGTAAAGGCAGCAGAATTAAGCCAATCTGTATACTCTAAAGACAACTTGACTTCAAAATTTGGATATAAGGATATGTTGCTTTGGAAAAAGAGTCTCTGCTTTTGTTTCCACAGAAAGCCAGAGGCTGTGGATTTATTCCAGATTAAGATACATCAGGTTTGACCAACCAAGACCACCTGAAAGGCCCCCGATGACACCATGGCCCAGATGATCCAACATCCAGAATGGTTTCAAGGCAACTGGCTCAGAGGTTTACCCTCACGGACTACTCCATAATCCTAAAATTTTCTTTGTGTCCCCATAAGATATAGCGCCCACTCTAGCAGGAAGTAGTAAGAGAAACTATGCCCAAATTCCCAAAATTATCAAGCTGGCTTTGGAGATAAAATTGGCTTCACTCCTTCTCTGAACACAGACATATTGATTAAAAAAAAGTTAAGTGATTCTTGTGTCCCAAATCAAAAGAGCCCTCTGGTGTGGGACAGACAAAAACCAATATTTTAATTTAAATCAGGTTGATTATAAATGCAATCTCTTTCTAAAGAAGAAAGGGGGATATGATATAGATATAATAGGATGAAAGGGCAGATTAATGAACTTACTTTTAAAGAACAAAAACTTGTTTAAAATATTTTACATTGATATATATTTTAGTCAATTGGTACAAACTTAAAGTTAATTTTGTTATACTGTGTGTATATTTCTACTCTTGTTTAAGGCATTATGTTTGTACAGCTCATTTAAAATTATAATGGATAATTAAAAAGTAGATTAATAATTAGTCATCTATGATAATCATACTCGTAGCCATATTAGTTAAGTCTTCTAGGTATACATAGATATATTTCAGATAGATAGGTAATCTTCAAATACTTCAAGACCCATAGAATATGGCATTTAAAATATTTTTAAAATTTAGACTTTCTGGACAGTGAGACATGTCTGCTCCTGGCAGCACCTATTTACTTCAGAGAGGAGGATGGGAATCAAAGGCACTCCATTATGGAGTTTATTTTACCTTGACAAAAATAGCCATTTGGGCAAGAAACTGTTCTTGTCTGGACTGTTTGATCGACTGGACATGCAGGACCCATAGAAAGGTGACCACTGAACTTTGTTTGGTAAAATGGTCCTTCAGGTTCCTGCTTCACAGAGGAAACTGCCAGACATTCTACAGGACACTGAGAGAAGTGATTGAGAGACTCTAGCCCTGTGGGCTAAAGACAGATGTCCCAACTTTACAAAGGAACATTAGATGACTGTCCAGGCTGCCAGCAGTCTCTGTCTACCTGGAAAGACTCCCTGCTTGCATCCTTCTCCCATTTCTCAGGTAATATTATATCCTTCTGAGGTCTTTGATGTAGTTGAAGCTAGATAGTTACAATTTTCCTTAGTTATGATAAAAGATAAGTTAGATATGAAACCTTAGACTCACAAACATAAGGTAGATAAGATATCTTCTTTAATTTTGCCAAATAGACTAGTTATTATAAATAGACTAGATATTATAACTGTAATTCTTGTTTGATAATTGTTTTGTTATCTGTAATTTTACTATATGAATGTTAAAACCTTCCCTTTTGAAAAAAAAGAAAAGGGGAAGTGCTGTGGGATATTCTGCATGCCAAATGCATTCCTCTGATTGGCCAGTAGCCTGGCAGGAAGTATAGGCAGGACAAGAAAGAAGAGAATTGGGGGAAGTAGAAGGTAGAGGGGAGAGACTGGCCAGACGCCACCATGACAAATGAGATGTAAGGTACCTGTAAGCCACGAGCCATGTGGCAACTTACAGATTAATAGAAATGGTTTAATTTAAGATAGAAGAAGTAGATAACAAGAAGCCTGCCATGGCCATATAGCTTATAAGTAATATAAGCATCTAAGTGATTATTTTACACATGGGTTGTGGAACTGAGGGGGCTTGGTGGCACCTGGAGAGAAGCTCTCCAGCTACATTCTGGTTTGCCTTTGAGACCTTCTTTCATAGCCAGGATTGTGTCTTCACTTCTGTCAATAACATGTGGATTTTAATCTCTCCCCTTTTAAGAACTGTGTACATTTGCTTATGTTTGTGCACTGGGACCTTCACATGATACACCTTAGACATTCAGGGTGAATGAAACTCTTATTGTGCCTTCCAAAAAACATCATAGGTCATTATCAGGATTCTAGTATGCTATGTGGCATTCTTTTTTTTTTTTTAATTTAAAAAAAAATTTCTTACCTTTTATATACCAACCCCTGTTCTGCCTCCCTCTCCTTCTCCCGCTCCTCCCACATACCCTCATTCCACCTCCATCCCCTTTTCACAAAGGGTAAGGCCTCCCTTGGACAGTCAACACAGGCTGGCATACCAAGTTGGGGCTGCACCTAGCCCTTCCCCCTTGCTTCAAGGCTGAGTAAGGCATCGCACCATAGGGAATGGGCTCCAAAAAGCCAGTTCATGTATCCAGAACAAATCCTATTGCCAGGGGACCCACAAACACATCAAGACATGCAACTTTCACTCTCATTTAGAGGACCTAGTCCAGTCCTATGCAGGCTCCCCAGATGTCAGTTCAGAGTCCATGAGCTCCCACTAGCTTGGGTTGGCTATGTCTGTGGTTTTTCCCATCATGATTCTGACCTCTGCCCCTTGCTCCTATAATTCTTCCTCCCTTTCTTCAACTGAAATCCAGGATCTTAGCCAAGTGCTTGGCTATGTGGCATTCTTATAGGCAACAGGTATGACTCTCTCTGATTATTCCTAAAGGAGAAAACCCTCATGCAATTGAGTGGGTAGTTACTGATTCCTGGAACTATGGAGGGGGTCTAAGGAAAGTATATCTGTAGGACTATCTGAATGTTTATTTTATCTAGAGGAAATAATTGAAAAGTTGATTGGATTCCAGCAATTATGAATTCTATCAGGAAGAGGCTCAATAAACAATACTTCTAGGTTTTTAGAAAAGCAGAGAAGTTGAATAATTATCCTCTGTTATTAGGCATGTGTGATTACATTGCTTTGAGGAAGACAGATATAGAAAAGTATTCAAAATTTGTGCCTTTGTAAAAAAATTGGCTATTCATGAATTTTCAAATAGAGGGGCGGGTTGGTTATTCAGCTACTCTTGGTTCTTTCTGAATCCCACATGAATACTGTCTCAAAACATGAGTTCTTTCCAGGGATGTATGCCAGCCACGCTTTATACACCTGGAATTGTCCAAATAAAGAAGCCTTTTGAGCATATCCTTGGAAAGACTGCAGAACATCACTGCTTTACCATTCTGGTTTTCTACCTTGGCCTATGAAGGTTAGGTCTAGAGAATGGAAACCATTATTATTGATTCACCTTTTATTCTTTTTCATGGGACAACAAAATCTTAATGTTAAGAGAGGGGAAGAAAAACATTATTTAGAATATATTGTATGAAAATATTTTTTCAATAGAAAAGAA
The DNA here is from genome assembly GCF_903995425.1 of Onychomys torridus. NCBI lineage: Eukaryota > Metazoa > Chordata > Mammalia > Rodentia > Cricetidae > Onychomys > Onychomys torridus. Next base: position 43,649,400 of record NC_050444.1, on the reverse strand, counting down.
ACAAATATAGGAATATTGATGAGAGTGTGTCTGGCAAGACAGCTAGCAAGGAAAGCTGCTTGCTGCATAGACCTAGCAGTTGGAGTTCCAACCCTGGAACCTGTTCTACAAAGGTGTCTGTCCTCTGAGCTCTGTGGAAATGACCTGTCATGTACAATACCACCAAGACCCAATAATAATTAATTTAAAAGACTGGTTGAGAGGTAGGGTAGTATGAGTTGAATATTTGTGCCCACTCCCACATAACTCATATTAAACCCTATACCCTAAAGTGATGGTAGAAGGTGGAGCTTTTGAGAGTAAATGGGGGTAGACTCCTTTTAAAATAAAGTTGAATCCTATGAAAAGGAACTCTGAAGAGCAGAGAACGGCAGTCTGCACCAGTTTCAAAACATGCTAGCACATCTGTAAGTACTTATGCCTTCAAAAGATAGACTCCAATCTACTCACCTTGAGCACGGGCTGGCATGAGTGGCTTAATGGATAAAACCATGACACACGACTTTAAAGAATACATTTGGGAAATTGAGCTGACATTCACCTGATCTTCTCTTGCTCTGGACATTTGCCCCAGGACCATTTGCCACACCGCAAGGAAGCAAACAGCTGCAGAGTGGTCAGTTGGGTGAATACAGTCCAGCTGAGATGCCTGCTGGCACCTAGCATCAACTTCCACAAACATGATTAAATGATAATGAAATAATTCCATTCTCCATGCTGCCAAAGGGGGCAGACATGAGCTGTCTCTGCCAGGCCTTGAATGAAGTACAGCTTCATGTGCAAACTGAACTTTGCTATGGTTGTAAGCCAGTGGGATTTAGAGATAGTTTCTGCTGCAGTACTGGGATGAACAGTACACTTGTTAATTTAAATTGTGAAAACAGTTCCCCAGGTTAAGATGACCTAGTGTCTGCACTGATTATATATGAGTTTAATGAGTCACTGTTCATACTGGGAAAATGAGATTTTTCTGTCTCTCTCTTACTCTTCCCCTTCTCTCTCTGTAACATTTTAATACACTATTTTACTTATTCCCTATAAATTACCTGTGAGATGCATGATTTCAACAACCTCATCTTACACATGTGGGTATGTGAGAAATGAAATTTTAATTCCCCACTGTCTTTGCACCTGCTAAACCCCAATTGTTAGATTAAGAAGGAAGAAGTGCTGGGCGGCGGTGGTGCATGCCTTTAATCCCAGCACTCGGGAGGCAGAGGCAAGTGGATCTCTGTGAGTTTGAGACCAGCCTGAGCTACCAAGTGAGTTCCAGGAAAGGTGCAAAGATACACAGAGAAACCCTGTCTTGAAAACAAACAAACAAACAAACAAACAAACAAACAAACAAGCAAAAAAAGCAAAGAGCTCTCAGAACTCCAGCCACTAAGTTCCAGAGCACTCAATGGGTTCTTCTGTTTGGAAGCATCAACCCAGTACTTCTGTAGGTGGAGACTCAAATATAACACATTAAACACCAGAAAAACTGAAAGAAGTTGGTGCATTTCCAGGCTCTTCCTTTCTTTCTCTTATATCTCTTTCTGAATCCCAATCCACAACCTTACTTCTCAGTAGATTTAAAACAGCATCACTGCATTGAGGACACAGAACACTTTCATTAAATACCACCTACCACTTTCAGCTTAGCTGAATCTGTCTGTATCCTCAGTATCTCATATAGAGTACTTCCTGCAGCAACCCCACTTCTGGAAATCAGCCTGGCCCCCTGTAAGGATGTAAGGATGCTGACAGAGATGCACCTGAAGAGCTGGCAGACTGCCAAGCACTAGACCAGGCTCTTTCCATTTGCTTGGTATTTAATTCTGAAACATGCATGAGGTATTCATAGTATTGATGTATTTTACAGCAAAGAGATTCCTTAGAGAAGTGAAATCACATCCCAGCTTACAGGGCTGAGTATTTGCAGGACCAGGTCAGTGACCTGGATCAGGCTGTCACCAGAGACCCATGTCTTGGCTACTTGCATAAATACCACCTCCATCCATTAGGACATTGGCCATTTGGTCACTACATTCTGCTGTCTGAATGACTGACAGCAACAATTTAACTGAAAAAATATACAGAAAATAGGCATTTACATATTTGAAATGACAGTTAAGATTGTTACATTCATAGTGACCCCTCTTTCCCTGGTATAAATTTGCTGTGACATGAAACACATGCTTCCTTCTAAACGTATGTTTAATTGCATCCCACAAAATTTCCTCTGCATATTTGAATCTGGTTTATCTTTTAGGTCTTAATCAAAGACCTAAAAATTCTGTGTACAGAATTCTCTATGGCCAATGAGCTCTACTTTCCTTACCTTGTTTGTTACCCACATGGCAAAAAGTCCTCCATCTTCAGTTTCGTATGCACATGATACCTGGATGTGGCTGGTATCATGACACTACTCACCATGGTGTCTCCCTGTGGTTTATATATGGTTCCAATCTTCCTTCCAGGTACATAGAGGCTCACTTTTCAATATGGCACTGTGGGGAGGTGGTGGATGTTTAGGAGGTAGAGCCTAGTGTAATATAACTCAGCTACTGGGGTGTTCCTTTAGAAAGGATTACTACTGTAAGAACTTTGTGACTTCCTGAGTGAACTGTTTGTTGTTCTATTAATTTGTAAAGTACTGTATTCAACAACAGTGATATGACTAGACTGGTAACAAAAACAAACAAACAAACAAACAAAAAAAGCAAGCGTCTCAGTGAGTTCAGATTCCTGGCATAATTTGAGATTCAGAGATAAAATAAACGAGTAGAAATGCAGTTCCTGCATCTCTGCCTTCACATCTTACCATGTGACAAATCTACAAGCACTTCTGCCATGCACTGCCACAAAAGCCCTCACCAAAGGCCAGCAGCCAGCTATAGGATCATATACTGTTGAATTTCCAGCCTCCGTCTGCATCTGTCTTTATAAAGCTTTTAGACAGATTTGGATGTTTTGGTGATTATTCTGGTGAATGCAAATTACAGTTGGATTTTTGAAACTATTTGGTAGTATATTCGCTATATTTGATAATTTACTACATCAAGAAGTGTAATAATCTATTGTTCTTTTCATGTGAAAATGATTTATTTGTAAAAAGAGAACATTTAAAATAGTATTGCTTTCTTCTTATGAAACAAAATTTGTATTTCTTAACCCATGGGTGATGTGTAGAATTAAAACACACACACACACACACACATACAAAGACATAATCTACATATAGGCGAGCCCATGAAAACATAAGAAAATATTAGCAGTTAATTAGAAATTAATGCTGAGATGCTAAATGAAGTTCTTAGATCGAAGCAACTACATCACACTTGAATTGTTAATATGTTAATATGGCAATTAGTTTGGCTGCCTACAAAGTACTTGTTAATAAATACTTTATAAAGAAAAAAAATTGTATTTCTTATATTGATTAGTTTTTTTTTCTCTCTCTGAGTCACTCTGTCAGACATACAGAAATACCAACACAATATTGATTTTTATATTCTGTATTTTATTCCATTCTGATTCAGCAATACATGTTCTCTATGTAATAAATACATTCATTTTGACCTTACCATTCCATCTTCATTGTGATCAACTATGATGACAGAACATTTTGTATTTCTAAAAAAACAAACATAAACAACTAAGTTATTTACCTGGGAAATGTTTCTGGATTTGTTCTTGTGTGTTTTCTCTAAGGAAAGAACACAAAGACTACAGTATTAGAAAGAGAAGCTGTAAAATACGTATCTGAAAACCACTAGGAGGATATAAGAAGCATCATAAAATAATGCTATGTTATGTTATTTGTGAAGATGTTGTTTAGGGAGCTGGATGAATAATAAAACTCTTTTCCAAACTGAATTTTAATAATGTCCCACCACAGTCTTCTTTTGGAACAATGAAAGTACAGTAATAAATGCAAACATCTTCCAAATAATAAAGGGGAAATACAGGAAATTATTTAGTATATTTGATTAAGGAAGTCCTTTTGTTTCCAAATTCATGTCCAAAATATCACTGGAGATAACCTCTTGTGGAGGTGTTTTTCCTTTTATAGGTGGGGGAGATTTGGCCTGCATATTCATTGGAGCAAATGACTGTAATTCATTCCATAGTTTCTGAGCCCTGTTCTTATAACCAATGTTCATTAGCCTTCTCATACATGACAAAAGACTTCTAATGAAAAAATTTAAGATCTTAGTGGAGCCAACATCATTTTTCATTCCTTTGTAAAGCTGGTTATTAGCCAAACCTGCTTCTGTAGCATACCTATGGTTTATGCTATCTCTATTGGAAGGACAGCACAGCCATACTTTTGGGTTATACTTCCTTTTTGTTTGTTTGGGGATTGCAGCCTCATGATTATACCATCTTTAAGCCTCTCCTAACAGAACCATGAGATGTGTTCATTAGATGCCTGTTATAAACTTAGGAATCACAATTTTAAGTAAGTCACAAGTTTATGTAAATATTTAGTATGGTCAGATTATGTAGTATAGAGTCTTTTTAATTCCTTTAACTTAGGACAGTGTTTCAAAGGTAATTTTTGTTGTACCATAGACTAAAACTTTATTTTTTTAATTGCTGAATAATATTTTATTTATTATTATTATTTTTTGTTTTACATGCAAACAAAGTTTCCTCTATCTCACTTCCTCCCAATTCTTCCCTCTCCTCTTCCCTCTACCCCTCTCCCCATTCACTAGCCTTCCACTGTTTCTCTTCAGGTACAGGCAGCCTCCCAGGATATCAGCCAGCCAAGGTATATCTAGTTGCAGTGAGACTAAGCTCCTCCTCTTCTATTAAGGCTGGATGAGGCAATCCAGTAGAAGGATTTGGTATCAAAAGCAGGCATCAGAATCAGTGAGACAGCCCCTGCCCTCACTGTTAGGAGTCTCACAGAAGACCACATTACACAGCTGTCACATATATAGAGAGGACCTAAGTCAGTCCCATGAAGGCTCCGTGGTTGTTCACTCAATGTCCATGAACCCCTATTAGCACAAGTTAGTTGGTTCTGTGAGTTTTCTTGTGCTATCCTTGACTGCTGGTAGCCAATAGCCATGTCAGAGGAACAGCAGGTGGCAACTGAAGTTCAGGTGTGAGCCCACCAGAAGAAAAACTCTCCGATGGGTATATCTCTCTTAAGCAAGGCTTGTGAGAATACAGACTCCAGAATGTATTTTGCTTCTGTTGTGTCCCTGCATGCTTGCTGCTACAATGTATATGGTGTGAGGAGTCCCCCACTACCTGTATTGTAATGTGATTATCTCATGATTACATCTCAATTTACTGGGCATTTAATTCTGTGGATTTTCAGAAAGATGATTTCTCCTTAAGCTATATTGTCTATTGACACAGAGCTTGATGAATAAAAATAATACTTGGATATGTTTCATAACTAAGGCCTATTGTTCCATAAGGACTGTGAGACACTTAGGACCTGCTTTAGATCACAGCTCAGATTTATGATTTGGGAAAACATTTGAGGATGAGAGCCAGGCTGGCCCGCATTCCTTGCATTTCTTTAACCTTTATGCTAAGATATGAAGTCACAGGTTTCTTGCATATCATTAGATGAAACAAAGCTTCAAAAGCACTTTAGATTAAGCCAGATGCCTTGCTAATGTTTTTTCATAAACATTTCCAATTTGTAATTCAGCAAAGACACACAGCTGTACTGTGCCCCGACCAGCGGGGTTTCAATGGGGGCAACCCACCTGTGGGAGTGAATGAGAGACAGGGGACATGAGAGACTGACAGCAAGACAGATTCTGATCAAGCTGCAATATTTATTTCTCTCTGCAAGGCTTATATAGCATAGGAGGGAGGGGGCAGGAAGGAGGGAATGGGAAGAGATATGGAAGGTGTGCAAGACATGTAGGTCGTGCAACTGCAAGATGTCTACTAAGGTCACTGGTCAGGGGCCATTTATTCTGTTGCTAGGCTACCTAACCATGGAATGCTCTTTACATTCGGTTGCCATGGCACCTGGCTGTGGAATGTTCTTATCTTTGGGAGCCTCTGGTTAGTAAACAGGTGTTACTGCTCTGGGGAAGGGCAGTGGGCTTATGACTTGTTCTCTGGCTTGTTCCTGAAATCTTGGTCCCTAACAGTACTGTGGCTAGATTGTAAATATAAAACAGCCCAATTATATCTAGCTGAATAATTATTAAGTCCTTGCACCCATTTCTGACCTCAACTTTTGAAAATAAATTCTAACTAGTGAAGGGTACAGAAAATAATTTGGCTGTGTAGCCCCAGACAAGGGCTGCAGGTATTTTTGAATAATTAGAAGTTTGACACACAGCTCTTGCTTGCTCACTCATGACAGGCTACTTAGATACATTACATGAGAGTTGTCAGGATGTCTCTGTTTTTAGGTCATATCTTTACCTTTGGAATATGACCCTTTTATGACTCTTATTGCCTGAAAGTGTTGTTTGGGATATATAAACTGTAAAAAAGACATGACAGATTGGAGCAATGTAGTGGATCAATGAAAGAGAACAACATGAGAGAATAGCATGATGAGAACAAGATGAGAGAATAAAGAAATGAAACCACCAAGAGAATGTGTGAGTTTTTTTTTTTTTACCTCCCTAAAACCCCTCAGTTAAAAAAGTGACAACTTCACCATGCTGTGGATTTCCCTTTAAAAGCCCTGGTGCTGCTGGAGGCTGGCCCTCCAGACATGATACTTGGCCCCTCTGGCTCCTACAACACTTCCTCCCTTCTTCCCTAGAATTGTTCAAGCTCCACCTAATGTTTGGCTGTGAATCTCTACCTCTGTTCTCATAAGTTGCTGGGTGAAGCCTCTTTGATGACAGTTGGGCTAGGCACCAATCTCTAAGAATACCAGAATATTATTAGGAATCATGTCAATGACTGTTTTTGGCCATTACTGTTTGGTTCTATCCTGGCTACCTGGGGTATCCTACCTCTGAGTCTTGGCCCTCAGGGGGGCGCTCTCACTCAGGGTATGGGTCTCCAGCTGGGTCACTCATTAGTTGGTCACTCCCACAATTTCTGTGCCATTTCTACCCCAGCACATCTGATTGGCAGGACAATTTGTAGGCTAAGGGTTTGGGGTTGGGTTGGTGTCCCAGACCCTTCACTGGAAGTCTTGCCTGGTTACAGGAGACGCCTCGTTCCGGCTCCATATCCCCCATTGCTAGGAGTCCTAGCTAGGGTCACCCTCATAGATTCCTGGGAGTTTCCATTGCTCTAGGTTTCTAGCTCATCCCAGAGATGCTCCTGATTCCAGTTGTCTCTCCCAGTATTCTCTCCCTACAGCTCCCTCCCCTTATCTGTCCCCTTCTGTTCCCATCCCCATTCTCTCTTCCAGGCCCCTCCCCCAATTCATTGGCAATGTCCATTCTATTTTGTGAGGACCAGTAGTCCACCAAACAGTGTAGCAATTTGCAAAATTCATGAAGCATGCAGGCTTTTATCTTTCTCATTATATTGGTGATTCTTTGCATGGTTTTTAGTTTTACTCATCAATTACACATGCAACAGCTATAATTTTCCCTGGAAATTCTGTTCTTTCTCAAATATTTCCCTCTAAGTTTCAGCAGGGGACTAATGTTTCTCAAGTCTCTTATGTGGCTTTATTAACTACAAATACTAATCCTAGGAACTTTTCTGACTCAATAGAGATAGTTAGGGAGATGTGAAAAAACAGTACTTGGAATATTAACTGTGTCTCACAGTTCTGGAAAGGAGAGTAAGGCATGCATATACAGAATAGAGAAAAAATCCTTAGGAATACACATAGTGCCAACTGTTGAGAGTAAGTTCCCTGGAAACCAAGCATGTAGAATCAATGATAGGATCCAGTATGCTCAAAGAGAAAAAAAATACAATGCAAAAAGTGGGATGGATAAATCCATCTTTACCATGCATAGGAGTTTATATTGGTGGAAGAAGTATGGTAAAGTGAGATGGGAAAAGAGTGTTTTATCAAGGTCTGCATTTTACAGAGAGATTGAGACACGGGACCCTCTTGTGGAAAAGGAAAGAGGAAAGAATTGTCTGGTTTTGAATATTGTTGTCCTTAAAGCATTGTACCCATCTCTATTACTTTTTAACTTTGTAACCACAAGTAGCTGCCAGCTGACGTAAGTGCTGCAAGAGCAGGGTATGTCTGGCTCCGTATTTAGTTAAGCCTGCAGAAATGCTGGACTGTGTCTAGAATAATGTCATGCAGGGGATGAGAAAGTGTATTTTGGGGAATCATTAAGGGAAACAATGGCGGCTTTCATAATGATCACAATGTATTCCTTAAATTGTGATATATTTCTTAAAGTCAAAAATAGAAGCCAGTAATAAAGCTGTTCATGTAACCCTGGTAAGAAAAACTCTGTTTAAGTATAAATAAAGATGACCTGAGCTATTTGGGACCACTTGAATGCTATCAATTCAGTGGTCAGAAGTTTTCCTTACTCCAACACCCCTTCCCCGCCTCAACCTGAGCTGAGACTAGACCCTGGCACTATTTCCCTTCACAGGAGACTCTTGCAGATCTGCCCCCTCCAAGCCATGTTTGTTACTTATCTTTTCTGGGTTTGTGGGTTGTAGCATGTTTCTCATAATATTTAATCATTGGTTATGCAACATATTATCTTGGCAAATGTGGTGGTATTGTGTTCCCCAAAATATTGTGCACCCTAATAAACTTATCTGGGGTCAGAGACAGAATAGCCACAGTATTAAACATAGAGGTTAGGCGGTGGTAGCACACGCCTTTAATCCTAGCATTCCAGAGGCAGAAATCCATCTGTTCAAGGATACTGCTAAGCATAGTGACTCATGCCTTTAATCCCAAGAAATGAGCCTTTAATCCCAGGGAGTGATGGTAGAAAACAGAAAGGTATATAAGGCGTAAGGACCAGAAACTAGGAGCTTTTGGCTGATTAAGCTTTTAGGCTTTGAGCAGCAGTTCAGCTGAGAGGCATCCAGTCTGAGGAAACAGGATCAGCTGAGGAACTGGCGAGGTGAGGTAGCTGTGGCTTGTTCTATTTCTCTGATCTTCCAGCGTTCACCCCAATACCTGGCTCCAGGTTTGTTTTTATTTTATTACGACCATTTAAGATTCATGCTACAGGCAAACATCAGCTAGTGGTCATTTGAATGGCTTTCATATTCAGCTGTTACAAATAGTGCTTCTATGGATATTTTTACAGTTTGGGTTTTTTGTATTTTCACTTGTCTTGGATATGTATCTAGGAGTAGTGTTGTTTGATTATACATTAACTTTTTTCAGGAGCTAAAGAATGCCTCCCCAAATGGCTGCATCCTGTGTATTACCTCAGCACTCCATGAGGGCCCCAATTTTCCCACAATTTGACAACATAGTGATCACTTGTCATTTTTGTCATAGCATTCTTATGAGTGTGATGTAGTATCCCTTTAGGGTTTGATTAGTTTTGTCCCAATTTCTTTCTCATGATACTTCAAATCTAATTGAGTTTCTCTAAAAAGTGTTTCATTTTGTGTCTCATGTCCTTCCTTCTTTCCTTCCTCTTCCTTGGTGTTGTGAAACAAGGTATCATTACTCAACTGGGCTAGCCTTGAACTCATGATCCTCGTGCCCCAGACTCCTGATATTTCTACCTGGATGTTTTAAATAATTTCTGTTTCTTTATTGACAGTTTTTTTTTTTTCATTTTTGAATGTGGGCATCACAAAGCACAGACTGGAATTGATATCTTAAGTTCCTTTACTTCAATAATGACTTTGTTTAGTACCTGCCAATATTTATAATGGATGATTTAATACACTTTCCAGAAGTTGAACATTTGGATACTCTCATAGAAAACTTTTGTTGAGCTGTATCCATCCCACTTGTCTTAGTTACTGTACTATTGCTGTGAAGAGACACCATGACCAAGGAAATGTGTGAAAGGAAGCATTTAAGTGGGTCTTGCTTGCAGTTTTAGAGGATTAACCCATGATCATCACAGTGGGAAACAGAGATATGGTGCTGAAGCAGTAGCTGAGAGCTTTACATCCTGATGCACAGGTAGTGGGCAGAGACAGACAGACAGACGGACACATACACACACACACACACACAGGAAAGGGAAAGAGAGAGACAGAGAGAGACAGAGAGAGACAGAGAGACAGAGAGACAGAGACAGAGACAGAGACAGAGACTGGGCTTGGCATAGGATTTGAAAGCTCAAGACCCACCTCTAGTGATAAACTTTCTCTAACAAGGCCGTACCTGCTAATCCTTTCTAAACAATTACAACTGGGAACCAAACATTCAAATATATGAGCCTATGAGACCATTCTCAACCAAACCACCACACCACCTCTCCCATATATTAATACGTTTCCTTTTTTCATTTTCTTACATTTTGCTGTCTATTGGACATTTCTAATAGTATATAATGATGATTCTGAGTACTGATTCCTTTCTGACTTGCTACTATTATTTGCTTTTTCTCTTTGGTATATGATTTGCCTGGGCTATTGTAGTGATGTGTGTTTCAGTCATAATGTGAAGCCTTTCATATTGTCACAAGGTCACACTTCAGTGAAGTTATAAAGCCTATCTCTGACTACTGCTCTCCCTTTTCTTTTAAATTATCTTATTCTAAAGACATCAAGCTCTGAGTTGGGTTATTCTAATTGCTTTGGAGTTTGCTTTATTGTTTCAGATGATGCCTATAGGGACAGAAATTGCACTACAGGCCCAAACTCTTAAAATGAGACTGAATTCAGCCACTGTCACTGTGTCCCTGGTTCTGTCTTTCAGGTGAGCTTTCTTTACTAATGACATCTCCAACTATTCACTGATTTTGCAATGAATCTTAAATTTGAACTTTTCCTGCTCTGTGTGAAATAGTCAGTTCTTTTGTGTAGTTGAAGTTTTTCTGCCTGGCCCAGTCAGGACAAATCTCTCTTACCCACCAGTCCCAGAGTCGCTCAGACCCAATCAAGAAAGCACACAGAGACTTATATTGCTTACAAACTGTATGGCCGTGGCAGGCTTCTTGTTATCTGCTTCTTCTATCTTAATTAACCCATTTCTATTAGTCTATACTTTGCCACATGGCTTGTGGCTTACCAGTGTCTTTACATGCTGCTTCTCATGGCGGCAGCTGGCGGTGTCTCTCTCCAGCCTTCTACTTCCCAGAATCCTCTTCTCTCTTGTCCCGCCTATACTTCCTGCCTAGCCACTGGCCAAACAGCATTTTATTTGTACAGAGCGATATCCACAGCACTTTTGAGAAGAGTTCGGAGTTCTGTGTTCTGATATTCAGGTCTCTCCAAACATCATCTCAGTGACCTCTTCTTCCTGGAATGAATTCATTCTTTCATGACTGAACACTTGGTAAGGAAGGAGCCTCTTGCTTTCAATGACTTGCCCCTCTCCTCAAGGATTCTCATCACTATGGTAAGCTGAAGAAAAGGCAGTTGAGGGTCTATTATTCTTGGGTTGTCATATACACAGCAGCAGCAGAAGGATGGACAGTGGCTTTGACTGTCAGTCACACTTACCTGCATTAAATCCATGAAACCAAGAGCTGTGAAAAGTATTAAGGGTAGGCAACTGTACCTTCTTCACAGATAGCCTCTCTTTTGTCTGGGGACCTGGGAGAGGGTTTGCAGTCTTCATGGCCTCCTTCTGCAACAGAATTTCATTCAAAGTGAGCATCCAGGTGTGGGAGGTGGTCTGAGATCCTAGTCACAGGCTACAGATAGAGTTCTTAGGAAAATCAAATATTGTTTATTGATCAGTATTTCATCATTGTTGTATGACCTTAAGATACATTGTAGAGATTTTAAATAATTGGTTAAAAACCAGTTTTCACAAGTATCCTCCCCTGGCATTCAAGCCCATAAGCTTTCCACAGCACATTTCCAGGAGCCAGCAGGGTCTCTTTATCCATTGTGCAGCTACTTTCTGCAAGGCATTGTAAGCCATTAGGTTTTAAAAAAGCCCATCACTATCTTCAAAAAGTTAATGGATGAGGCATAAACATCACAATCAGCTATTGCAAATAGTGCCTATGGTGAGTACTAAAGAAGAGGCTAATGCTACCAGGGATCAGAGTTGCTGTTCTATTCTGTTTAGAGCAGCCTAAGGCTTTCTCAGAGCAGCAGGAGCTGAAAAAACATTGGTAGACAAATGTGGAGAAATTGGAGAGGGAAGGAAGCTTCAGACACTTAGGAGGAGTGAGAGAAAGTCATGGTATTTGCAGCAGAGCCCAAGTATCAGAGAGGGTGAGAACTAACTGAAAATTAGAAAAAGGATATATATTTTTAAAAAGTTATTTTGTGGTCATTTTACTTGCTGCTGCTGCTATTGTTGTTGTTGTTGTTGTTGTTGTTGTTGTGTGTGTGTGTGTGTGTGTGTGTGTGTGTGAGAGAGAGAGAGAGAGAGAGAGAGAGAGAGAGAGAGAGAGAATAACTTTCATGAGTTGGATCTCCCCTTCTGCTATATCTTCTGAGGATCAAAACTACATCATCAGGCCTTCATAGCAAGCAATTTTACCCACTGAACCATCTGGCCAGCCCAGGACAAGGATATTTATGGGTAGTCGTTGATTTTTATATTACAAGGTATTTATAAACTTCACCTTAAATAATATTTTTTAAAATGAAAGTGAATAAACAGTGCTAAGTTTCAAAATAGTATTTCAGAATGTGATGAATAAAATCTATGAAAGATGTGGCCATGCTAGGAATGAACTCTATAGCTACTGTCCAAGCAGCATTATTCAGATGAAAAGAAGACACAGGGAAGGGACAAAGCAGCCAGGTTTAAGTACTTCTTAGACTTCTTCTCACTGAACCCATGTACATGTAAAGTACCAAACTGGTTTCAAAGGAAAAAGAGAACAATGGTCAGTAACTAGTCCTTTTCAGTTAATTTTTCTACATAAATTATCAAGTGGACAAAGAATTCAAATCAGGATCAAATTTATGACAGTAAATGCTGTGAAAGAAATACAGTAAAAAATTACAGGAAGATGAAGGGTAAGCATCCCCCCTTTGTATGAAGATGTAAGGAAGGGTCACAGAGAAGGTTGGTTTTTACCTGGACTTGATGTGGAAATAAATAGCCATGGCTGTGCTGCATGAGAGAGAGAGTGGGTTCTGCTGTGACAGAAGTAATGTCATCAAGCATAAATATTTGGAAAAACTTGGAGTATATTCAGGAAGAATAGATAATTTAGTTTGAAAATTATGCCAGTTTAGTAAGGACAAATTTTCAGGTTAAAATAGTAAATTAATTTTTCCTAAATATATCTTATTTTATTAAGAATTATTTGGGTCATCTTTTTATTTATATTTTAGTTAGATCAATTTAATAGCATGTCAGGGAGCAGATAAAGGTCAAAGTTAATAACTAGGGCAAATGAATTGTACAGTGAGATTCTATCTCACCCTAGTTAAATGGCTATTACTAAAACTCAGAAAATGACTAATATTGGTGAATATTTTGAGAAAAATGGCATTTCATACTATACAATGAATAATGCATAAAATATAAAATAATGCCATATATTATTGGTGAAAATATACATTAGGATTGCCATTATAGAGAAAAATATAGAGGTGCCTCTTCCACAAAACAACTGAAAGCAAAACTACCACACAATTCAGAAACACTATTGCTAGGGATGCATTCATAACTAATAGAGTCCGCATACACAAGTCACCTTTGTGCCCATGTTTATTGAAATACTATCCATAATAGCAAAGACACAGAGTTAATTTGGGTGGCTATCAACTTATTAATGGATAAAAAATGTGGTATGCATAAAAATGATGTATTACTCAGCTATAATTATGCAACCCCATGTGTTACATTTAAATGGACAACATTATTAGATATTATGTTGAAGAAAATAAACCAGACACCATGAAACAAGATGTTGTCTATTCTCTCTCATATGTAGAATCTAATAAAGCGTCTACTTGAGTATAAAATAATGATTAGTAGGGATTGGGAAGGGTATGTATTAGTCAGGTGAATAAAGATGAGCTGGATTTGGTCAGTGCATGCATGGTGGATGCATTGTGAAAATATCATACTGAACACTACTATTATATATAGTTAATACACATTAATGCAAAATTAATTGTTAAATTTAATCACACACACACACACACACACACACACACACACACACACACTACCTTACAATACCATCTTCAAGTTTCAGCATGCCAGGGTGACTGTTGTTCCAAGATCAGAAGGTTTATGTTGTGGTTACAATGACAAATTGCAAAGATGAAACCTCCCATCTCTTCTGTCCCTAACTATTGTGTGTGGTGATATTTTTATGGCACCATTGCTGAAGTGACTTTGCAGTCCAGAAAAGGTACAGTGCCCCTTTCTTTGAAGGCAGCTGAACTGGCAGTGGACCAACGGCTTCTGGTATACAGTGGAGCAGTTGCTAAAACAGTTATGCTTGAAAAAGTAACTAGGTTGATGGAGTCTAACCTCTCAATAGCAGACTGGTATTTAATAAAGGAGATGAAACCATTCACAAGCCGAGAAGAATGGAATGCCAAGATGAAACCACCCACAAGCCAAAAAGAATGGGATGTGGAGAAGAATGGGACACTGAGATGAAGTCATCCACAAGCCGAGAAGAATAGGCAGCTGAATTCCAAAAACACCAGCAACTTTCAAAATTTAAAATCCTGAATGATGACAGGACACTGGTGGAATTTGGGGTTATCTGGTACATGGAATACTTGAACTGAATATGAGGTTGAACTGTAGGCCTTGTGTACCTCCTACTTCACAAATGAGTCTGTCAGATATGCTAAGCCTATAGGCTGAAGATGATGCCCTAACATTGCAGAGAAACCTCGGGTGACTGTCCAGGCATCTGGCTGTTTCTGTCAACTCACATTTTTTGGAAGTCACTTGTTTGCACTTCCTGCTTTACTAGGTAATATTATTTCCTTCTTGGGTCTCTGAGGGAGTCAAAGATTAGATAGTTGTAGTAACAATTTTTCTTGTTAAGAAATTTCAGAAAAGAAACTCACTAAGAGGTGTAAAGTATATAAATTTGAAAGACATTATAAGATAATTCTCTGTTAGTACTATAAGTTAGGATAGAAAGTGAATTAAGTATATTTTGGACTCACCAAAATAGGAAAGATAATGGAATATGCTCTCTGAATTGGTCAAATGCAAATGGACTAGACATTGTTGATGAATTCATTGCTTCTATACATTGTATATAGTTATTGTACTTATTGTATATAGTTTTTCTTAGTTATAACCTTTTATTTTCTTTTATTTTTACTAGACAAAAAAGGGAAAATGTGGTGTTATATTATTTGTGCTAAAATGTGGTGATATTTTATTTGTATGTTAATAAATAAAGTTTTCCTGGAGATCAAAGGAAATAGCAAGCCATTTTAAGTTATTTTTATTTATTTTTATTTTTTTTGCTCTTTGGGGGCCCTCCACACAGCTCTCAAATAAATACATAGAGACTTATTCTTTCTTATGCATGCCCAGCCTTAGCTTGGCTTATTTCTAGCCAGCTTTTCTTAACTTAAATTATCCTGTCTACCTTTTACCTCTGGGCTTTTGTCTTTCTCTAGTCTATATACTTTTCTTCTTACTCTGTAGCTGGCTGGGTGGCTGGGTGACTGGGTGGCTGCGTGGCTCCTGGTGTCCTCTTCTCCCTCTCCTTTTCTCTCTCCCCCCTCTCTACTTATTCTCTCTACATGCCCATCCTGCCTATTTCTCTCTTCTGCATCACTATTGGTCATTCAGGCCAATAATGTGTTTTAGATAGGCAAAGTCACATGGCTTCATAGAGTTAAACAACTGCAACATGAAAGATTACAAGACATCTTTGCATCATTAAATAAAAATTCCACAGCATAAATGAATGTAGCACATCTTCAACTAATATCCCACAATCTCCCAGGTCATATTATGTTGCTCACATAGACAGTTTTGTTCTCATAAAGTTCTTTTACATTCAAAGAATAATGGTATATTTTAGCTATTTGGGTATTATTAAAAGATTAGGCCTTTCTTCCCAAATGTTGCCTAGTATGTCTGGATTTGCATTAATCATTTTGTGATGGGGTAGATACATATTCCAAGAAGACATATAAAATACCCCTGCAAGGATGTTTCACACTAACCCTGTTTCTCTCAACTGTGGGGATCCACTGTTATGAATGGGCAATACCGCATGTATCTGGAGATCTGATGGAGACCTGGATGAACACAAGAGTTCATCACTTTGTAATAGGCAGAACCTGGAAACAACCTAGATGCCCTTCAACTGAAAAATGAATAAATAATATGTGGTACATATACACAATAGAATAATACTCAGCAGAGAAAAACAATGACATCATGAGGTTTGCAGGCAAATGGATGGATCTAGAAAAAATCATCCTGAGTGAGGTAATCCAGACTCAGACAAACATGGTATGTACTCACTCATAGGAGGATACTAGATGTAAAACAAAGGATGACTAGATGGCTACTCACAACTCCAGGAGCAGGAGATCCAAGCTGGATCAAGAACAGAAAGGGAGAACAAGGATTAACAGACCATGATAAATGAAGACCACATGGGAATAGGAAGAAGCAAAGTGCTAGAGAGGTCCCCAGAAATCCACAAAGATACCTCCACAATAGACTACTGGCAATAGTCGAGAGAAAGCCTGCACTGACCTAGTCTGGTGATTGGATGGCCAAACACCCTAACTGTCGTGGTAGAACTCTCATCCAATGACTAAGGGAAGAAGATGCAAAGATCCACGGCCAGGCCCCAGGTGGAGCTCTAGGAGTCCAATCGGTGAGAAAGATGAGGGGTTGTATGATTGAGAATTGTTGAGACCACGATTGGAAAAAGCACAGGGACAAATAGCCAAACTAGTGGAAACACATGAATATGACCCAATACCTGAGGAGCCCCTAGCTAGATCAGGCCCTCTAGATAAGTGAGACAGTTAATTAGCTTGAACTATTTGGGAGGTTTCCAGGCAGTGGGACCCGGAGCTGTCCTTAGTGCATGAGCTGGCTGTTTGGAACCTGGGGCCTATGCAGGGACACTTTGCTCAACCTGGGAGGAGGGGACTGGACCTTCCTCCACCAAATCTACCAGGTTGAGCTGAATCCCCAGTGGAGTGCTTGCCCTGGAGGAGATGGGAATGGGGGGTAGGCTGGGGAGAGGGGGGGCGGGAGGAGGGAGGACAGGAGAATCCATGGCTGATGCATAAAATTAAATTAAATTATAAAATTAAAAAAATTATTCCACAAGTAAAAAAAAAAAAAAAAGACTGGAATTCCTTATAATCATCTAGGACAGGCTATAGTAGAACACTGTCATTTTACCTTAAAAACGTATTTTGCTAAAGTAAAAAGGAGGGAGCTAGGGGCTCATCTATCCTTTCCACATTATATTCTTTCCCTTGTTTTATATATTTTAAATTTTTTATTGGTGGATTTTGCTGGTGTAGCTGCTTCAGATAAGCACTGGAGGGCTCCTGTTGCAAATCACCCTGTGGTGCGATGGAAGGATCTTTCTACTGGCACTTGGAAAGGACCCGATCTGGTGTTAGTGTGGGCCCAGGGTTCTGTTTGTGTCTTTCTGCAGGACAAAGAGGTTCCCCTTTGGGTTCCTGAGTGCTGTGTGTGTTCTGTGGCTGCTGCCAAATCCCAACAAGGCAGAGATCTATTGGGCCTTCGTGAAAAACACTCCCCTTCTGATGCCAAAAGGGATTGAGAGCCCAGTAAGGCCAGCCTTGGCAACCATTAACATAAGCCTAGGAACTGTAGCCATGCAGTTGGATTCTTCAGATGGTAATGTATAGTAACTGCTTTTTCAAATATATTTGAGAACATATCACCCAGACACCTTGGAGATTAAGGATAACCCTGAAGGTCACTGACCTCCATTTGTTAGCAGTACCATGCCAGCTAAGCCTTTTCATTTTTGCAATTCTATTCAAGCTGGTATAGTACCTACCTTTTTAGGAGTGGCTCTGTGTAACATTTATTGGCTTCCTGAAATTCATCTATCCTCTTTTGAAGATACTTTAAAATTTGTGAGCCTGAATGTAGCCATTATGAGACCATTAGTTCTGCTCCTTGTGTGCTGTCTGTTTTTCCTTTGTGGTTCTTAGTTGTTCTTTTACAGAGCTGCCAGCTTAAGTCATTCTAGGATCAAGAAAAATGGTCCTTAGTAGTTTGTGTTCCTGGAGTTGTGTCTATGCCAGTGGACTGTGATGTGACTGTAATCATAAATATATTTTACTGAGTTAATATTTGACTCGAGAAGAAGGTATTCATTCTTTTTTCTTCAGAAAAGCCAATTTTGTCTGTCTACAGATCACTTCCTGTGTACTTACTTAAGAGGTGGTACCTATGGATGAAGATATTTCCAGAGTTGTCTCACTGACAATATTTTCTTTTACTTTGTGCTGTGACCATTTCTAAACGTTTTCAAAATGGTGAATGTGAAAAAGTCAAACACTCTGAAATTATATGGCCTAATTTCAGTGATATGCTTTGGACAGCCTACTTAGCATTTGTCTTTGAATCACTGTAATGTCTGATATCCAACTTCTTGTCATCTTAGTCAACAGACCTCACTCTCTATATTTTAATGTATTAGCCACAAGCATATAGACATCATAGAGAATGCTGACAGAAAAAAGGCACCTAAAAGATATAAGATAGCCAACATAAGAATAGAAAGGAAAACAAATATTCTTAATTCAGGAAATCCAAAGGAGCAAAGATATGACAAGATTTTTAATGGTTGTTTACTGCCTAATTTTTTGTCATTCTGTTGTTCCCATTATTTCTTTCATTTTTCAGATTAAAATATAATTATACCATTTCCTCTTCCCTTTACTTCCTCCAAACCCTCCCATATACCCTTTCTCCCTCTGTTTCTAATTCATGGTCTCTTTTTTCATTAATCATTACATGATACCCATTATATATACATATATGTACAATATGTCTCTCTCTATGTATACATAAATACATATTCCTAAACAGACTTTGCTCAATGTGAATAATGTTACTTATATGTGTTTGCAGGGAAGATGAACAATGACAACAAATAGACTTGCTAATGTGGACAGGGAGAAAGCCCATGTGGCCTCAGTTCTTCACAAAGAACTACAGGCAACTAAGGGCTGTTGAAAGTGGAAGACATTATTTTTCCCAGGCAAGAATAGTACTTGGTGATCTGATAGCAAATTGTCTGCAGTTTTCTGTCTTTTATAAAAAACTTGTTTAAATACTTTGACTATGTAAAAGAAGAAAATAAATGAATATCAAATTTAAAAACAATAGTAATACATAAAATGTTTAAAAGAATAAGAGGAGTATGAGAACAATTATATAATTAAGTCTAATCTCCACAGAATCTTGGTTTTGAAGACTCCATGGGCTATTTATGAATATTCATTTTATAGATTATTCTTTAATAATAGAAGTAATGAGTTAAAATTTTATGAACTTGGTTGCTGCAAAACTTCACATTACTTATAATAATTTGATGTTCATTGTGAAGATTCAGAAGTGACTAGTAGGTTTATTCATTATTGTCAAAACACACTTGACCAACAAAAGGTCTTCCCTATAATTTTCCTGTTTAGCATTTATGGAGAAGAAGCATTAAATAACAGGAAGAAGCTGGGATTAGAAAAGACAGAGTCAATCTTTCCCTGCTCAACAGGGACTGGATCCCTGTTGGCAAAATCATACTACTCTTTTTTTGGGTGCTCTGTAGGCAGTTGTGTCAACCAGATAAACATAGGATATAAAATCATTGAATACAAAAGAAATGATATCTATCATTTAGTGAAGAAATACACACTATCATGAACATTATCATTTAACCAAAGTTACTTCCATGCTTCCAAATTTTATTGTGTATGTCCAATAGAAATTGTTCTTAAAATTTCTGTAGGTGCTTAGTAGGATCTACAATTGTGAATGCAGATTTCTTTCCAGTATGCAAATGAAACTCAGCATTTTAGAACTTTGTCCTTTTAACTATATATCATTGAATTTTGTGGAAACTTGGAACACCCTTCTTTCAAGTGTCCTGTCCCCGGCAGTCTTTTTTAAGGGATCATATAATTTCCATATTTCTAGTGATTAAAGAAGCATCTTGTCAACATGAGTCAAAGTGTGTGTGTGCACTAGTGACTCAAATGTCACGGGGGTAACCAGTCACTCTCCTATTTGATTCAGGGTCTACTCCACCAGAGGAAATGCTTGTTTGATAATGTAATATAATCAGGAACAGCACGTGGTTGTAGATCTCATAAGCCCTAGGAATGAGCCTATTACTACTGTTTGCTCAATGGTATAGACTTCGCTCTGAATTTTTATTTCTCTTCCCATAGATTAGTGCAGCTCTCAAACCTCATCATGTAAGTTTCATTGTACAGAGGTTGACAGTTAAAGCAGAAACTCAGAACTGGTCAAAATATAGAGAATAAATGTCTGTGGGTACTCGGCCACAATTGGGACAGCTCTATCACAACCCTCCCTCCAGTGCTCAAGGACCATTACAGAAGAGGAAGTAGAAAGTGTTAGGACTGGAAGTCAGGGGAGACTAGAGCAAAATAGTGTCTTCTGGAGATGGCAGGACTCCTTCACTCATGAACTTAGAAGAAATACAGTTGCCTGCACTGAACTGTACAAGGACAAGATGGGCAATGTTTCAGCAAGGAGGGATAAGGATAGCATATGCTCCTCACCAAGCTAGATGTTTGGACAATTGATGGCTTCTCAAGGAGGGAAAGTCATTTTTCTTTAATGGTGTGGCTCCTTGTAAGTCACCATTCTCCTTTGCATGGACCTACCCCCATGAATATATGGGCAGTACATACTGGTCTCTGTGGTTTATAACAAAAATGTAAATAAAAAAGGACACAGAACTGGGAATGGAAATGAACAGTGGGGGAAAAGTTGGGGCAAATAGGATCATAATATATTTTATATACATGTAAAACATTTTCAAAGCATTAATAAAAATATATTAAAGAAGAAAGAATTCTGAGGTATACTTATAGGAACCAGACCTTGAAGCTCTGTGCATATGAGGTAGATCTAAAGCAGAAAGCCACACCTGACAGCTGGAGAGCTAGCTCAGGGGTTAAGAACACTTGCTACTTTTCTAGTGGACTAACTTCTATCTCTAGTAGACATATCAGGTGACTCAAAATCACTTGTAACTGTTGGAGTCCATTTTCAGGTTTCCTAGTGGCTTTACCCAGCAGGTCTGCACAGAGAGGATGGTTGGACCACGGTCCTGAGTTCAGGTGGTCTACACTTGACTGTACAGGGGTGGGGGAGGACTTTTACTTCACCCCCTGGCATTCCTTTAAATACCCTAGGGCACAGACAGTCAGTGCCCAATGGATTAGGATCCAGGCCCTCCCAAATCTAACCTGTATTTTTCTATCTGTTTCTCTCTGATCTATCCTTTTAACTAATATTTCCTGTTGCTCCTACTCAAGAGTACTCTGGGAGAAATGTGGGGGTAAGGGATAGTCTCCTCATGTAACTGTAACTCCAATAGATCTGATATCTTCTTCTGGCCCCCATGGGTGTGTGAACACACACACTCACACACACACATACACACTCATACACACACACACACACACACACACAAAGGAAAGTAACACTGACAATGAATAGTCCATCTAGCTCAGTGATTCTCAACTTTTCTGAAGTTGAGACCCTTTAATACAGTTTCTCATGTTGTGGTGACCCCAAAAAATAAAATTATTGTTGTTACTTTATAACTGCAATTTTGCTGCTGTTATGAACCATAATGTGAACATGTGTGTTTTGCGATTGTCTTAGGCTTCCCTTGAATAGGGTCACTCATCCCCAAAAGGGTCACAAATCCCAGGTTGTGAGCCACTGAGCCAGGCAGACTTTGCCTATGTGTGTGGAAAAGACTGATTAAGAGGAAGTGTAAAGCCACATAAACAATATAACACAAATCTGTAAATGCCATCAAATGGAAAATTATAAATCACTAATATTTCCATATTAAAATAAAATATCTTGTTTTAGAATGGGCATTTATTTTCTAAAGTCAAAAAATGTATTCTTTCTAAAAGTAAATTTCAGAGTTCAAGATAACCAAGTACAATGGTGCCAAGTAGCCATCTACCTGGTAGACTTGTTAATTGAAAACACCACATGTATCCATCATAGAAGATTTTACTATCTTTGGATATAGAATGTTTCCAAGGATCTGTTCACAAAAAACTTATTTACAGCTTAATGTTATCTGGAAGTGTTGAAAAAATGAGTCAGTAGAGCCTGGTATGTCCTTGAAGAGGATTGTTGGACCACAGTCCCCTTTTGCTTAGTTTTAGTTCCTGATTACAAGATGAGTAGCTTTGTTCTGTTAGGCCCTTTCAACCATAATTTAGTGTATTTTCACATTACCAAAGTAATGGGGCCAATCATTTATTTCTGAAGTCTCCAACATTGTGGCCCAATAAGAATCTTTTCTTTGTGAGCCGTCCATCTCCAATGTTCTAACAATGAAAACTCTATGAACACAACTACAATATATTTAGTTGTCTTTGGGGAATGGAATAGGCTGAAGATTGAACCCAAGGTTCTGAGCACCATAAATCTTGGCTCTTCCCCTGAGTATAGGACCAGGTTATTTTTGATTCTCTTGATAATTTATATTGTTCTTTCAATCTATATGCTATGATACACAGGTGAGTTATGAGAATACTAGTAATATTCAATAATAAAACAAACTAGTAGATATAAATAAGACATACGTATATTGTGTCATTATCAATCCATATGGTTGTAAGAGAAAGTCTGCCCCTGGAAATAATTTATCTTTAATTTGTATTGCCTAAAAATGCTTTTTACACCACAGAACTGTGTACATTTCCTATAAACCCCAGAAAACATTGTATTTTCTTAAGTTAATAATCCCTACTGAGTTAACCTTTGGGATTTAGAGTTAGCCATTATTCTTAAAAATTAAGTATATTTTAGCATCATTTAAAAATAGTCTCTAAGAGCCAAAAAATCTTTTTCTGCTTTTTGAGGGAAAGAATAATTAAAAAGATCTCAAACTGCCTTTACCAGGCTTTCTATTTCACTTTGTAGGAATAACAGATTTCTCATAAAAATAATTTAGTTACTTAGAATCCAGGCTAATGCTTCATTTTCAAGCAAGCTTCCATGGTTGTTTACCAAGCATATGTGGATTACAAGTAAACAGAGCAGGACATTTTGGAATAATTCCCATATAGGGTACACAGAAATGCTGTTTAAGCAACTCCTAGTATTTCCCAAGAGATTTAGCTTCAGAGTTGAAAAATAATCAAAATATGCTGAGGCTCTAATGGAAGATTATTGTGAGTATTTTTCATCTCTGCTTCCTCCAGCTTTAAAATATCTTAACTAATGTTTCATTTGCCTGTTATCAGCATCAAACTGTATGTAGGGACCACTGAATCCCAGGCAGGAGGCTCAAAGTTCTGTGTTCGCTGGGTTGTAATTTCTCAGTTGCTTTCTCAGGAACACTTCTTCTTCTTCTTCTTCTTCTTCTTCTTCTTCTTCTTCTTCTTCTTCTTCTTCTTCTTCTTCTTCATCTTCTTCTTTTTCCTCCTCCTCCTCCTCCTCCTCCTCCTCTCCCCTTATCTAACTAAGATCTACTTGCATTATTTTAATTTTCAAAAATTAGAGGGTAAAATGTGGTGAATATGCATAACTTGTTAACTTGTGTTGATTTAACCTCCTTTATCTGAAATGTTAGCACTCAGAATGAAGAGTGTCCTGATTAGCTTTGTCAACTTGACAGAAGCCTGAGTCACTGGGGAAGAAGAAACCTCAACTAAGAAAATGTTTCCATCAGACTCTGCTGTGGGCAAGCTTGTAGGGCATTTTCTTGATTCATGATTGATGTAGGGAAGCCTCAGACCACTTTGGGTGATGCCATCACTGGGCAGGTGGTCCTGAGGGTATATAAAAAAATGTGCTGAGGAGTAGACTGAGAAACCCACAGCCAAACATTAGTTGGAGTTCTGAGAATCCTGAGGAAGAAAGGGAGGAAGGCTGGTGAGAACCAGAGGAGTCAAGGACACTCCAGGAACACAGCCCACAAAATCAACTAACTAGGTCTCATAGAGACTTACAAATTTTGAAGCAGCAATCACAGAGCCTGCATGAATCTGAGTGGGGTCCTCTGTATACATGTTATGGTTGTGTAACTTGGTGTTCTTATGGGACTCCTCTAGCAGTGGGTTCTGGAGCTGTCTCTGACTCTTTTGCTTGCTTTTAGGAACCATTTCCTCCTACTAGGTTGCCTTGTCCAGCCTTGATATGAGGTGTGTGCATAGTCTTATTGGAACTTGTTGTGCCATGTTTGGTTGATATCCCTGGGATTCATTCTCTTTTCTGAAGGGAAACAGAAGAGAAATGGATCTGGGGGAGAGGGGAGGTGGCAGGGTATTAGGAGGAGAGGAAGGAGTGGAAACTACAGTTGGGATGTAATATGTGAGAGAAGAATAAATAAATTAATTAGTTAAAAACAGAAATAGGGCTGAGCAAGCCAGAAGGAGGAAGATAATAAGCAGAACTTTAGTCTGGCTTCTGCTTCAGTTCCTGT